>NC_092215.1:40851901-41065617 GCF_043381705.1 Parasteatoda tepidariorum
TTTCACTAAACTTTTTGAATTATAATAATAATTTTAAATCAGTTTGACCACCACTACATATAAATAATTACAACAAATATGTAAAAGCATATTAGTTCCTACAATAGCGAATTTTAACCTAATTAAAATATATATATATATATTTGAGGAAGATAGTTTTTCGGTAATTATTTTACTACCACTTGGAAAATCCATTCTCGAAAAGAGTGTGCGTGCGTGTGTGTGTGTCTTCGAACAGCATTATGTATTCTACCAGTGATGATTTTATTATTAATTTCGATTTCTAATAAAGGAATCATAAAATTCCTTTTAAAACAAAATCGAATCAAGTGAATAAAATATCGATATTTTTATGTGATATTACGACACGTGAAATTCGAATCTAATAATCATTTCAAGATGCGTTCGATTTTCACAGTTTCCATAAAATAAAATAAAAACTATGCAGTTTTTCAATCAATTTTTCAGCAGTTATTGCTTGCTATTTACTTTCGCTTGGTTTTCAAAATCCCGATATTATTTTGACACATAAAACTTGAAATGCCCATTTGCATTCTCACTTTTTGAGGCATTCATTTCTTGCCAATTCTATAGCAAATCCATGAGGAATTTAGAGTGCTTTATGCAGTTAATACAACGAATTTTCTCATCTTTTTGTTTAAATCCAGATATTTTTCACGCTATATTATTGCGACTTGTGAAACTCGAGTCATGCATTTGATTATTCATTTATAAAAACGAATAATAACCTAATTTTTTGTTCGATTTAACATAAGTCTTTGCTATTGATTTCCATTTGATTTATAAATTTCGATATTTTTTAAAACAATATTATTTTTTTCGATTCACAAATCCCGAATTGGGCATTTGAGTAATCATCTTCAGACTTGACGTGTTCGATTTGCGTGAATTCGTCGTAAAATTACACGCCTTTGTCGTTGATCTCTTTTTCAACAGTTATATTTCCACGGATTAAACAGTTTTTAAAATCCCGTTTGTTTTTTTTTTAAGGCGAGTGTAGCTTNAAAAAAAAAACTGCGTTATATGTTCTTCCCCCCCCCCCTCCCCAAATGCAAGAATATTCCCGATATTATTAGAATATGCATTCTCTTTTGAAGTCAATGAGAAAAAAAGTAATTAAATCCAAAATATTTTCCTTCTCTTAAATTTTATTTTTAAATAATTAGATAATTTCTTGTTACGGCATTCACATGTCTGTAGAATTTTTTTTTCCCCTGGAAAACAACAATAGAAGAAAAGATTGCGAGATAGTTGAAATCAAGGTTGCGTTAAACAAAACAAACGTTATATAAGTTTAATTCTCTTTTTTTTCTACTTTTAACTATTTCAAATGCTTTTTCTGCACACACGTAGTAAGTAACCTTTTCTTGTGTTAATATTAGCATTTCTGTCTGCACTTGAGTTAATTTATTCATTTTAAGTTTCTATAGAATTGATTTATAAAATCATTTTACCCATTCTTCAGTTAAAAAGATTACTTCCTATAAAACTTTAAACCTAAGTAAAACAATTTAAAAAAAGTTTATAATACAGTTTTATTGAAAACATGCAGATTTTTTATAAACACAGACCGCTTTTGTTATTGTAAATTCATTTCATACATATTTATTATTATTAAAAATATCTTGTAGAAATATATTAGTGCTAGAAAGGTTTTTTCGCAGAAAGCCAGAAAAAAATCTGGCACAGGGCTAAGCTGATGTTTTTAATCTTTTGCACTATAGTGATTTCAATCATATTAATTAAACAAATGAGAACATTAAAAATTTAAAATTCAGAATGTAATCTTGACATGGTTTTCCTACCTATATCTATTAAAATCTATGTAACCTATAATAATAGTTTATTTTTATATGCAATTTATACTTTCTTTACTTTACTAAATAAATAAGTACATCCACGAAGTGGTTATAATTAAAATTTCAATTTCAAAAGGTACAGCAGTGGACTGATCGAAAAGACACGGTTCCCAGCAGATCATCGAAGTCAAGCAACACTGGCTGCGGTCAGTGTGCGGGTGGGTGACCACTTGGTTCAGTCTGCGTAGGGACCGAGGATGTACGGTATTGGTCCTCGTTAAACTGTTCTACCGTAAAGTGCTCGACTTCGCTTGCAGGTCGTCGGGCTACCGAAGCGGGAGTGCCATCCCCTCTGCAGAGGATCAAAATTGTGATGGCAGGTCTTCGGAGCATCCTCAGGGATGTTTCCCACACCGTCGCCAATAGCCCATTGTGCAGCCCTAGTGCGACGTAAATGAACTACAACAACAACATCAATTTCAAAAGGCCATTTAGAAAGAAAAAAAAGAACTACAGGTCAGAATGTTCTAATATTTTATCTGGGTGAGCGCAAAGCAATGGGAATTTGTTTTATAAAAGAAAAAATAATTCAAAAGTTGGCTGATAAGTGGTGCTGTATGACATTAAAAATCAATTGCTTCAAAAGATATGCTAATTTTAAGATGATAATTAAAAGATATGTCATAAACACAGCTACTACACTTGTGATAAAAAGCGAAGAATATACAGTTAATGCTACTTGGAATTGGAGGAGAAGGTAGTCGAGTTGGGTATAGTTTGCCTACGGTAAGAACTCCCCCCGCCACGAAACCTGAGGCCGACTGCTCTTATGAGAACAAGAATAGCGCATTTCAGGGTGGGTAGCTCCTCCTCACTCTAGGGCTAACACAATAAAACGAAGAAAAAGATTTCCTTTATCTCGCTGAGCCGAGCCAAAACCTGGCCTAAACAGTGACCCCACACCCCTACTTGAAATAGTTATACCTCGTAACCATAGTCACCGCCACAGGTCCAGTCGAATGGCTAGGGGAGAACTTACTTTAGACAAACTATATGCAGTATTGCAAATTACACACACAGCAGGAACAAAATTCAATATGTGGAAAACCCCTTATCATTTTCAACTTTCTTTTAAAAAGTACAAAATTTAATTAGAAAATTGCTTGAAACTTTTTTTAAGATATTTAAATAAATTTTTTTCCATTAGTGGTCAAATACGATTCACTATGAAATTATTAAAAAATAATTTTAACTTTTTTCGCATATGCGCAGTGCAAATGAACTACTTTAAATACTTATATCTTGCGCATTTGCTAACAATTTAGTCTTTTTAAATTTTAAAGCAATTATTTTTTAATTTATTTTAAATTGCTCAAAAAATTTTGTTCAATTTTACTGAATATTTTTTAAGTTATAGCAAAACACCAGACAAAAAAAAAGGATCTTTTAATAAAAATGTCCATACCTCCATAAATATTTAAGCTACATTTACGAAATTAAATGCAGTCACAGCAAATAACAACCAAAGTAATCGATACAAGTTTAAAGTTTATTGATGGAATACTTGATCAAAAACACTTGTTTTCTTTTGTAATTTATTGTCGGTCCCTAATTCCTCTAAAAGCTTTAAACTTTATTGTAAAGTATGAAAAATCGCAAGAACCAAACACTTAAAAAATTACAAAATAAGTATTTACGTTTTCAAGATTATATATTTCTCAAAATAGTACATTTCTTGGGGAATTCAAAATATTTCAAAAACCGAAAGTGTCTCTTCCATTATTGTAGAGTAGTGTATATCCATACAACTGAGCAGAGGTGGAGAGGGAAGGAGGGCGGTCATCTCCTCGGATAGCGTATTCGAGAGTTGCAATGGCGATTAGTAAGAAAAATAATATTTTATAACAAATCATTCATTTATAATTTTTTTTCTAAAAGGTAAAGATTCAAAACAAAATTAATATCAATTGTTATTTTTTTTTCAACAAAAAGTAACGAAGACGGAGGTTACTAGTTAAGTGGGCGCAACCACTGATCTCTATACCCTAAACTACGAGGTATCATATATAGAGATCAGTGGGCGCAACGGGATACGTCCTGGGGGTTAATCCCTGATGTTTAATCGAACCCACTCTCTATTTGCGGTACTCGAACCCGCTACTATTTCATCAATTTTTCGAACTCACTTTTTATCGGTACTCGAACCGAACTTGCTATTATTTGATTAGTTTTCGAACCCACTATTATTTTTATCAAAACGCGAACCCACTATCATTTAATCAATACTCGAACCTACTTTCTTTTTACCTTTACCAGGAATGGACTTGGATACCCTTGAGGGCGGTGGACGCAACATCGAGATGTGTAGTGTATATTAAAATGAATAATTATTGAATCTTAGTTCAAATTTTATTTCAAATTTTTTGAATGTTAGATTGTCAGTTATTTAGCTAATTTTTTTTCTTAAAGACGAAAATTCAAAACAAAATTAAAATCGTTTTTTTTTCTTTCTTTCTTTTTTTCTTTCCAACAGATTTCACCAGTTTAGAGAGCGTACCGGAATACGTCCCAATAGGCCAATTTACCCCCTGGACAAGGATAATTGTTCCAAGAACAAAAAATATAGTATTTTTAATAAGTTTTTCAGAAAGAAAATTTTTGAGAATTTCTATATATCTACATAAAACTACAATTTTAACACGTTCACGCCAGGGTGACCCACCGGTGGGCAGGGCTGAAAGCCTATATATATATCAAGACGGAAAAGAGTAAAAACTGATAGCAAATAAATTTCATTTTTTGGTTGCTTTTCTTTTTTGGAATAATAAAAATCCATAACTACCAATTGTTTTTAATGGATACAATTTTTATATTGAACTGCTTCTTCGCCGAGATAAAATTAATCTCAGTGAATTGTTTACTGTTGAGAATAGATTAATTTCTCCCGAATGTTATCTAATATTGAAATAGTTCTTCTACCAGTATTTTCTCTTTTCCGTCCCGCTTTCAGGCGCAATACCCGGCGTGAACGTGTTAAATAAAGGGTCTTCAAAAATTTTAAAATGTTTTTTTTTCATACTTTTTTTTATTTAAAAAAAAAGGACTTTTTGTGCATTGAGAAAAAGGCCTGCAATAAAATTCGTCCTAAGGTTCGTAAAACCTGCGTCCATCCTAGTTTACTGGTCACCATTACATACCTGCCAACTCTTCCGGATTTTCCGGAAGATTTTATTTTCATATTTAAAATGGTAGCAATACTCAGGTTATTCCAATAAACTTTTTGAATTATAATGATAATTATTAAGGAGTTTGACCACCACTACATATAAATAATTACAATGAATATATCAAATCATAATAATCCTTGCTCAAGCGAATTTCAACGGGAACAAAATATATACATATTTTTGAATCCGATTGTTTTTCGTTTATTGTTTTACAACCACTCTGAAAATCCATTCTCGGAACGGGTGAAATTTGGCAGGTATGCCATTAGTTCCAGAGATATATAACAAAATACTCAAAAAACAAATTAGCATTATGGGATCATTTATAGATTTTGGTTACCCTAGGAACTGATACTTGGTTTTGCTTGAAAGTAACACCCACTTGAACAAATGCTTTGTCTCGGGGAAATCGGGTCCAATTACGCCCAGTTGAACAAGTGGAAGTAACCAGTACCCTTTTCTGGGACTCAAAATCCAGGTTTAGCAAGGAAAAGTATGTTTGTTCAGAGAAGGTACATTTTTTTTGTGTCTGATTTCCTAAAGGAAGTAAAAGTTAGTTTTTTTTTAACTAATATACCTGTGGGCATCCTGAATCATCAAGATTGTATCTTCAAATTCTGATCTTTAGGTCAAAAGTTATTCAAGGATAACATTTTCTTTAAATTTGCTAGTTGTACTTAAAAACAGATATTATAATGTGTCGATTACGCAACATATCAATAAAAATAGTTCTATGTTCCACTTAAGTTCTTTGCACTGTATTTATTTTACTACATCTACGTAGCAAATGAACTCTATAATCAACAGGTGACAAAGTAACAGGTGGTACACATCATATCACGAATTCAGAGAAATGTATACCACAATATGTGTCTCATCTAGATCCATATCCATAAAAATTAATTAATAAATTGAAAGTCGTTTGGAAATAAAAGACGAAAATTGCTATTTTGACAATTTAACAGATACTTTTCAAAACAAAAACGGATGATAAAAAAGAAATAAGCTTAGTATGATTTAAAAAAGAAAAAAAGACTAAAATTTTATTTTAAAAAAAAGCAAAAATAAGAACTTTTTTTTAACAAACAATAGCGAACAACAAACCATTTAAACGCTTTGAAAAACAATATGAAATAAAATCATTATGTGAAAGAAAATCATTTTACGAAATAAATTTATTTCACATTGAAATTTAAAAAAAGATATTTTACGATTTTTTTACGAAAAGTTCTAGAACTAGAACGTAATTATATTATAAACATATATGAGTTTTCTTTTTCAAATAATTTTATAAAAAAAATGCAAAATATAGAATTTTCTTTTAATGCGTCGTAAAATATAGCTGACAGACAATAACAGGCTAATCAAATTTGAAAAGCATTTAAAATTTCAGATATTTGATGGAATTCACTCACAAAGGAATAGCGTAGTAGACTACGCATTTTAAAAGAGGTTTAAAAAAAAAGGCTTTGACGATTTTTTTACGAAAAGTTGTAGAACTAGAACGTTATAATTTTAAAAACATATATGCGCTTTTTTTTTTCAAACATATTTTATAAAAAAAATGCAAAATATAGAAGAAAAAAAAATTTTAATGCGTCGTAAAATATAGCTGACAGACAATAACAGGCAAATCAAATTTAAAAAGCATTTAAAATTTCAGATATTTGATGGAATTCACTCACAAAGGAATAGCGAAGTAGACTACGCATTTTAAAAGAGATTTTAAAAAAAAGGCTTTTACGATTTTTTTACGAAAAGTTGTAGAACTAGAACGTTATAATTTTATAAACATATATGCGTTTTTTTTTTCAAACAATTTAAAAAAAAAAACGCGAAATAAATATATACATTTTTTAAGTCACCATAAAATATAACTGACAAACAATAACAACAAAATCGAATTTGAAAAGCATATAAAATTTCAGAAATTTGTTGGAATTCACTCACAAAAGAGTAGCAAAGTACGCATTTTAAAAGAGGTAAAAAAAAATTTAAAAAAACTTTGAAATCCTAACTAAAATTTTAAATACATGGTCTATTTAGCTATTTAAATTTTTAATTTATAAAACAATTTATTTGGAAAGAAAATTTCATGAAATTTTAATTTTGAGCCCTTTGTGTTATTATATGCTACAAAAGCGCCCCCCCCCCCAAAAAAAAGGCTGAATGACAGCTAAACAATGCAGTGCTACACGAAAGAACAATAAGTTTTTACTACGGAGCAATATTTGAAATAATGCGTCATATCTATTGTAATAGTTCTATTATGATCAAAATTGGCAGCCTAGTCATGATGTTTAAGACTGTTAGACTTTTTTGAAATTTCACATAATGTCTAAGGCCAACAAGCAATGCCAACACCCACTTCTTGAAGGATGAAATTGGGAGCTGTGTTGGCAAAATTCAGCCCCATTTATGCAATACAATAATTTAAAACTGAAAATTTTGGAAGAAAAATAAACGTGATAGCAAAAATCCATCCCCTCCTATTATTTGATGTGCGTCCCAATACATCAGCGGTTCCCAATTTTTTTCAGCTATGGAACCCTAAATGAACTTTTTTCGGCGGATCCCCAACTTTATAAATTATAAAATACACAAAAAGAATTGTGAGTATATTAACCAATAAAAAACTATTTTGAAATTATTTTTTTTAAAAAAAAAAATGACATTTTTTTTTATCGTTTTTTTTTAATAATTAATCTTAAACTAGATATCCGACAGTTGAATTTTCCACTTCTAAAGCGGTACCTAATTTAGTTTTTAGGGTATATTACGTAAGCGAAAATGAAACAAACATGCCACATTATCGTTTTTTTGTAACGAAAGCTTAAAGAGCCGTTATTAACGTTGAAGATGGTTACCGGGGAAACATATTTCTTTATTATCGCCTTTGGTTCTTTTCTATTTTGATTTGAAAAGGGCGGTGGAAATATCAATGAATTTTTTTTCAGCAGATTCTTTTTATATTATTTTTATTAGAATCAATTCCAATCTTTCAAGTTCAAAAGCAAAACAAGTATATACGTATTTTATATGTTAAAAATATTGTCATTTCTATTTTATTGGCATTTCACTTTAAATAATTTCATAAAGACAACCGAAATAATAAATAACAAAATGATTATTAATTATGTCTAAAAATAAATAAGGTTTAAAAAATCATTACTGTGAGGTAAAATGAATGCCAGTATTAAAAAATTCAAAAAATGCTGTTCAAAAAAAAAATTCGCGGCTATTAGGAAGGTTGTTATTGGTAGAAATGGGTAGTCGTCATTCCTTAGATTTCGAAAAAAAAAATTTCATAAATATAATCCCTTTCTCTTAAATATAAATTTAAGACCCTAATTCGATGCAATTTTAAGAACTAATATTACTCGCTATTGTAGACAACTATTGCTATTCATTCGAAATTCTTATTTATTCCTTATGCTTCATGATTTCTAAAATTATTATAAAATGAGTATTCAATAATTTAAAATGTGTTTAATTAATTTTCCCTTTTACATATAATGCTATTTTTTTGCTCGGATTACCAACCAGACACAGCTTTATGAGATTTATTAGATACATCATTAAGGTTCAGCACGCAATCAAACTGGTTTTGGTGTTTTCAACCTGCCACTCACAGTAGCGATTCCTTAGATTTCGATTTTCTTTTCCTCGTTTAAATATAAATTTAAGGCTCTTATGAGCGCACTTTTTTACTTCATTCTTGGGAAGCATTCTAAAAATACATATTAAGGGCGGTCATTACGGATCACAAACAGCTTGTATAGCGTAATTGCTATCAGAGAAAGAGAAGTGTGAGTGGCAATTGACAACTGATATTGTTTCGTGTCTGGAGAAGAGAGTGGCCATAGAAGGTGGGTCGTTTTGTGCCTGCACCTTATGAGGCTGTTTTGTTTGTTTGTTTTTTCTTCAGTTATTGTGCAAAACGTATTAATCTTTTAAAATGTCTCGAATATTTTCTTAATTTATAAGAGTAATGTAGATATTTAACTAAGATATTAATAATAGATATTAACTAAGATTAAGATATTAATAATAGATATTAACTAAGATTACGATATTAATGTAGATGGAATTAGCCAAATTGCTTAGACAAGGGGTGTGAAAAGGTGGAAAAAGTTTGCCTAGGGATCAATGACATCGTGAGGAAGTTTAAAACTACGAAAAAAGAGATAATGATTCATTAGGTTGAGTCAAAAATAATGTTCAGCAGCACAGTACCAAGTTTGTAGGTAATATTTTGAACTAAACAAACCTAAATCTATATAATCATAATTTAATTATTTTTATTAAAAATTTATCGCAAAAGTTAAAGGAAAAACAGATTTAAAAAAATTTTCATTTTCTTCAAAAATTTATTTCGAAAGCTTGCTTGTTTAAAATGTGTGTTAATTTGAAGATATGCGTTTTATATCAATACAGTCTGATATGTATAGAATTGGAAAAACTAACGATAATAATGTTTTTTTTTCTTTTTTTTTTCGAGTATTTTTTAGTGATTTCGTTTTTTTACTACGGAGGTAAGGAAAGACCCGAAATAAAATTTTATTTCGGTTAATGGCGACAACTTTTAGTTAGAACCCGTACTTACTACACGTAGTAATAACCGAATCACACAAATAAATCTAAGAGCAAATCGGTGAAAGACACATTCCCGCAAGTGAAGGATGAAATCAGTGAAAAAGAAAATCAACGAATCAATTAATGCGGGAATATCAATAAACAAACGAATTAGAAACTCACAAAAAGGAACGAGTGGATGAATCAACGAATCAATAAAAAAAAGCATATCAGTGAATGAGTGACTAAACAGGTCAACAAACCAGTGAATTAGTGAATTGACGAACAAGCAAATCAATTAAAGAACGAATCAGAGAACAATAAATTAATAAATGAGTAAAAATCTGAAACAGCAAATTAACGAAGCAGTGATTCTCTGATCTGCTGATTCGCTTATTCCTTAATCCATTGACAAGCAATGCGTTAACTGTTTTCAATCATTTACTCTTTCATTGATCATATACTTCATTTATGCATTAACATACTGTTTTTTTTTCGATGATTTTTATTTTGATTCACTCGTTCGTTTCATTCTACACAATTTCATGTGACATTCGTTTACTTATTGTCTTTTATGTATGCAGCATGTAGTGAAAACACGTTCTCACTGAAAATTAAAACAGTTATTAACAGTAACTAAAACTAAGATTAAAGCCTCGCTTGAATTTTTTAAAGTCCCGCTTACATGCGCGGTGAGTAACGTAAAGAGAGTATAGTTGTCCATGAGTCATAAAAACCAAGAAAAAATAGAATATTTTGAGTCTCCAAGAAATATTTTAATAAGTCGATAATATTTATTGATTTTTTGTTATTCTTTAACAATCATTTTAAACTATTTGAAAAAAAAAATAGGATACATAAGACTATGTATGTATGAAAAGTAAACTCTGCTCTCAGCACGAAGAGGGATTTTAAAATGACTGTATCTATAAGACTGTTTAGTTTTGAGTCCATCAAACAAGTCTTAATAAGTATTGAAAAAACTACAACATATTAAAAGTTTAGACGTCTTTACGAAAAATCAATTTCCATAAAGTTCGCACTCCGCGTATGAGAAGAAAACTCAGCTCACGGCACGAAATGATACTTTAAAAATAGCTGTATCTAAAAAACTGTCTAGCTGCGAGTCAATGAAATCTTGTGATAAGCATTGTATTAACTACAACATATCAAAGCTTCAGACAAGAATAAGAAAATACCAATTTCCATAAAGTTCGTGCGTTTCATAAAGTTTTTATATGCTTGTTTGTGTTAGCTCTCCTTCCCATTTTAAATTTTTCTTTTTCTATTTAATTGTGTTCAAAATTTTAGAAGATTGTTGCGCAACACGCAAATAGAATTTTAAAATAACTTCATCCCAAAAACTTTCAATTTTTGAGTTTTTTTGTCCACGAAATATTT
This sequence comes from Parasteatoda tepidariorum, assembly GCF_043381705.1. Lineage (NCBI taxonomy): Eukaryota > Metazoa > Arthropoda > Arachnida > Araneae > Theridiidae > Parasteatoda > Parasteatoda tepidariorum. The sequence goes on from NC_092215.1 coordinate 40,862,925, forward strand.
TGAGCGTTAAATAAACTGCAAGATATTAAAATTTCTGACAATTTGACCGAAATCCAATTTCCATAAAGTTTGTCCAGGGGCTCTTAATGCTTGTTTATTTTAAGCATCTTTTCCATTTTTACTTTCTTTTCTGTATTTAATTGTATTCGCAGCTACTAAAATGTCAAGAAGCAAGCCTTAAGCTAAATAAATATTTAGGAATGCTAAATAATCTCTAAATATCTATTTAGAAAAGCCATGACAAAATTAAAAATATTACTTTACGTAATGAAAAAAATATTACAAGTAGAAAGAAATTCGTTGTTATTTATTTGCAATAAAATAACATTATCATTTACGCTTCCATACTTAGAAACACAAAGTGAATCTTTATTACATGGCTAAAAAAAATTCTTTTTCGTTGTATTTATAACGGGTTAGAGTAAAAATCAATTTTTCAAAGCTGGAAAGCAACAGTCAAGTACTATTAAAGAAAGGATTTGGCGATAAAGAATCATGGTAAACTTTGATTCATTAATCTAGAAAAAAGATTTGCAAAGTATAAGTCTCGATATGAGAGTAAATAAAATAAATAAAAAAGGAATTGAAAAATTTCTTGAACAAAGATAATAAATATTTACTTCCTGTAAAAAGTGTAAAAGACAAGGTGAAATATTGGTGATTAGAATACAATTGAAAAAAATGATTGACATATTCTAAGAAATAAATTTCTACGAAAGAATTTTTTTATCATTGCAGTTGATAAGTGAAAAATTATTATTTCAGGCCAGTCCTTATAATAACTATCAATAAAATTATAATTAGGGTTGCAAGGTTGCGATGAATTATGTTTTTTCTCTCCTGAATCCACGATATTTTCAAAATGTTATGATCTGTGCGAAAATAGTTTAAAATGCGAGATTTGTTTAAATTTCAATAGCAATTTGTACTTTCCTGAAGCTTAATTGATTATGCATAACTGACAAAATATTTAGGAGAAAAGATTTATAGCAAAATGACAAGAGAATAGTTCAAAGATAATTCAAACCCTGAGAAGTCTTACTATTCTTTGGGCGATGAGTTAATAAGGATATCATGCCTACTTTAAGTGCAACAAAAATACATAAGGAAAGAAAGTTTAGTTAACCCCAAAAAATTTACTGCACAGGGCTATGAAATTTTAAATCCTAATTGTTGAAAAAATGTCCGAAATGCTGGCATAAGAATATTTGAAGAACAAAGAAATTTAACGAGAATATTTAAACAATAAACAATATTTCGTACCAAAGCTCTGTTCACTTGAAAAAAAATATCAATGCAGCATAAAATTAAAAGAAAAGATTCAGTTCTTTTATATGTTTTAAGTAAAATAGATCGCCGATTATCCGGATTTACCAATAATCCGGATCGTACAAGGACCATGTTTTTTTCCCCATCTTCTTCAATAATAATCGTATTAATAATGGCGAAAATATTTATTTATTTTCAGAAAAGGGTCGAAAAATTTCCTTTTTTGTTCGCCGGTGACCTTGAAAAGAACCTCATATTCTTTCCACCCTGTTATAAGGTGGGAAGCTTGTAGTTTCTAATAAAAGAACAGGTTTGCAATAAAATTTACAAAATTAAAACTTTTAAACACGCCATTTGTAACATGCTATAACAGGCACTACTACAATTGCCAATCCCAATTCGGAAGGAAAAAAAAAAAGAAGTTACTTAAAAACATTCTCATAGCTGTTCTTAAAGTTGTCCAATTATCCGAATTTTTCGTTATCCGGATCGGGCTTGGTCCCGATTGGTGCGGATAATCGGCGCTCAACTTACGTGTAACATATCGATGTCTTTCAATGCATATGCAGTAGATTTTTTGTATTTGTATTCCCGGGAAATTTTCACAATTTCTCGCAAATTTTGGTCCACGACAAACTCGCGACCCTAATTATTATTCGTGATTTTAGATATTACTTTATAATAGTAGAAATAAATGAATATGTATATTTCTTGTTTGGGGTTTTTAATCATGGTTGAATTTCTGAGCTCATAAAATGGTGTTTGATGTGGCTAACGTCAAATACCTAAGATGAAACTCAGAAAATCATAACACTCACATTATAGAACATTTAAAAAATAAAATTGTCATACACTACCCTACAATAATGGAAGAGACACTTTCAGTTTTTAACATTTATTTAAATTTTGCACGAAATACTTAGAGGATTATTTCGCAACTTCAGAGGAAATTAATTAATGCGATTTTTAACACTTAGCAATAAAGTTTAAAGCTTTCAGAGACTGATAATAAAGTATAAAATTAAAGGAGTATTTTTGTTCACCAAGTTAGAAAATCAAGCAATAAGCTTGTAACTCGTACTTTGATTGGTATTTGCAATAACTGCATAAAATTTCCTAACCTACCTTAAATATTTATGAATAAGGCCCGGATTTTNGTACTTTGATTGGTATTTGCAATAACTGCATAAAGTTTCCTAACCTACCTTAAATATTTATGAATATATGGACATTTTTAGAAGAAGAAAAAATTCTGTCTCACGTTTTTTTGCTATAACTTTAAAAATATTTAATAAAAGGTTTGGAGCAACTAAACATTAATTACAATGTTTCAAAATTTGAAAAAAAAATTCAAAAACTGGGCAAGATACTTAATTAGTTATTATTTAATTACTACTACTTAATTACTTTACTACTTTAATTACTAATTACTTAAATTAGTTCTTTTATACTGGGCATGCACGGAAAAATTTTAGAAAGAAATTTTATAATGAATCGTATTTCGCAACTAATGAAAAAATTTCTGATTCCAGTATCTTAAAAATTCAAAAAGTTTAAGCAATTTTCTAATTTCTTGCACTTTCTTTTTTTTGAAAAAAAAAGCTCAAAATGATAAGGGGCTTTCCACATATTTCATTTTGTATCATATTACAAAATTTAACAATAAATGATATTTCCTTACAGTAACCGTCCGCACACTTAACTGTGACAGTATAAGGAAAGAAAACAGGCGGAAGAAAACATTTTTTGGGGGGAATGATCCCCCACAATGTCGGTGTCATTGTTAATATATCTTGTTTAATAGCGCAAAAACAAATGTGTTGATTCTTATCATTTTGAGCCTTCTTTTAAAAAGTACAAAAACTATTTGGAAAATATCTTGAAACTCTTTACATTTTTAAGATATTCAAATCAAACATTTTTCATTGGTTGCCAAGTACGATTCTCTAAAAAATTATAAAGAATATTTTTTTTAATTTTTTCCGCACAAGCGCAGAATAAAAGAACTACTTTAAATAGTCATATCCTGCGAGGCTTTTAACAAGTACTTTTCAAATTTTAATTGTTAATTGTAATTATTTTTAAATTGCTCCAAAAAAATTTTTTTATCTTATTGAATATTTAAGTCTCAGCCAGAAAATGCAAAACAAAAAAAAAAAATAGTTTTTTAATGAAAATGTTCATATTTCCATAAATATTTGAGCTAGGTTTATGAAATTTTATTTAGTTACTGCAAATTACGACCAAATTAATCGGTATAAATTACAAACTTATTGCTTGAATTTCGAGCATAAGGTGTTCAAATATACTTTTTTTTCTCCGTAATTTATTATCAGTCCCTGAAACTTCTGAATTTTAAATTTTTTGGCTTAGTATGCAAAATTGCATGAACTAAATGTCCCTAAAGTTACAAAATAATCTTCTTAGTATTTCTTGAGAAATTTAAAAAAATTTCAAAAACTGAAAGTGTCTCTTCCATTATTGTAGGGTAGTGTATATTGTAAACAGTATACATCTTAGGTCTCCAAAAATCACAAAAATTTTTGTATGTTTCATCGGCATGTTAGTCAGACACACAGAATATTTGCCCTAAAAACCTTTATATGCCCAAACATCTTTTTCTAATGCATATTATTCAACATATACGAATGTACCGATTGGGTAATTCCATATCAAATCAACTTAAAAAAAACTTTTTTAGGTCAAAAATTTTAATTATAATGATTTTGGCATGTTTGTAAACCGGCTTCTGACTTTGAAAATAGAAAATTTTCAGATTTTTTGCACCATTTGCTTCAGAATTATAAATTTTTAAAATTTTGAAGATTCACCAATTTTTTTTTTTAATTATTACAATTTTTTAAACAGCTGTAACTGTAAAACTACTTAAAACCAGAGAGCTAATTTTTGCTTAATTTTGTTAAGTTTTTTTACATCATTTCATAAAATATATAACATGGCTAAGTCATTTTAAAAACAAATTATTAAATAAACATTGAAATAAGTGTATCGCTGAGAATGGCAAGTTTCTTCCACACGTTTTACATATTTTCAAAACCACCCAGAACGAATAGGTTTTTTTTAACGAGGGTTCATTTATTTAAATCAAATGTATGTTTTTTTAATTAATTCATCAATTTAAAATGCATTTTAGCATCAAATTGTCTCAAGCCTTTATTGTTGTAAATATATTGTTTTAATACGTTTCAATTAGCAAAATTACATTCATACTTGTTGTGTAAAGGATTATAGCTATTTTAAAATGACAATTTAATTTTGCTGTAACTAAAATATTATTTCAAAATAAATTTGTACACAATTTTTAAAAAACAAAATCATAATTAAAATGCTTTTTTTTTTATCTTAGAGAAAAAAAATAATAAATCATTATTCACCAAATTTAAGCTTTCTGATAAATTAGCCAGTGTGGGCACTCTGTAAATAAAAAGTGAATTGAATAAATGGTTTTATTTTCTGCCATGATTGATGTAAATAAATTGATTTTTTTAATAGTAATTTAAATCAAATATTTTTTTTTCAAAGAAAACATCAATTGAAAATGCATTTTAATAAAAAAAAAATTATTTAAAAGTTTTATTAATTCTCATAGTTTTAAAATTTATTGTATTTTAAAATTTATTGCTGCTAAAAAAAATTAAATTATCAAACTTTTATAAATACTTGGTGTGCAAAAAATACAGCTATATTTAAATAACATCCAAAAATTGTAGGGGTTTTCAGAATAAAAAACTCAGAACAAAGTAAAAATCAATAAATAGTTTGTCTTTTTTTTTTTCCTTTCCACATTTATATATGTTAAAAATCTGTATTCAATAACACAGATTTGTTTTGGAAAAAACATAATAATGGTAAAGAATATAATCGCAATAAAAATCTTCAAACCCATTCTTCATTTTAACATTGCAAAGCTACTTCTGAATTTTAAAGTATATACAATATTTTAAAAAAAATTAACCTAATATGGCATAAAAAAAAAGATGGTTTAAAGATAAATTTTGATTGCTTCTTCTTATAATGTTTTTCTTTTTTTTAAACAGATGGTTATATTTTTAATATAAAAGTACCTATCAGCTTGCAGTTAAAGTAAGGTATAAGGTAACACAATTTATTTTATAATTTCAAAAGTATAATCAAACATGACGTGAAATATCCTCAGTGGCAGACGTGAAAATCATGGGTTAGAGTCCCCTTGCCATTAGGCTAACCATGGGAGGTCTTCCTCTCCATGTAATGCAAATGCGGGTTAGTCCATCGAAAAGCACCCCACAAAGGCAAGTTTCTTTCAATACTTGATTAAGGAGTTCCCTTGTCTTCTGGATTGGGTTCAAAATTACAAGGCTACGGAGTTGAACATTAGTAGTCGTAAACCAAAAAAATTGGGTCGGCTGTTCAAGGACGGATATAAAATAAAATATAAATAATTGCAAATAGCATACTTATAATCAAATATATAATTTATAATGAAATGTTGCTATGTATGAAAGAAATGTGATAAATAGATTTTAAAATTCTGTATAAAAATAAAATGAAAAAAAAAGTAGACATGAAAATTTTATTTTCTTGTACTATTTTAAATTTAACTCATTTAAATTCAAACTATTCTCATAAATGTTTATTGCTAAACAATTATATTGGTCTATTTTTAGTTTCCTCCATTTCACTCAGTTTTTTCCAGTAACCTAGAAGAAATAGGTCTCTTTTGACAAAATATCAATCCTAGATATTACTTACAAATTATCTCAAGCAACCATAAGAAACTAGATTAAATTACCAACGAGCTATGAGAAGTCAGTAATCTTGTTTTAAACCAAACTTTCACAAAATAAAAACCATGTTTAATCCTAATTCTTTAGGGGGAAATAATTGAAATCAAAGAAGTAGATATTGAAAGAGTGTAGGCTTCATATAATTAGGTGTATTTGCAGGCGCAAAAAGAAAAGAAATCTATATAACCCTGAATTTTTTTTTTCTTCTAATGATCAAAATTTACTTTTAAAAAATAAAAAGAGTTCAAAGAAATAAGCTTTCTAATATGGTAAATAATTAACTTTACGAAACTAGACTACCTATTAATTAATTCACAAAACTAGACACACAAGCGTACAACAGACAATGTGAATTAGCTTTTTGACCATCAAAATATAGGCAGTAGAAGCAATCTGGAAAATATAGCCACATTAGTTTACTCAAGAGAGTGGCAGAAAGACAAAACATCATAATATTAATTTCAATTTTTCTTTGTACATAATAACAATAAAACTAATTGCACAATTCCAAGAATTCTTGCTCACATGTATGAAAAAAAATTTTTTTTTAATGACAGTTGAAAAAATTTTGAAATGTAAATTATACAAATTTTGGAGTTTTAAACTATGCAGTTTTAAATAACAAAATTTAAACAAATTTGGTTGAATAGTACTTGAAAAACTATATTTCAATCAACATGTTTCTGTTGAAAGTGCAAGATTTTCTTGATTGCACTGTTAGCTTTGAAGATATTACCAAAAATGCAAAAAGTGAAATTAACACTAAAGGGCACAAAGTTTCAACTGCTGTCCTGACTTAACTAAAAGTATCATATTTTCCAGATTGGAGAAAAGCTTCATATTTTTATAATCAAAAACCCAATTCAAAAGGAAAAAAAAAGATTTTTTATTCAGAGATAGCACAGATTTGTGACTGATTCTCTAACTTATTTTATAAATAATACTATTTAATATAAAGGTTAACCCTTCAAACCATTAGGATTGGCACTTAGTTAACGAACATTTAATCATCAAAACAAACTTCATTCGAGATTTTTTTTTTGTCTCAGTACAACATTAACAAAAGGAACAGGAGCAGAACAAAATTAGATAGAATCCTTTCGGCAAAAAAATAATAATAAAAGAAATCATATTAAAAGGTAATGTTATGTCCCTTTGTCTATAAAGGAGCCTGCGGCAGCATACCGGCAATAGGGTGCAAGTTCATGCAGAAACCACACTGCAGATTACTAATGTTTAAAAAGGAAAAGTTTGAAACCAACATATGTTATCCACACTTATGAACCTGCGAATTAAAGACTTGAACTCTCAGTAGCAGATCAATACAAAAATGTTAAATAACACAAAGAAATACAGAAAGGAGTTTACTTTATTACTAAAAAGAACCAAAAGTGAGAAACATGGATAGGACACAAATCAGAAGAATTTTGTGTTCTGAGCATGGCAATGCCTCGGCTCTATCATAAGTACTGAGAATCGCTGGACTTGTAATATCTTGGACTAATATCCTTGTGAAACCAAAAATCAAATAAAATTTTTGGATAATAATTCATATGAGAAGATTTATCTATCAGTACCTACACAAAAATAATCTCTAAGTTTTGATGTGGGCCAACTGGACAGTATTAAGCGAGAAAAAACTATCACAGAAAGGGACCAACTCAAAAGGTACATTTTGTAGCTACTCTTGGGCAAACCAGTACTTAATTTTTTTCTAAATTTTTGCAAGTTAAAAAATCTTTTGGCGTATTGGTGAAGTTAGTTGGCTCAAACAGGTACATATTCTAAAATATCCATCAATGTACGGGGATTTTACCATAATTAAACAAAGTTAATCAAAAAATTTACATAGTTAAAAGTTAATAGAATAATAACTAAGTACACATTCAAATTTCAAATAAATGACAAAATCTGAACATAAAAGACACTAAAATAATTTTTTTTTTAATTTTGCTGTTAGAAACATTTAAATCTAAAAAAAAGTTTTTACACTTTTGATATTTAATATGCATCTTGTATGGAAACAGGTATTTGTTATTAGAAGTAAATAGTAAAAGAGATAATTACCTTAACATATAAACAGAACTAAAGAAAAGAAATAGAAACATACCTGATCTTTGGTATAATCATATGTAAAATAATAACATCGTCTACAGTCAGATATCACTTTATCATTAATAGTTTCATTGAAGTCCTTTTTTTGAGGTATACAAACACAAGAAAGATCAGCTCTACTTCGATTATTTGAAATGACATTTTGAGATACTACAATTATGAAATTTAGACTCAAAAATAAAATCCAGCAGATCATGGTAAATTTTAAAAAATGCGTGATTGAATGATCGACAGTATCTGATACACCTGTGATAAAACTAGAAAATATGAATCGTTTTGATAACAATATATAGCTGATAAGATGAATGATTTAAAAAAAAAATAATAATAATTATCCCATCACAGAAATTATTAACCTGCTTATTTTCTCAAACATTTTAACTGTTTATACAGCTTCAATGCGACAGAAAGATACTAAATAGCAATATTTAATAATTTGAGTCGCGATCAAAGAGAAAAAATTATATATGCGGTGTGAAACTAAATTGTTGTCTGCTATTTTCCTTGATTGTTGTGATTTTTGAAATGCATGCGGAAAAATTTTTTTGTTTATACTAGTAGCGCCATCTCTTGAAATTTCTGAATAACAATAATAAAAATTATATCTTCAGATTTTAAAACTCTCGGCTATCACAGCCTCACTAATTGTTATTTTAAACATTTCGTATTTAAAATTTGGCAACAACCATTAATGTGATTGAGCGAATCAAAATCAAGGATCTGTCAAAACATGCTTTGTGCTTTGTTTTTGGTTTAATATGCATGCGAATTAAACGAGCGGCAGTTGTCAGCGCTTTAATTGTTGCTTAAGTTGGTAATTTTTCTTCGAATATGGATTACTTAAATAATATATTTAATACTGGCTCCGGATCTTCGGATTCTGAAGATGATGTGGATTATGTGCCTCCTACCACTGTCGAAAGTGATCATTCAGAAGATGAACTCAGCGATGAGGAAGCTGAACTGTATGAGGAACCTGCCACTAAAAAAGCTAAACTGAACGCCCAAGAGCTTAAAAATAACGATGCACCTACCATTAATAAACCAACTGTTGATGTTTGGCAAAGCTTTTTAAAAGGTGTAAGATCGACTCCTTATGGCAAAGCTAACGGTAAACAGAATGAAGCTTCCACTTCCGAAGAGACATCAAAACCGAAAACTGTGAACAAAATAGAAAGTGCCAATTCTGATAAAGCTGCTGAAGCTACGGATATTAAAGTGCCTGATGAGAGTGATGCAGACCTGAAAAAAGAAGAGACTTTGCCTAAGGAAAAGGAGCTGGAGAGTAATGTTGAGAAATTAGGGGTTTCTAATAATTCTGTTGAACTTAAGGATGATGCTCCAGAAGACAAAAATGATGTCGTAAAGGATAAGCCAATTAATATTTTGGAAAAGGATGCTGTGTGTGTGAAAGATAAGCCAGTTGATGTACTGATTGCTCGCCCACGTACAGGTCTTTCTTCAGTTTTGGGCAGCCTTGCGAACAAAGGTAAAAAGCAGTCAGTTCTTGAGAAGAGCTTAGAAGATTGGAAGACCTTTAAAGAAGAACATGGCATTGAAAAGGATCTCGAGACTTTTAACAAGGGTCGTTCGGGTTACATTGAGAGACAACGATTTCTTGAAAGAAGTGATATCCGTTCCTTCGAGAATGAAAAGAACCTTAGACTTACTGGAAGAAAACTACCTGGATCTACTGGAAAATAAATTGCTAGTCTGTAGGTATGTCGGCGTATTTCATTCCATTTCATAAGTCAGCATATTTGAAGAAAGTTTGTTAAGATTTCATATAAATTTTTATTATTGGGACATTTGAAATCCGGTAAATTCATTTGAATTAACGATTTGCATTGTGTTTATATCAGCATGATCATTGTTTTGCATTGTATCATTGAGATTTTCGAATAGTTTAATAAACATATTTACATCCTTTGCTTATGTCATGAATATTTAATGAATTTTAACTAACTTCTACAGCAGCAATGGCATCTATAAGTAATATTCTATAACTATGAAATTGTTATAGAACAGTATTGTGTCGTGTCTTAATATTAGTATGTGAAAGCTTTTCATTGGAAAATTCTTACTTGTGCTTTGAAGCGAAAACAATAATTAGAATTTTTTTTTTTTTTAAGAATCTAAAGAGTTGGGTCTTTCCAAATGCAGTTATTAATTTATCATAGATTTCATTTTTTTTTTATAAAGTTGTAACAAAAGATCGTTTTACAGGTGTTTCATTATTATGTTAAGCAGTAGGAATTTTATGAATTATGATAGTATTATTTTATTAAATATAATAATTAGCAGGATTGTATGTTTAGACTTGTTTGTTAACTTCATGTGTATGTAAGCTGGGGTGCAGAAAATTATTCCCAATGAATAGTTTTTTTTTAGATCAAAATTTACCCAAGAATTTGGACCAAAGATTTTCCCATAGCTGCTTGAATTTCCTCTAAAGCCGCACAGGCATATTCTGCTCACCTGAATATGCCTAATTAATAATAAGGAATATTGAGAATCCAATTTTTAAAAAAATTATACGTTGAAATCAGACAATAATTGGTGAACCCTTTAATCTGAAAAATCTACCTTAATTATACCATAAAAGCATTAAAATCAATATTTATATTGATACTAATTAACAATTCATAGTTATTACCTATAATATAAACCCAAATAGTTATAACATGGTACTCAGTGTTTTCATCATAGAAAAAAAAATGGGTGAGAATTTCTCTCCCTTTCTCAAACACAGGGTGAGATTTAAAAAAGTTAAGTGAGATTTCTAAAAAAGCACAAAAACTCTTGAAAAAAAATCATTTCTTTAATTATAATATATTTTTAGCGTCTTCTAAGCATTGAATATTTTTGATGCATCATCATAGAAGATTTTGCCTTTACAAGGTATTTGTCCATCTTGCATAAGTGCATAAAAAATTTGAACGTCTTACATGAAGAAACCTTACCTACGGTAAACGCGTGGTTGCAGAGAAATGTGTTCTGAAAGGGGTTCCGTGGTTGTGTTCTGTTGTTCGAAAAGGTTCTGAACAATACTGGTAAATAGGGAAGCTAGATAATGGGGCAGATGTTGAAAATAATGAAAGATCCAGGAAGAAAAGTGAAACGGATTTTATTCTAAATGGCGTAATTCGAAGCTTTTTCCAAAATGCGAGAAATTCGCGAATTTTGAAATTGATTTATAGAATGCGCGAATTTCTCGCGTTAATAATTTTTTAATGCGAGAAAAGAAAAATATATGCGAGATTCTCATGTTCTCGCGCTGTAGTGAAAACACTGGTACTTAAGTTTACCATTAGAAAAACCAATTAATAGTTTCAATAATTTTTGCAGCTATTTTATAAATATGATGTATAATATCAATCATAATTATAGTAGTATATAATGCAAGTATAGTGCATGAGTTAGCATCTAATAAAATGTCCCTAATGTTAAAAAAGATACATGCCCCAGGTTTTTGATGCGTCATGTCAAATACTGATTAGTAACAGCCTAATGCACCATACTGATTAGTAACAGCCTTGTTGCAAGAGGACATTAATTTTTTGACAATGTTTCTTACTATGTTTTGTAAGGATGTTGCAAATATTCAGCAGAGTATTTTTTTTAAATGTATTTTCCGAGTAAGTTTTTTTTTAGAATTTGAAAAGATTTAATAAAGAATAATCTAAAATCATATAAGTATTTTTTTTTAGACGTAACCTGTTCTAAAACCTGTATATGGCTTATAAATTTGTGTTCTAAAAGTGGAAAAGCGAAATTTGAAGAATTGAAACAGGATTACTTAATACCAAACCAAGAGATTTGTACTGCTGATTTTATTTAATTATATTCAGTCGTGTCAATTTCGTTTTTTTTTAAGGTTCTTGTTTTAAGATTTTTGCTGTTTATATGTTATTTTCACAAAGCAAAGCAGGATTATTTTTTTCCGGAAAATATTTTTAGCATTTAAGTTTTGTTTTAAGAATTAAAAGAATTTTTTTCTTTTTTACAAATTTGAAGCTTTTTTTATAGCTGTTAATCAGTTTTTTATTTATTTTAAAAAAAATTTATGAATAACTTTTTTTCTCTTTACTCAATACCAATAATATAGCTAAATTTTGATAATTTTTCTAGGATGACTAACTTATTTACTTATAAAAAATATTTCATTATTATTTTTTTTTTTAATATGTCATTCGGCTGCTGAATATTCAGTATTTGGTTTTTTAATGAATATTCCTCCTTCTAGCCAAGTCACTATCCGTTAGTTACATCTGTAATGTTAAGATACATAGTTTTTCAAAATTGCTGGACAAATTTGAAAATCATGTTAGTTTATCTTATGTGATTATTTAATTGTGCTAAGTTTTTATTTTCACCTTTTTATCTGTCAAAATAATTGCATTTATTTATCTTATCTACCATATTGTGATATAAACAGTAAAAGCCCGAGTATCTGAAATTCAACTAACCATAAAACTTAACTAACTATAATTTTCACATGAAAAAAAAAATATTTTTTGGTACTTAACAGCTATAGGGACTTTTTTTCAATTGTCAGCAACACAAGTATTTATCCTTGTAGCTGATAAGTACGAATTGCGATACTGTGATGTATTGTCATATTGTATTTTATACACTTATGTATATAATCAGTTTCCTGCGACCTGTGCCAACCCCCGAGATTGGTATTATTGCATCTTGTTGGCAAATTTGACATCATGATCTCTTTACCCGATAAATACTGATCAATGATTGACTAAAGTTCCTTCTTTGAATTCAGTCAAAAATAACCAAGCATTTAATTTAGACCTCTCCCTCCACCTTTCCTCTGAATCAAAACCACACAAGTTCAACCATTCAGTTGCGTCAAAATATGTTTGAAATATTTTTAAAGTTTTCCTAATGCCGCAATACATCAATAAGAACACTGTTATATTTTAAGCTGCATTATGTTGAAATAAATGATAAAAAAGTAATTTATACTTTATTTTTCTAACCATTAAAACTAAAACATACCTTTACTATTTTATGTGTTTGTATCAATGTAGCCTATTTATTAATTTTACTCTTTTTCATCATTCTATTAAATTTAAATATTTTTAAATTGAAATAATAAACTGTCTTGAATATCTCATGGTTGCTTTTATTAAAATTTGTATTGATAAATTAAAAGAAACAAGAAATTTTGATCATGGCAATTAATTGATGCTACAAATTGTATAATGACATTAGTGAAAATAATGCTGAAATATTAAATTTTCATGCATGCTATGAAGGGGAAAACTTATTTTTTAAAAGCACTTCTCAAATCACGTTTAGATGTTAAATGCTGAATGAATTTGTAAGAGATAAGATCATTTTAATAAATAAGATTATTTAAAATCTTTGGTTATTATACTGTTATATCATATTTGCATATTTCTGGAACAAAAAAGAATTTTATTCAAAATATTAATCAATCACCAATTAAAAAAGATGTCTGTGAAATGTGTTTTAATGGTTTGGTTACTTTTAATTTAATTTAATACATTAATGAAAGCCAACAAAAAAAACATGTTTTAGGTTTTTTTGACTCGAAAAAAACTTTTTTTTTTCCCTACCCTGATATAAGATTGTACTCATAGTATCTAAGTAAGATTTTAAATTATTTGACCTAAAACTTTCAAATCACATGTAAGAAATGTAAATTTAAAAAAAAAAAAAAAAGATGCTTTTCCAGTTATTTATTTGGATGTCAAAATCATTTCAACTTTATTTATTTTATTTAAGAAAAAGTCTCCAGCTTGTAGCAGAAGTTAGTCTGAGGAATTGAAGAAAATTTATAATTGTTAACACTTCAATTCATCCAATTATATAGCATTTTTTCTTTTCAAAAATAATAAGTAATCTCCTCCTTATTTCTTGTAATCTCTATGTTTAAATCTAGGATTATTCACCAATAAATGTATTAGCTATTATCAATCATTAGCTATAAATAAATACCCACAATAAAGAACATAAAACACTTAAATTTCTTTCATAGATGTTGCTAATTTTACATGAGAAGAAAATATCAAATGCATCAATTTTGTCTCTTTTTTAATTTGTAAATGAATTATAAATAGCTGAACCCTAAGGTTATTATGACTCTGAGTAAGATCAAATTCTCTCCAAAATGCCCTCTTTTATTCATTAAATAGCTGGGAGGGGAGAAAAAAAAACTTGTTTTTTTTTTGCTAGAAAGCTACCAACTGAAAATTCAGGAAAAGTTTAAACCAACACTCAAAGTTGAATTTCTGCTAATTTATATTTATAATTTTGAAAACTTCCATTATTAGGTGCGACATTAGTATGTATAGTAATTGAATAATTATGTTTACTGGGCCATTTTAAGAATTTTAACTCTAATGTAAAAGACATACTTTGAAAAAACATTTTTTTCCAAACTATAATTTATGATTATATTTTATGTACTACAAAGCTAGAAACTAGAGCAAATGCTTGAAAATATTGTCTAAAATGTTGTACATTCAAGTAGTATTTGTTCCCACTAAATAAAATTGACACAATCAAGAACAAAATTAAAAGAAGCAAAGTTGGTTTCATTTTGAATGTTAGTGATTATGTTAATATTAGGTTCTTATAATTAACAAAACCTACAAGTATTAGAAAATTCTGAAAATATTTTTCAGAAATAATATTTTAGATATATTAACACCTTTCCTTCATGATGCAGATTTCTAGCTCAGTTAGGTCGAGATTGCTACTTATTTGTAACGACAGTATGTGAAAATATATTCAAATATTTATAGAAGAAATGTTTCTGCAAAAAAATGCAAGTAAAAAATTTATTTTATTTCACAATAAAAAACTTTATAACATAAATAATTAACAAGAATTTAAATAGAAGTGTAAACTTATAAATCAATTGCTTAAATAAGAGAGGAGTGTTATCTTTTTTTCTTTGTTCCTTACAGTAGTACAAGGTTCATAAAAGAGCAGTTCATTCCTAATAACACTCCCAAAATATATCAATTATTCATTATGTTTAATAATAAGTATGCAAATATAACATGAAACATGTATTGCCATAACATTCTACTTTGCAAATTGGCCAAATAATGCATAATTTGATAAATCTTATGAGCAATTGAAGTCAATTGCAACATTTCAAACATTAGCTGAAATATATAATTACACAAATAAAGATATATACACACAAACACGATACTTCAACAATTATTATGGCCAAACACAACACTCACAGATAAATTTAGACATTTAATGCATTGTCAAAACTAAAATAAGCTTACTTATTAAGTAAGCACACCAAATAAATTTTTAATTTAAAATAATCACCTTAAAAGATTTGGTCATTTTTAATAAAAAGTTAAATTAATTCATATATTTCAAAAATATATCATCATATAATGCAGTAAATAGTATCTCACAAGTGATGATTAAACTTTTGAGACTAGTGAAGGAAAATATTTTTTAGGATTACTCCAAGTTTAAATTAGTGCATTAGATACACAAACAAAAATGATAATATTGATAGCGTTTTTGACGATCATAGTACATTTCACAAAATCCCAACCATATGCTGAGAATCAAGTAAGCATAATTAAGGCTAGTTGATTGCACCAGAGCTGAAACTCCCCTTCACAACAGCACACATTTAAAACCACAGGTTTAGGTAGATTCATCCCAAATGATGCAAACCTAACCTAAATATGTCATGTTCCACATAGAAGCTCTCTGCTAGACTTTTGAGCACAAATATTTGATGAAAAGTATGAGGTGGATCATCATCAGTCTGCAATGAAAATTTAAATACATTAACTTTATCTAACATCAAGGTCAAACAATTGCAATCCTCTATATTAGGGATGCCCAACCTGTACTTCGCAAGTCACAACTTTTGATGTGGCTAATTTTATCAACTCTGACACATCTAAATGCCAAATACAGTACAGAACCAATTATCCGGAAAACCAAAAAACCGGAACAAATTCAATAAATTTTCCCGCCATTTTTTTAAAAAAAACTTTTTTTTCCCTTATAAGATTTTAGGATTTTTCTTTCTTTTTTGAAAGATTGAACCTTACCATCATTTTGGAAATAATCATTAGTGTATTACTCCATCGTTTTTTCTTCTTTTTAAGATTATTTCGAAAAAAAATTTTTTTTACTTGGGTTTAACAATAAAGAAAACGGCTTTTTGTAGCGATTCAGAAAACCGGAAAAATCAGTTATCCGGAATAACGATGGTCCCGATCGTTCCGGATAATCGGTTCCCTACTGTAATGAAAATATTTACATCCAAATCAATATATTAATGAAATTATATTTTTCTAAACTTATCTGTGGCTTCTTTACTTTAAAAAATAGATTACAGGTTGGGCATCAACTATTTTTATTTTTTTTAACAAGAGAATTATTTCTCCAGCTCATCAGTCTATAATTTGTTAAACTAGGTAAATAATGTTAATATAATATCGAAAAAATTGTATTAGGTTGTGACAACTAAATTCTAGCAGTTCTTTTAAAAAAGTTATAAAGGTTAAAGAGTAGGAGCAGCCCATTTTCTACGTCAGTTCCTTCATGGTTTAATGTGAATTTTTGAACAAAAGTTGGTTTAATTGTTCTTCATCAAAGTCAACTGGACAGCAAGAATGAGAAGTATTTTTGACTTGACTTACCGCATTTGGAACTCAACTCTACTATGGCATGACACCCTCTTCAAATGTCACAATCACCTTTTGTGCAATTAAGACTTTTATTGAAAGGTGTTATAAATAAACACAAAAAAAGAAAGAAAACAGATTCTGGTAGAACAAATCATACTCTTTATAATGATATAAAACATTTGATTATACGCAGAGTGTTTAAATTTAAAAAAAAACACTTGTTGCCAACCCAATCATTAAACAGTAGTGGAATTTATACCAACCATAACTTGCAGTCAGTAGTGCGTGATTCTATAGTTAAACTTAATCTTCATGTTTTTGGAAAAAGTATGTAGCAAGCTATTGAATCCATTTTAGAGAAAGGGTGTCGCAACACATCTTAAAATACGTAATGTTGTTACAGTTTTTATATTTTCCAACCAATCATTACTGCCTTTGAAATTTAAATAACCTCATTTTTTTGTAAAAGTATCAGCTTTCTTTTTTAATAAAAGTTCATCTATGTAATTAAATAGATGACCATTTTAAATAGAGGACTTGCAAATGATCTCACCTTCTTAAAATGACCTAAAGGGATTTCTTAACTTTTTCAGGGATGGTACACGACAGTTTAAACAGAAAACAGCACAGACATACATTCACATGCTGTACCTTTCACCTCTTGTTGCACAGTTAAAATGATAAGTAATTCTTCATTAAAGCCACTCAGGATGATTTCCTTTTAATAAACTTTCAGGCAGTAAATGCAGAACCACCCATCTCATTCCTGTCTATGTCTTCATCATCTGTTTAGTTAATGCCACACCAGCCCCTCAAGAATCTTGGAGAATAAAAATCAATAGAAAGTATTGGAGATGGGTAGTCAGTTCATATGCATTGCAACTGTCTTAAGACTGATTAGGACACAATAAACAAGAGTTAACTCCCCTTTTTTTGGAATCAATGGACATTTATTTTAGCTTTCATAGTGTTGTTTGCAATTATTATATCCTTTCATTTTAAAGTTTATGCAGAGTTTTCCTTACAAATTTTTGATTAGTTCTCTTTTTAAAAAAAAAATTCTGTTTCCAGAAAAATATATATTTGTGAATTAAAAAAAAATTCTTTTCTTTTCAATGAATTATCGAAAAATTCCCGAAATAGAGGTTTGAGTCAGTGAGGTTCAACTGTATATTATTTCTATTGTTTAATGCATTGAGAGAATCCTGAATGGAACTTGCTATTTTTATTACAATTGAATTATTTTTATGAGTAGCTCTTAATGATAATTGTTAAACAAAAGAAAATAAACTATTTTACAATTTGTTGTTGTTGTTGCACACCTCCATTGTTTGGCAACGCTAAATCAGGTCTATGAAATCTGTTACTCTAAGAAGGTCTAACACTAGAATTGGGTTTGTGAAAAAACCGTGCCTTAAAAGGCCCTGACAATCTAGCATATGGTCAGGGGTGGCCTGAAGGTCAGCACACTTCACACAGCTAGGGAAAACCCTTTTTCCATCGGAATAAAACAGATTGCAAATGTTCACTGATAAGCCTGGTGATGACCGTCTGGTCTCATTTACAAAACCTGAGTGTTAAAGCAATCCCTTGGCACTTTCCCTGGTACCATTAGTGAACGGTTGGGATGGTCCAAAAAGCATTTTTAGCTCTTGAGAACAGCTCCAATTAAGTTAGTGAATCAGGTATTTCCAACAGCTTACCAGCAACCTCTTTAACCAAAATTCTGCCGTCTCATTACCAATGTATACGTGGGATGATATCCAATGGAATTGCACCTCACGAAAGGATGAAAGATACTCCAGTTTGTTAATGATTGCCCTTCCTGTACTATCACCCACTTTATGCCATTTAGTAAGGTGCTATATAGAACTTTGGCTGTTAGACAAGATCCATTAGGCAGACGAGTAGGGAGAAGACAGAATTGAATCAAGACAGCAATGGTAATCAGCTCACTTCTGAAGACTGAACAACAGTCTGGATTTCTTATATTTAATTTTGTTGTACATTCTTGGGATAAAATATAAATTCCACTACCGGAGCGGTCACGTTCATCTTTACTTCTATTTGTATATATTATGATGAAATCCACAGGGATGTTTATTATTTCAAGGGCCAGTTGTTTCAAATAAGCGGAGACGTCTGATTTCTTGCTCACTTGGGAAGGAAGATCAGTGTGGAAATAGACTCCATTTAAACCTACCAAAGGGTCAATGCTCTGTTTCAAACTATGCTGTATGACATACTTGTCAATCAAATTATTTGAATCAGCCAAGCTCAGAGGGCCACTTTTCTTTAATCTTTGGTTATTGCTCCACTCCATCGGAAGTTCGATTTTGAGTCCCATCACTAGTGAGCTTGGAAAAATACTTCATACTAATCTTTCACCTGAGGCTGAGAGGTTACAGATCTACCACACAAAGAACTATTCCATTTGGGCAACTGTTTCGAAGCCCTGTTATTATGCAGGCTACACTAAGCTGGACCCATTGAAGTTTTCGGATAGTCATGTTTGGAGCACAGCTCTAAACTGGAAAACCGTATTCCAGAATAGGATTTATAAGAATCATGTAAGTAGTGCTGATAGTCTTAGAGTCAGCACCCCAATCTCGCCCTGAAATATATTTTAGGATCTTTAGGCATTTATTATTTTACAATTTAGTTTTTAAATCTAAGAACAAACTGTATTACTTTATAACTAGGATTTCATACTATAAGATTATGGGTTTAAAACATACATTTTTTCAATAGTAACTTATTTTGCATAATTTTTATAATTTCAATTTTTTTATTGATTTAAAAAAGTTATGTTGCTAAAATGGAGATTTTGCAACATGTATTTATTTCAACATAAAAACAAAGTGCCTACTATTATAAAGCGGAAGACATAAACCCTCAAATATAAAAAAAATCTAACCAAAAAAAATTTTTTTTTAAAAAGGTCTTCGCAATCTAATAATTACTAAGCTTTTTGTGTTATAGGTTAGATGAATAACCATAAAATACTGAACACAACCATGCTTTAAAAAGATTTAAATAAAATTTTTAACTTTTTCAATAAATCATATATTAATCAAGAGTTAATAATTGTAATATTCATAAAACCTACTTTAAGTTGTCCTAAAACACATACTAAAATTCCTCCATCAAACATTGGTTGAGTATCAATAGAAGTTATACTATGGGCTATTTTTTGAAATGTAAGACTCTGAAAAAAAAAAAACTTTGTTAAAGAAAAACTTTTCACAAAAACCTAAAAAAAACATTTAAGAATGTAACATTATTTAGATTACTTTATTTTCAGGTCTGCCAACTATTATGCCTTTTGCAAAATATTTTACAGAGAGGTAGATAGTTAAAAACCAAAGCTTTCAGAACTTTTGGTAATTTTGCCAACATCTTAAAAGCCTCATCATGACAGTGCTGGAACAAAGTGGCGAATCTTATAAAGATTTGGATTATTTATATGAAGTGGTGTGGAAAAAAACTTTATATCAACTTTACAAAACAAAGAATCATCCATTAAAATACAAACGTAGCTAATACAAGAAATTTTCCTAAAAAGTGTAAAAGGTTGGATGCCCTGAATTTTATACAAGTTCTATAAATAGTTATTTCAATCATATATATCTTTAATACAATCAAAATCTACTTAACAAATGACGTGGCAGAAAAGAAAGTGTTGAATTATAAAGAAACAAATAAAGTATTAACACTTAAGTAAGCATTAAAAAATAACATATAAATATTTAAAAATAGCTATTCCTTGTTAGAGAAGTAGATTAATGAAAAAGTATTATAATTAAACTACAATTTTTTCTAAATATGTGTTTCTTTCAATTAGGAATATTTCACGCGTGATAAAAATATTATATACCATATGCCTCTAAGATACTTACTTATACAGCCCACTGTGAGCCTTGGCCGGTTGAACAATATCATTCCAGACCTTAATATTTTGGCTTATTTGTTAATGTTTTAATTCTAAGATAATACTTTTCAAAAACTCAGAGCGCTACCACATAAAAAAAAGCAACCTAACTAAGAAGTGGAGAATCCTATTATATTCAATGTTAAAGGGAGTTAAAGCGTGAGCGAATTCAATTAGTAATAAAATAATTAAGCCAAAACAAAGAACAAAAACTACAGATCAGATTAGAATAATAGTAATAAATAATAGAAACTTTAATCTTTGAATCTCGAGTGAAAAAAGATGTGAGTGAAGCGTGAGTGAAACTCCACAGCTAAATTATTGTAGGGAGATGGTTCAGTAGATCATTTAATAACAACTAGTAAAAAAAAAAATTTTATTAGTTTTTGATAGATATTAAAAAGAACTTAATTACACAGATTTTTCACATTGACAGCGAAAACTATTTTTAACAATAATGTTCAAGTAGGAAAATAGAAAAAAAATTTCACAAATTTGTCCAATTATGCCTATTTTCATCATGATATTTAAGAATTTTGAAAATATTTTTTCATTCTCATAAAAATGATTTTGTCACAAAATTTAAAATATTATAAAAATAATTTTATATTTTATACAAGAATGTATATGTATATATAAGATTTTTATGTAAAAAATATTTATATATAAGATTATCAGTCAGAAAATTTATAAAATTTAAATTAAGCAGCAAAGTAGAAAAAAATATATAGTACTACTCATAGCAAAAGCTTTGGTGCCTAATAGGGTAATGCTAAAAATCATAAAAACCACAAAACCGATAATATTGAAATTTAAATTGTATTTGATATCAGCACAAGGCAGTTAAAAAAGAGAATAAATTAATCAGTTATTTTACCAACTTCAGAAATCACTAAAGATTTATCATTGGAAAATCAAAAAAAAAATTTTTTTCATAGTATAGGATTTGAGAAAAAAGGTACTCTTTAAATATTGGTTTAGATCAGTGGTCGTTAAATTTTCAAAACATCTGAGCTGCTGTACTACGTTGAAATCCTACCATGAGCTACCGAACAATACAGCAGACTTTAAAAAAGAAATTTTTTTTATTATTAGCCGAGTGAAGGAATTAAGTTCTGCACACCAAAATGTTAAGTACATTTTTCAAACTTCTTTCACTAAGGAAAATCGAAAAGCCATAAATAAAATGACAAGCGAGGCAAATCTATAATTATTTTAAACTATATGTGTCATATCAGTCAAATGCCAAAAAGAATTATCTGGGCTTTATAACGGACAAGTAGATCATAAATTTTTAAATATCAAAAATATTGTGAAGTTTTCCACCTCAATGCAAATCAGTGAGTAATTTTCAATTTTGCAAATCTTTATGCACCCAGATAATACAAAGTAGCAATACATTTTTAAATATTAAGAATTAATTTACAAATGCTTTTCATTTTCACAAAATTGTGGCTTCTTTTCATTTTGACATTTTAATAATAAACTCCAATGGCTTTTACTAATTGACAAAAATTGACCTCACAGTCATATATTAGTTTAGGTATTATTCCCTACTGCGTATTAGCAGAACATTCAGAAAAAAAGCCTTCATGAGAAAAATTCTGGAATACAGCTAACTTATAGTTTTATTTCGTTAATTTATTTGCATATAAATATGCAGTTATTTACTTCAATTATAAATATGTTTGTTTTTTTTTTAAGTCTGACAAATTTTTATGAGCACAAATAATGCAAATGCAATGTCGCATTAAATTTTAAAATATTAAGAAATTAGATCACAAACACTTTACATTTTCACAGAGCTGTGGCTTGTTTTCATATTCACGGTTTTCCTCATTTTCAGAATCAGCATAGAAGGCACTCATTTAAAGAGGCAAAACTTAATCTAACACACATGAATGATTGTCATTAAATTGCAGCAGTTATTAAAATGAATTATTTGCCAAAAAGAGTTAGTTCATATAAAAACAGAACTTTTGAAAATTTACTGCAATTCAATAAAAATGTCCCCGCAATCTACTGGTTAGCTCGTAATCAGTGGTTAGGTGATCACTAGTGTAGACAGTACAAAAAGGCATAAGAATAGTTATTTTCAAATCCAGGTGCAAAAAAAGAAAAAGCATGTCACTGAGATTAGACTCCAAGAAAAATATTCAAGTACAATCAAACCTTAATCTTAAAGGAAAAAAAGAAAAGTTCGAATTACCATGTGTTTGGCCTTATTTGCGGGTATGAAACAGTTAAGCATATAGAGGTAGTAAATTTATTTATTAGAGAATTTAATGCATTTACCGTTATCTTTTCCATTATTTTTGTTCTTCCACAAATCTGAACATCCTCAAATGTCATCAAAGATTTTTCTACCTAAAAAATAATTTTTTTTACTCTTTTATAGATATTCATACAAAAAAAAATTAAGTACATTTATGAATCAGCAAGAAATATATTAAATGTTCAATTTCAGTTCTTATTTAAATATAACATTTTAATGTTCAGTTTTAACCCTCCAAGTATTGAGCCCTTAGGTACAATTGTACAAAACTTTCCGTGCAATGCACTATTTTCCCATTCAATAACATGGAGAAACCAGTTTTTTGTTGCTGAAAAGTCTAGTTGCTTAATAGTCGAATACAGCAAGAATCAACTAAAATATGATAAATATTTTTGTTTATTTCTATTAAGCTTCTTCTATTTAAATATAAGTATTCTGTACTTATTGTGAATCTTCAGTAGTGATAAAAATAGACTGAAAGATATATTTTAACATGAAGTAGAAATTTCTTAAAACATCATTGAAATATATTTTTATAGAGTTTTTTCTTCTGTGACAAAAAAAAGTAAGAAGCAAACGATGATAAACAAAAAATGAATAATAAAGTTATGGTAGTTAGATATATATATATAGATATAGCTACGATAGCTTTAACTAAGGGATATGAAGTATGGTAAAGTTATAGTTTGTGGAGGTTTTTGTCTGCTGAATGAAATTGTTTTACTTGCTTCATTAAGTTCTCAATATTCAACAATAAGAATTCTTTTTAAAAAATTAGAAATGCTTAGTAATTATTTATTAATATATTTATGTCATACAGTGTGAAAAAGGGAAGTAAAGACAGCATGGTTACATGTGACAAAGGGGAGGAAGGGGTTAAATTATTGAAAACAAGTGGGGCATAATTAATGGCCAGAACCTATGATTAATTATGTAAACAAAAACAAAAATAAAGTTTTAAAAGTATTTTGAAAATCTAATTAATAATTATTTTTGGTAAAACAATATAAAATAAATTAAAAAATTAGTATCAGGAATTTTCTATGAATATTTATAAACTTAATGCAATGATATTGCAGTCGTTATAAAAATTATCTATTATTTATTTTAATTTGTATGGTAGTTCTATTGTTTATTTTATTCTACCCCTCTTTATTTTATACAGGTTTGTTTGTGCCCTTGAAAAGAAAAAAAGTTCATAGTAAAACCATTTCATTTCCAGTTTGTTTTCACGGGAAATAAATGTTTGTCATTATCAAGACTTATTAAAAAATATTTATCACCTAGTAAAACTCTTGTATAAGGATTAAATCTTTTAATAAATCATGGTATTGTGTGGCTTTGAGAAGAACTCTTCCTGACTAAAAGTCTGAGGCTGTCTGCAGTTATGGTAACAAGCGAGAGATTTCTAAAGGAGGTGCAATGGAGGAACGAAGGTGTCAATTGGTTTTCTATTGTTTAGTTTATTCTACCACTCTTTATTTTACACAGGACAGTTTGTGCCCTTGAAAAGAAAAAAAAGTTCATAGTAAAACCATTTCATTTCCAGTTTGTTTTCACAAGAAATAAATGTTTGTCATAATCAAGACTTATTAAAAAATATTTATTACTTAGTAAAACTCTTGAATAAGGATTAAATCTATTAATAAATCACGGTATTGTGCGGTTTTGAGAAGAACTCCTCCAGACTAAAAGTCTGGGGCTGTCTGCTGCTATGATAACAAGTGAGAGATTTCTAAAGGAGGTGCAATTGAGGAACGAAGGTGTCAATTGGTTTACTCACGCTGACCAATGCAAAGATCAAGACAAAACTATTCACTCTACACCCCTATTCAAATTGATTTTTTCTCATAACCATGGTATCCGCCACGACACGAGACTGACGTCTGGAGGAGTTCTCCTGAGAGCCCCACTATAAATAAGGTTCTTAATTTTTCTCGAAAACAAAGTAGGTATGAAATAGTATTAATGCCAGCTTTTTCTCGTTTCAGGGACACGGACAGCTATATTTATTTTACCTTTCTCCCTGAGTATTTACGGGACCTACATCTGTGTGTGTACATTATGAAAATTAAATAATTTTAGGAAAATTATAAAGGACTATCAAACTCCATCACAGCCCCTTTCAAAGCAAAACTTCAATTTTCATTTGGGAGAAGTTCCTTAGGTTCCTTTTAAAGATATGGCAATTGAATTCATATGAAATCTAATTTATTTTATTAAGAGAAAGCGATAAGACTAAAAATTGTCTATAAGACTAGAGCCATAAGACTGGAACAGTAAACTTCGTTTCGGTCACATCCCCTCATTTTATATGAAATCTTTATCATTTATATATAAAATAAACATAATTTTGTGAAACTGATTATGTAATTGCGCTTTTATCAGCAATATTTTTTTCTCTGAGCAACGACACACGAACTGTAGAAAATATTTCCTTGAGTATACCATTCGAATTTCTTACATCGTAGAAATCGGCCAATGTCGATCTTTGTAAAGGATCATCAAAACACGTATAATATTGCTGAACAAATGTTCGACCTATATGATCATATTGCGGATTCCAAGACATTTTGAAGCTGTGGAGTGATTCAACACTTTTGAAACACCTCCCTTCAAAACTTCTTGTATATCTTAATTACTTCAGATCGGAATTCCGAAACTTTGGAACAACAACAGAAATGCAAAGAAAACAAAGTCCTTGCGATGCCATAAAAATATTAATTTTTTTTAATATTTTCGGAACCGTTCTTACTGCTTGTAAAAATTTCGCGGTTGTGAGTACTGCATGCTAGAAAATCGCGTATGCGAATTAGGAGATGTAAGCGAGAACGCTCATTCACGAACACAACGACCTTTAGGGGGCGTTGTTATTTGAGACGAATGGCTGCTAGGAGAACAACACGTTCTTTGGAGATTTCTTCAGTGGGCATGGTTACGTTTCTTTTTTAATGTGGCTTATTAAATTTTTAAAAAAATGATATTCCTTCTTATGCAAATGACAATATAAAATACATATCTCGAAATAGAATCTCTTTGTTTTGAAGAAGGATTATTTAAAACACATAGGAAAAATATTTGTAACTGAATAAATGAAAATAATATGCATCTATATTCCTATTAGAGAGAAATCCTAATTTTTGAGAAATTGGTCAACTAAATTTAATGACCTAATATGAATAGTCTATTGAAACTTTATATCCCATAATTTTTTGGATCAAATTGCTTCAAGCATAACAATAGAGTATATAA
This sequence comes from Parasteatoda tepidariorum, assembly GCF_043381705.1. Classification (NCBI taxonomy): domain Eukaryota; kingdom Metazoa; phylum Arthropoda; class Arachnida; order Araneae; family Theridiidae; genus Parasteatoda; species Parasteatoda tepidariorum. The sequence continues at coordinate 40,889,223 of NC_092215.1, forward strand.
AGTTTACAGAAACATATAATCTTATGTAATTTAATTTTGAAAAACAAGTTTTTTGACAAAATTTATTGAAAAGTTTAACTTTTCAATAAAAAAAATCACTACTTATAAACTAAAAAGGTAAGATAAAGAATGCTTAATTAAAAAAAACTAACCCTAAAAATGCTTAATAAAAAAAATTAACCCTAAAAATTCCTCATATTGAAATGAAAATTTTCATATTGAGATTGTTTTTTTTTTTAATCTTAAAGCTCTTAATCAGACGTAGAAAACCATTCTGTATAGAACTATCATCAAATTAGAAAAAAAATGATTTACAAGGAAATTTTTTATTATAAAGTCATAACACTTACCTGCTTCATAAAGCCCGGAGAATCCCGAAATAAAATGTTCTTAGATTTAAAATTTTAATTCTCAATTAATATATACATAGATTATCACTTCATAACTTTGAGATGACATACCTTACTACAAAATTTTACAATTGTAATATGAATTTCAATATGTAACTTAAAAACGGAATAGCTGAATTCTAATTAAAATTGATCATTCAAAATTAAAAAATACTTACCAAGAAAATATTAGAATCAACACAAATGCATTATTTCAAGTAAATCTGATGATCCTTTGCTTTTGTTTTCCGAATATTATATATTCAGAAATATATTCTATTCAATAAAGAAGAAGACTGTTCAAGAACTGTTACGTTACAGTTCTGCACATTCTTAAGCCTTCATTCATTGAAATGAAGTACGCAAGTGGCTTAAATATCTTCATTTTAATTTACAATGAATTGAACATTAAAAAATTTATTTTACTGTTATAAATATCCGTTATAGTATGCGATCACGAAATCAAAAGTTCACCGAAATGGTGCTGTAAGTTCGTTGATAAAAAAAGCATTAATGAAAAAAAAAAAGAATTGAAAATTGTTTGGTTCCTGTTTTAAAAAGATTTACCGATGCTCTAGATTACTTTGTTCTTTAGAATTTTTTTTTCTCTTTTTTTGTGAAAATTCATTTATTATTTGTTGGCGTAAAAAATACTTCTTACCTATGCAGTTATTCCAATGGAACTGAATGGAAACTTATAAATAATAGCCTGAAAATTTCCATCTATTTAAAAGCTTAAATTAAATAGGAACTCAATTAAGAAACGTTATCATTTCTTGTTGCTAACAGCAAAATTTATTATAATTTTATCACTAAATATACTTTATAGCCAATCAAAATTTAGACCACTTTCCGACAAAAAATAACTGTCAAACACAGAATTAGGCCATTATATAAAATAATATTTTTTTTTCTAACACTAGAAGGTTCCAGCTTCTGCTCGCTGTCGCTCATCAATCCCCAGAACTTATCACATAATTCTTCCAGTTCCTTTCTGATCGCTTCGCTCCCTCATTTCTTCTTAGTCTGTTTCAAAATTATTCCAGTTTTTATACTTTAATTTAATTATATCAATGAGGCTTGCTACCCAACTTGCTATTGCGTTGATTTGCCTGCTCGATTCTTCTTAGATCCCCGTACCACCTTAGTTTGTTTCACTCGCTGATTTCAACTTAGCTTTTCCTAACTTATTTTTAATTAATTTTTTTTACTCAAGAACAAATCAATACAAGTCAGTTTTTAATTCTATTAAAACTTTTACACTATGATGTAAAAAAATTCCGAAACAAATGTCCGTATCAATAATATTTTTCTACACAAATGTTCCTTAAACATTTCCCTACAAATATACAAGTATTTATATTCCTTTTATATGATGTTTTCTTATTATGCGAGTGAGATTCGCATTCAACGATTAATTTCTGAAAAGGTGTTGACAACGGCATTTACTCTTATTTAGTATTAGAAAAACCGGATATAGTAATTTTTTTTTTAATGAAATTCAAACATAATTTTTTTTTAAAAGTTTCTATTCTTCATCATTGACGTAATCAACCTCATTATCAAGAACCTTTTTCCCTCTAGGGTACGATATTTTAATGCCTGCGTGATAATAATCAATCTGTTTTTATACCCAAATATCTGGAGATTGCATTTTGGACAAAACGATAATAATCAATCTGTTTTATACCCAAAAATGTCTGGAGATGGCATTTTAGACAAATTTTCTAATTTTTTTCCTCTCAGAAAACGTAGCAGGGATCAAAATAAATGAAAATCCGGTGGCACAATATTGGTTGAGTATGGTGGGTGAGACAATACCTCCCACTCTAATTCTTAATATTTCTTAGGGGTTGATCTTCAGGGTTGAAGTCGGAACAATCAAAACTACCGGATTTGAACTAAGACTAGCTTTTACTTTTACAAATGCCTAATACATTAAGATAAATATCGAAAATGTGTTTGGTAGGAACTGTTGCGTAACTACCCTTGTGAAACTGAAACGGTATATAATTTATAGATGTATACCTATTTTAGTATTTGGTATTCACTATAAATGCAAAAAAATTCAAATTTAATTATTTACGAAAAAACAATTCACTCTAATCTTAAAATGTCTTCGGTGCAAATTAAAAATACGAAAAGCGTTTTGTATTTCAATCAAATCAAATATCGTTGTTCAAGTCGACTTTAGGGATTGATTTTTGCTTCGAGTTTTTTCCTTCCTTAAAAATTGGTCCAGCAGTGGACTGATCGTTAAGACACGGTTCCCAGCAGATCACGGAAGTCAAGTAACACTGGCTGCGGTCAGTGTACTGGTGGGTGACCACTTGGATCAGTCTACGTAGGGACCAAGTGTGTGCGGTATTGATCCTCGTTAAACTGTTCTACCTTAAAGGACCCGACTTCGCGCACAGGTCTTCGAGCTACCGAAGTGGGGGTGCCATCCTCTCTGCAGAGGATCAAAATTGTGATGGTATGTCTTCGGATCATCCTCAGGGATGTTTCGCACACCGTCGCCAATAGCCCATTGTGCAGCTCTTGTGCGACGTAAATGAACTGCAACAACGGCAATCCTTAAATATTGATTTAGAGCCGCGATGGCTCAGTGCTTAAAACACTGGGCTGTCATTGTGAAGAGCTGGGGTTCGATCCCAAGTGCCGGCTTGAAGCCCACCCAGCTTCAGATCGATGGCTACACTGTCATTGTCGCTCGTTGATCACGAAAATATGGAGCCTTGTCCTCAATGATCCCCCTGGCCCACAATGGGCTGTTACGGGTATTTTTTTTAGAACCCTTATGAGTACACGTTTTTTAATTCATTTTTCTCAAAAATTCAGAAAATATAATGGCAGTCGTGCACCTTTCATGTACTAAAGAGTTATTTCTAGGAAACTGTAAGATAATTTTTTTTTTTAATTTTAAGTTCTAGAACGAAGAATATTTACGAAAAAATGAATGCCATATAAAAATGATAAAATATTATGAAAATAAATGGGGTAAAGAAAAATATTTGCAGTTATCCAATTTGTTTATTGACTTAAAAATCTGCCCAAAATTCAGGATTACGAGATCAGCATTTGGATAAATTCAAGAAGTAGAAGAAATTCTTACTTTATTTTCTACAACCTATTAAGTTTTTAATCACACTAAGTAATATTTTCTGGAAATTACCTTTTTGTAAACTGCTGCATTGAAAAATATACAGTCTTTAAAATAATAAGTTTTTTATTATTATTATTGTTTAAAACTATTCCATTTTTAATGTTGTTTTCAAAAAAGGCAAATTCTTCTGCTTTTCCCTTCCGTGACACATTGCAAATTAAATAATCATTTGGAAGTAAAAAGCATTTTGTAAAAATATATCCTTACTTGAAATATCTTTGTACCCATACCAAAGATACTTATGTTATTAAGTTTATACTGCGCATGCTCAGAAAAACATTTTTTTTCCTTCTTAATTTTGTAGTGAATCGTATTTGGTAACTATTAAAAAAAGTTTGATTTGAATATCTAAAAAATTCAAGAAGTTTCAAGCAATTTAAATAGTTTTTTGTACTTTTTAAAGGAAAGCTCAAAACGATAAGGAGTTTTCCACAATCTTCATTTTGTACTATTAAACAAGAATTATTAAAAATGAGACAAGCATTGTGGGGGATCATCTCCTATAAAAGTAAGTTTTCTTTCGCATGTTTTCTTTCTTTATACCATCACATTTTGGTTTCTGAACGATTATCGCAAGGTATTATTGTCAGTTATTAAATTTTTCCTCGTGATACAAAACAAAATTTGTGGAAAACCCCTGATCATTTTTAGCTTTCTTTTAAAAAATACAAAAATTACTTACAAAATTGCTTGAAACTTTTGAAATTTGTAAGATATTCAAATCAAACTTTTTTTTATTACTTGCCAACCACGATTCACAACAAAATTATGTAAAAACTTTTTTAAATTTTTTTTTCTGCTCTCTACTATTTTAAATATATTTTGCGCAGATTTTAACGAATTGTTTTAAAATTTTAAATTAATAATTTTATAATTAATTTTAAATTTCTTCAAAAACTTTGTTTATTTCCACTGAATATTTATAAAGTTACAGCAAAAAAAATTTTTTTTAAGTGTCCATATATCCACAATTATTTACTCTAGGTTTACGAAATCTTATGCAGTTTTTAAAAATATAGTAACAAAGTAATAAAAGTAATCGATACAAGTTACAAGCTTATTGTTTGATTTTCTGGCATAGGGTGTTCAAAAATATTTGTTTTCCTTCGTAATTTTTTGTCGGTCTTCCAAACTGCTTTAAATCTTATTGCTAAGTATAAAAAATCGCATGAACTAAACATCTCTAAAATTATGAAATAATACTTTAAATATTTCTTGACAAATTTAAAATAATGTCAAAAACTGAAAGTGCCTTCTTCATTATTGTTGAGTAGTGTATATATATATATATATATATATATATAAATTATAACTTCTGATTTTCGTAAAACTCCTAGTGACATTATTGGATTCAAGGATTTACCAGATTTAAAATTTATTAAAATCATCCTAGGAAGTATTCCATTTCTTATAACATATAATAATTTTCTATTTCATATATAGCATTTCCTTTTCTCTATAATACACCATATATTTGATACATTAATGTCACATTTAAAGTTGTTAAGGTAAGGAAATACAAATCTTCATTTTTATTTTTGTTTATTATTATATTATTTATATTAATTATTTTAATTAAATTAATTTTTAATGAAAAATTAGAGAGTTTTTACTGAACACAGCCGAAGCTTCTCATTATTCCCAGAAAACTTAAATATAGTGTTACACCTGAAAATAATATCTTTATCTTTACTGTTTTAAAAATAAAATACCGAAAAAAGTGGTAATAATTAAAATTTTCTTACATATATTTATTTAAAACACACATTATACATGTATAAGACATATATTTCTTTAAAGCTTTTTTTTTTTTAAAAATTGTGAAGGAATACCTTTAATTTATTCCATTAATACATCATAAATTATTAAATTTATAATCCAGTTATGAAACTTGTTTATAATATAGAGTTTGTTTGTTTACTTGAATGAATACCTTAACTATTAAGATAATAATAGTTATAAAAACATTAAAAAAATTCTCAATTGAAAAAAAATCTTGATATCTATTTTTGTTACTGAGCCGGGAGTTTGCCAAGAGTTTTTTAGGACAAGAGTGTAAAAAGACATCATATTCAAAGAAACCCTTGAGCGCAAAAGTGATTTCTACACTAAACGTTTATTTACAATATTTTATCAACTGGATGAACTTCTACGTATATAATTATACAAAAGGTGAGAATTTTATGTAATCCGAAAACTTTGTTTTACGAAGATGTCACTTAACTTACATTTTTATTTAAGTGAGTGATCTTCGTGTGGTTATTTATGGATCTTTTCGAAAGTTTAAAGGTGTTAAAAAGTTTTTTTTCTTCTACTGTTTGTATTTTATTTTAGCGAGTTAGAAATATATCGATATACCAAATCAATATAAAATAATTTTCTATAATGCTTTGCTTATATTTTACAAGAAGTATTTTTTAACGGATGCATTTATTATTATTTTGATTGTTAGATTTAAAGTGTAACAGATTAAGAAAACGAACTTAAATATCTTAAAACTTAAGAAAAAAATAATATTATTTAACAGTGATTTGCAGTTTATAATTTTTTATTATTATATGAATGTCTCCAAGTAACACAAAATAATTTAGTACATTTCCTAATTTAAATCTTATAAGAAATATTTTATTTTTATTTTTTATGCAATATTCTAATCATGAAGTTTGAAATAAAAAGATTAAAGATTTTCCCCCCCCATTTTTCGCTTTTGTTTAAACACTTTATTACTGTATGAGCATAGTAAAATAACATAGAATATTTTTCTGTACTGCCTTATTTGAACCTTGTAGGAATTGTTTTCACAATACGCGTTTTTTTTCATTCTAATTCTAATCATGAGAGTCGAAATATAATAGATAGTGAAAATGAAAAAAATTTGCCACTAAAGAAGTTTGCCACTAAGTTTTCAAAAAAAATTTGTCTAACTTAATTGCGATTTGTAGTTTTTTGTTTAAACCCTTTATAATTACCTGAATGTATCTCCAAAAAACGCAGAATATTTAGTATTCTTTATATATAAATACATATTATAGCAATTTTCATTTTTTTCATCACGAGATTNAGATTAATGGGCCCTCCTTACGACATCAGATTTGGATTTTGAACCCCAAAAATATATGGGTTAGCTGCGATCCGGGAAATATGGTCTCAATAGTATGGACAGGAGAGAGATCCAAAGTTTTGAATTACTCTAATCTGACTTGTAGCTTTCGTTCTTTATTTTGGTTTAATTATTTGATTATTAAATGAATTTATCTCCAAAAAACGGAGAATATTTCTTGTTCTGCCTTGTTCCATATATGTATATACACTACCCTGCAATAATGGGAGAGACACTTTCGGTTTTTGACATTTTCTTAAATTCCTCAAGAAATACTTAGGGGATTTTTTTATAACTTTAGAGGTGTTAAGATCATGCAATTTTCATACTTATCAATCAATTTTAAAACTTTAAGGGACTGGTTATAAATTACGAACGAAAACAAGTATTTTTCAACGCCCTGTGCCATAAAATATAGCAATAAGTTTGTAATTGTATAGATTAGTTTGATTATTGCTTGCAATGATTGCATGACATTTAATAAATTTAACTTGAAAATTTATGGAAATATTAATATTTTTATTTATTTATTTTATTTTTGTTTTTGCTATAACTTTAAAATCATTTAACAAGATTAAACTAACTTTTTGAAAAAAATTTTAATTTACAACAAAATTATCATTTTAAAATTCGAAAAAGAAATTCGCTAAAAAATTGCGAAAGCTATGAGCATTTAAAGCAGCTCTTTTTTTACCGCACATGCGCATTAAAAATTAAAAAAAGAAGAAGAAAAAAAAACATTTTCATAATTTTACAGTAAATTGTATTTAGTAACTAATAATTTATTTATTTATTATTAATTTTGCCTGTTTTGAATATGCTGAAAATTTAACATTTTTCTAGGTGATTAGATTTTTCACAAATTTTATTTTGTAATATTAAACAAGATTTTTCAAAAATGAAACCGGCGAATTTTAAGTTTTAACTAAACTATATAACTTAACTGGGATTTTTAGTTGTTAAAAATACAAAAGTACCTCATGGAATCACATACATAAATCTTTTTTTGCAAAGAATTTCTTCAATTCTTAAAATTTTTGTTATTTGGATCTCCGTAAATAAATACAATACCTATGTGGTCTTTGCTACTTAAAAGATACTATAAATACCTCATCTTCGATTTTTTAAAAAGTCGATAATTTTATGAGATTTTCCACTTGGCAAAAAAAAAAAAAAAAAAAANAAAAAATCATTGAAATCAATGAATAATTTTTAGTTTTTTGCATATATTTAAGAGTCCAAATGTGATCCAGTAACATGTGAATCCAGTGTTGAAGAAATTTTTCAAATATTGGAAGAAATTAAATCACAAAAGCTTTCCATTAGCAATAAAACAGCCTTTCTTCGCATTGGCACATTCATATGTAGCATAAAAGGCGTTGGCTAGGAATGTGCAAAACTTAACAATTTGACGCAGAATGTTTATTAAGCATATTTTTCATATTTTTTTTCCTTATTATGCATTAATTCAGGTCAAAATAAGTGAAAAATATTATATTTATTATTTTAATTATTTATGGTTATGAAATACAGCATGAAACACCGGTGTTTTTTTTCTACGTTAAAGGTTAAAATTTTCCAAACATGGCCCACTTTAAAACAAATTTTCAAATTTGCACTTATTTGTAGTTACTAGATTCATCATTGAAATTTCTTTAATTTGCAAAATCAATTATTGATAAATTTTTGAATATGAATGAAAAAAAATTTCAAGCTACTTTTTCGGATTTTATATTTTGGTGCAAATATAATTCCGAACAGATTTTTTTAGTATTTATTAGACGGTTTTATACAACTCGAAATACCAAAATATAGACAAATATAGAGACACCAAAATAGAGACCATCTGAGCCAAAGAGTTAATCTAACAGTCATAGAAAAACTGATGTGAATTTACAACGATGGTAAAAAAAGCATATTATTATTTTTTAAAGAAAAACATAATATATATAGTATTAATAAAAAAGCATATTATTATTATTTCAAATAAAGCTTTTGAAGAAGATCTTTAAGCAACTGAAATTTTTTTTAATGAAACATTTATTAATTCATTGCTGAATTATTTCTTAACATTTTAATTATTAATATTTTAATAACTCTAACTGTACAAAAACTCTAAAAACATTTTTAATAATCAGCAATCCAATCATTCGGCAGCTGTAGCTTTAAAACTTACTTAACCTAGCCGGTGACACTTTAGAAACGTAATATCATTTTCTCAGAGAGAAAAATCTCATTATCTCATTTTCTTAAAAAGAAAAAAACTGATAACCGAATTATTTTATTTTTAACATTTTTTTGGTGGCAAAAATGTCTTAGATGAGCCATTTATCTCTAAAGTAGTCGGAGGTAGTTCACTACAAGTAGTGAGACTACTGTAGTCGCTACCCTTTTTCGTAGTTCGTGGTATAAGTGTGCTACTTTTTTAAAAAAGTAATGCAGTGAGTGGTGCGATATAAAAAACAGTAGTTTGTAGCTATTCCTACCAACTACTTTGAACGTTTTAATAAAGAAACACGACTTAATTTTTCGAATTTGATGGGTACAAATCTTCGTGGGTCAGTCAAGGGATGACCCTGTGCCTGTAGCTAAGCGTTAGCAGGAGTTACGTATTTAGAATCATATAAAACTAATATTTAAATTAGTTATTACGAAACTAAATAATTAGTCATTTTCGTCACACTTTCACATACGAATGTACAGTGCGCAAAGTAAAAAACAGACCACCCTGAATAACTTTTGATCTAATGATCTGATCTACACGTTCTAGGACTCAATTTTAATGGCTCGAGGGAATAACTTCAAATATGCTAATTCATAAGTGTAGACGATATTTTAAGTTACGAAATCGACGCAAAAACGTACTTTCTCTGAATAAACATGGCTCTTTTTTCGACAGATTTGGATTTCGAACCCCAAAAATATATGGGTTAGCTGCAATCCGGGAAATATGGTCTCAATAGTATGGACAGGAGAGAGATCCAAAGTTTTGATCCCGTAATGTTAATTTTACTTTTTGCGTGTTTCTCTATATCTTGAGAACTTCCTATGCGAATTTTAAAAAAAATTTGCACACAATTATGAAATTCGTTTATCCAAAGATAATACCATGCAAAAAATAACTTTTAGTAAATATACATTTTTTTTTAAAATAATGATTGAAAAAATTTTGAATTGTAAGGTACACACTATTTTGCATCATTTTGAAGAACATAATTTTGCATGGCAAAATATAAAATATGAACGAAATCGGTCGAATAGTTCCTGAGAAATCAAATTTTAAATATCCGGCTTTTTTTAATCTTCTCAGTTGGGATTCGTTCGATTTCGATGGTGAATTAATTTTCGCCTTGTTAAAAAATTTATTCGTAACACCTATTGTGTAGGCATTTTGAGATGACTTTTGACAAGGATTTTCAAAATAAAAAATATTAAAAAAGTTATACGGGACAACACTGTGGCAAATGTTCATAGTTAGTGCCTACTTAGAAAAACAAATAGCATGAAAATCGGGAAATATTTACATGCATTTCGCGAGCAATTTAATGTGTATCCTATCATGTGCATGAGTGTTATACTTGCACATTTCTTAACCCAGCTCCTGACATGACCATCTCAAATGTAAGTCGGTGCACTAAACCATCTCACTTTAGCTATTATCAACCAGAACGTCTGTTAGTTTTGATTCTGATCGACTGACAAGATAACTCTCCGAATAAATTCTATCCTATCAATACAATATTTTCTTGACTTTTGAGAAAAAATATGGTATGTGTAGAGACAGTGACGAAAGATGAACTTCATATTAATTACTTGATTAGATAAATACAATGACTTAATCATCACGGCTAAAGTATACATCCAATTTAAACTAGCAATAGTTTGTCTATAGAAAGAACACTCCTCGCATCCCCCACTGCCCTGGAACCAAGAAAAAGCGCATTTCAAAGAGGGGAGCTTCTTTCTCTCTTGATTCTCTTTCTCTCGCCGACAAGGCCATAATTTGTCTTAAAAATTGGCCATAATTTGTTGTAACCATAGTCACCGCAATTGCTTCAGGTGAATGGCGAGGCGTGTTCTTTCCATATACAGACTATGAGTAATTTCATAAGGCATAATCTACACATTCCCTCTTTATTGAACAGGGTAATTGAGGTATATCAGTCTGGGATAGAATTTGAAACTTTTGGATTCGTATTCACTAAGCTCTAACCTCTGTAGAAAAGAGTGCAGATTCTAGTTCAAAGGGAGCTGGAAACTTCGTATTATTCGCGACTGGTCCTAAACGTCACCCTAAACAACCGGCTTATAGAAATATTTATTTATTTATTACTTGCAAATGCCCAGAAGATTGGCTATGACGAAATTAGTTCTCTGGCCTTCCAATATCTCTGTACTCTACAATTTAAAAACGCAAGTGCAGAACACGAGTCAAGATGAGTAGCATCAAAAATTTGATGTTGTCCACACAAAGGACAAAAAGGAGAATCACAAAGTCCAAATCGATACAAATACGTTGGCAAACAGTCATGATGGCCTGTAGTAAGGCGGAAAAGTGCCACAGCTGCTCTTCTAGGAAAATATGGAATCAACCGTTTATCCTCAAGCAGTGGGGCCCATGACTTACCGATAGAGTCACATAATGCTTTCTGCTTTATCCTGGTGTTATATCTTCCTTTTATCAGGAGTTTGGCTGAATGAAAAGAGAGGGTTTTCAAAGTTCTCTGGAGGACCCCTGCCCACTTTTGGGCTAAAAAGTCGACAGCCTCGTTTCCAGAAATCCCACACTGGGCTGGGATCCACTGGAAGGAAACAGAGATCGACATTACCAGCTCTTTGCACTCCAGAATACAGGTATTATCTGTATACTGTCCATTTGAGAGAGATTGAAGCGCAGACGTAGAGTCTGACAAAATAGCCGCTCTACAGAATGATGAACAGCTGATTGCCAGCTGCTTTAAAGCGACATAAATAGCCTCGATTTCATCATCGTAATGGGTAGAATGGGCACCAATTGGTGAATAGCACGAAAAAAGATCACAATGCACTTCGGCTTCGGCTCCGTCTTCATCGTTACTAGCAATACTTGAAACTCGCATGAAAGGACTCGAGCGTAAGTTTGTTGGTAAGTAAAAGTGGGGAGACTATATATATATATATAAAAAAAGCATCTATAGTTTGTCTACGGTAAGAGCTCCTCCCGCCCCCAAGTCTTAGGCCATTGGCTACAATGGAAACAACAATAGCGCATTTCAAGGAGGGTTGCTTCTCTTCACTCTAGGGCTAACACAGTAGACCGAAGAAAGAGATTCCCTTTCTCTCGCCAATTCGAGCCAAAACTTGTCCTAAACAATGGCTCACACCCCTACTCGAAATAGTTATACCTCGTTACCATAGTGACCACCATGGGTTCAGACGAATGGCTAGAGGAGTTCTTACTTTAGACAAACTATACCTCGAAGTAAAAAGACAGAGTGTATGAGAGGGGTCTATAAGAAGGGTTAGGAATTTTATTTATAGAATGAAGGATTCACCCAGGTAAATATGCTCTCCGTCTTTTTTTCTTTCTTTCTTTTTGTGTTATCTATGCTGATTTTGAAATAAGGTGCTCCCTGAAAGGGGATTTAGAAGCTTAATACTTTTGAAAATTTATATTATTCGGAGACTCATTTTTGGGTCACAGACGTTTGAAAGAACGTGTAAACCTTTTCTATCTACCGAAGCTAAAAACTTGGTTCATTTTTTACTAGTAATTCTGATCAAACAAGAAGAATGGAACCAAATTTAATGCATAAAGATTTCATTCGATGCGGAATTTAATCCTTTTTAAATTTGTTTTGAATGAAATTTTATGTATGATGCCCACTATAGCTGTTATAAGACAGAAACTGAAAATATGCCACAAAATTCGCGGTTTTCTGGCTCTTAAAAGTTTAGCTCACTTCCGAAATCGTCGCAAACTCATTTTATTCTTATTTTGAATACTCCAAGTGAAATAAAATCATTTCCAGCTTTCTGTTAGTTCAGGAAGAAAATTAGTTTGTGAAACAGTGCTTTTTCAGTTGAATTTGTCAGGACCAAAAATGTTTCTATGGTGAATTTAAGCACGTTACGAACTTTGATAAATTCTTATGATCCTTTTGTTTACATTCTCAAACTTTCTTCATCAGCTGATTTGGATTGGAGCAACTTTCTCAAAACAAACTGGCTGCGAGATTAATGGGCCCTCCTTACGACATCATTCCTCTCTTTGCCGTAACAAGTGAATTGTATTGGGAGTATCTAACCAATAATTTGAGTGCGGATTCTTTTATTGATAACAGTAACAGTTATTACTATAATTCTACAGAGAGAGAAAGTTCGAAGGAATGCTACAGGTGAGTCTTATTTATATATTTTTTTCCTTCAAGTTAATAAATACGAAACTTTTTCAAAATATGGTAAACATAAATAAAAACAGTTTCTAACCGGTGTTCCCATTCCAGAACTGTCCTCGATCTTCAGAAATTTTAAGTTTTCATAAAATCTTTGATATGATATTATTAATCACAATTTAAAAAAGTATTAACTTAAGTTTCTTTTATTAAATTTTTTTTTGTTTTCATTTATCCTGCAATATTGTAACTATATTTTGATAAAACTTGTTTTTGCCGAAGTTTTCTAGTATTACTTCCTGTGAAATCTTTGTCATTATGAAATGAATTTTTCACATATGTCATGATCGGCATCTTTTTCCCCTATTAAAAGAAGTAAAGTAATTAATCTTGTAATATTGTTAAAATTTTTCCTTGTTCTGTAAAAATACTAGTTATATATGCCTACTTTAATTTTGCTCGTGTATGTTTTGAAGTTGATTTTTTAGCATTTCCTTCTTGCATGCTTTTAGTTTCTTGTATGTTACTTGATTATCTCTATTGAACTTCCTGTGATCTTTATCTTTGATTGCAATACATTGTATTTGTTGGGCATGTTTGAAGCATTTGTCTTATATATTGATATTTACTTTTATATTCATACTAAGTCATTGCAAATTTTAAGAGAATAATATCACAAAGAAAATAATCAAATGGTATTTGATAGATAAAAGTAGTCAAATAGAATTCTTTTTTTTAGTAAAAAGGATATCATTGCTTAAAATTTTTGCTGTCATGTGTAAAACTATTATGTTGATAAGCCTATGAAATTTTTAGGATTATAAAATAATTTTCAGTTTTTATTGATTTGCTCTTGTTTTTACCCAACCATCAGTAAAAAAATTGCTCAAACGTCAAAGTTTGAGATTCAGTTTAGTTTCGGTGTTCAGCTAAATAACTTGTTAATTAAATAAAATTTGTTTTTATGAAAGATGTCATTCCTTGTAAAGTTATTATCAATATTAATTTTATTTTATTAATTGTCAGGATTGGCATTTTTATGCGTCAAAGTAAAATAATTAATTTTCTACATACTTATTCTAAATTTGCCTTTCAAGTTTATTTTTGTTAAATATTATGTTCATTTATGATATTAATTTTTTGCATGTCATTCGATTATCTTTATTGAACTTTTCTTTATTTTAGATTGTAGTGCACTGTATTTGATAGGCATGTTATGAAAATTTACATTATTTAATTTGGATTTTTTTTGTGCATGTCATTTGATTATCTTTATTGAATTTTTGGCGATCTTTATTTTAGTTTGTAGTACACTATATTTGATAGCAATGTTTTGAAAATTTTCTTCATTTAATTTAGTGCTTTAATTTTGCATTCATAATAAGTCACTGACAATATTAATAGAAGGTTACGAAGAAAATGACACATAAAATAATATAATGTAGTTTTTGTTTTTAATCAAAAGTATGTGTTTACATGCTTTCATGTGTATTTTGCCCAAATTATTAGTTTGACATTTAATTATGAGCCTATAAATAATTTAGGCCTCTTAAACAACGTAAAGTTTTTATCAATTTATTATTGATTTTCTCTGTTTATTTACTTCTTGAGAGATTGTTTGCTAAATTTAAGAATGGTATTTATAAAACAGCAATCTTATGATTTAAATGGCAAATGAGTTAAGAAACATTAATTTTATTTTTGAGATGTTTTAATGATTATTTTTAAACTTTCAGTAAAAGTAATGCTTGTAACGTCTAACTTAAATTTCAGTTCACTTTTGTTTTTAGTTAAATCGCTTATTTGTTGTTTAGATAAAACTTATTTTTACAAAAATTTCTGATGTCACTTGTAAAATTTTTATCAGTTTCAAATTTATGTGTAAATCAGATGTGTTGCTCTGCACAATTTTTATTTTATTTGACATCAACAGAAATAAATTTTGCAATAATCTTTCTTGATCTGCAAAACGTTACGTAATATTTATATTCTAAATTGTTTTACTGTTGGATTTTTATATTTTCCCCACATCATTTGATTATATAATTTAATTTCCTGTGATCCGTATCCAAGCTTATAATACATTGTATTTATATGCAAGCTTAAAATACTTGCTGTCTTTAGTTTAAGATATTTATTTTTGTATTACCTAATAATAATTTACTGAAAGTATTAAAAGAATCACAAAAAAATAATTGAATAGTTTAATTTAAAATGAGCAACTTTTCTATATTTTCTGTATTCTTACTAAATGAAACAAAATGTAAAGTAATGTATCTTAAAATGAGTCAATTAAGATGAAGTTCTGTTTTTATCAATTTTTGCTGTATATCTGTTAAAACTTGAGAAGTGAACCTATGCAAAATTCTATGTTTTAAAAACAAACCAACGGAAGGGGCAAATGGTGATGAGTTCCGTTTTATGGAGCCATTTGCCCTTATTGGAAGATTTTCACAATTATATTTATCAAATGAAGTTAATATTTATGCTAGTTAATATAATATTTATACTGATCAATATGTTCACTTATACTAATATTTAATAAACAAATATAGAAGTTATGTAATGAATAAAAAATCTAGACCAAACGTTTATCAATTAAAAAGTATATAATGACTCTGGTCAAGCCCGTTCTTAGTGGATGCCTCATGTGTAGTGGATGCCTCATACTGGTTATGGGCCTGAGTCTGTGGAAAGGAAATGCTCTTGGTGTGTGTTGCAAAAGTTTTTAACATTGATATATTTGTTATTATTAAAAGAAAAGAACGATTAGTTGATAATACTTGATGTGCCGGCCAGGTGGCCGAGTGGTTAGCGTGCCTAACTGCGAAGTCTATGGCTGCGGATTCGAATCCCGCTATGGGCATGGATGTTTCTCTCTGTGTGTTGTTCTCTATTGTGTGATGTGTGAATGTAGCCCACGGCCCACCCTATAAAACGGGTATCTGTGGCAGTGTGGCGTGGGTAATGTTGCTTGCTTCTGTGACTTAGGTTCACCAGTGCCCACTGGGTAACGTTAAATGAGTAATACTTCCGGCAACTTGTCAAGAACGAAAGTTCAGTGCCTGCCATTAAAAAAAAAATATATATATAATGCTTGATGTTCGGGAAATGAATTTTTTTAGCCAGGAATTTGATATTGCCTTGAAATATTAAAAGATAAAATGGAGTTCTATAAGTTTTATTTATTTACTGAATAAGACTAATTAGCTTTCTTCTGCTTTAAAAATAATCTTTTTTTACTATTTAAGTGTGACTATTTAACTAATTTTTAGTGTGTGTGAGTAAGGTCATTGTGCAATCTGCTAAAATTTATGGCTGCTAAAATGGTTTTTAAATGTTAACATTTTAAAAAGGGAACAATTTTTAATGTTTTATAATTTTTGAATTTTTATACTCTTACTGTGTAATCATAGTAGAAATTATGTTTTTTAATGATACATCTTTATAAATTAGTAACATTTTACTTTTTTAATTTTAAATACAATTAAACATTTTGTTTCATAATTGCATTGCATTTCATAACAAATTGAAAAGTGTTGCTAATATGTTTTGTTTCTCCTAGAGCTGCCGAAACCACCCCATGGGTGTGGATCTGTATCAGTTACTTAATTTGAGCATTTTTTTTAAATAAATAAAAGTAATCATAGGTGTAACATAAAGGGAGGCATACTTTTTGTTTTTCGAAAACTGATCGTTTATTTTGAAACTTATACATGCATGTATACATAAGTATACTTACATATAAAAAATAAATATACATCTACAGGATTGGCTAGTTCAAACCAATGTGGTCATGGTTTAAACCAAAAATTTTCTTTTTAAAAAACCAAGCTTGGTTTTTTTTATTTTTAATAAAAATATTTTATATAATTTAATTTTCTATAATTTATATAAATTCTTCCAGTTTAATTGTAACAATGTGAAAAAAGAAGTAATTTCCCTACATTTTTTTACAATTTTGATTTTAACTGCTAATGGGAATCAGTATTTTAAATAAACATAAATCTGCAATTTTTAAATATTTAAATAGAAATATATTACGTAGATTTAAAAAAAAATATCCACGTTAAGCAGTGCTGGCATTTCGATCAGAAGAAACCTACTATTTCTTCCAGGACAAAGGAAAAAACTGAGCAAAATGGAAGAAACTTAAAATGAGCAATACAATTGTTTAATAATAAGTACATATTATAAGAATAACTCAGATTTCTATGAATTAAATTTAATATTGCAACGGAAAGTTTAAAGTTTATCACATTTAATTTTTTAAAAGAAAAAAACTTTAATTATATATTAGTTTTATAGTGAATTAAAAATTTATCTATCATATTATTTAAGAATCAGTTTAAGTGTTCGTTATTTAATTATAAAAATAAGCATGCTATTTGTAATTGAGAATTCAATTTGTGTTTTTAGTAGTATCTTAGTTAAGTTTGATTTATTAATTCAGTGGTACTACTAAAATTTGATTGTTATTTTAATAGTTCTTTATATAATTATAAAATTTAGTTCTACTATACTTTTTAACATAAAATATTGAAAAACTAGTTATTATTTTTAATTAATTTTTTTTATGAAATTTATAATTTTTTCCCCCATAATTTTTTCTGCTTTTTAGTTTCTACTTATGTAAAAATGATCCAAAAAATAGCTCAAAAATTATTACATATCGCAATTATAAACTGTTTAAATAGTTTATTTCTTTTTAAAAAAAGTTTGCTTGAAGAAAACCTATTTCTTACAGGTTGGTTTTTTCCACTGTAGAAAAAAATTGTCATCCTTGATGTGAAATAATGTGAGCAAATTTGAGATTAAATCAATGTCTCTTAAAAATGCTTAAAAATAGATATCTCTTAAAAATAGATATCCCATGTTCTGTAGTTTTTAAAAATTAGTTAAATAGTGTAAATTTAGTTTTTTTTTTAGTTTTATTTTAGAANACTCATCTCATATAGCCTCAAACTTCCAATAAATATTAAAATTCTATTTTGAATAGTTTTTTCACAAAATAGATGTTTGCGTTTTTTGATCAGGAATTATCCCAGGTCACCCTATTGCATATTTGCAGTATGTTTATAGTCATTATTGTGTAATTTTCAAGTTAACTTTTTCATATCATATCTAAATCAACTGTTGACGAAAAAATATTAAATTCAATAAAAATATTTTTAAAGTATTTTTTTAAAATTATTTTATGCTGCAATTTGTCAATAAAAATATTGTTAAATTTAAAGTTCCATCATGTTAAAATAAACAATGAAATCGTAATTTATTCTTTATTTTTCAATCTGTTAGTACTAGTTAGTAACATATATCTACTACAGTAGGGAACCGATTATCCGGAACGATCGGGACCATCGCTATTCCGGATAACTGATTTTTCCGGTTTTCTGAATCGCTACAAAAAGCTGTTTTTTTCATTGTTAAACCCAACTAAAAAAATTAATTTTTTTGGAAATAATCTTAAAAAGAAGAAAAAACAATGAAGTAATACACTAATGATTATTTCCAAAATGANTATATATATATATATATATTGCCTTGAATATCTCATGTTCATTTATATCAAAATTGATATTGATTTAATAAATAAAAAACAAAAGTAAATTTTAGAACAATTAATTGATATTAATACTGCAAAATATACAGTGTTAAATAAGAATATTAATGTAAATAATTCTGACATTTCTTTACGTATTAACAATCAAGGAGGTAAATTAACTTATACATACATGCACTAAAATAAAAACTACAAATAAAAACTACAAATAAAAAAAAGCCCAACAAGACATTAGATGTTTTGACATTAAATGTTTATTTGCTGGTTGAGTGGCGTTGCTATAAATATTCAAGATCTTTAGCTATTATGTTTATTTATTTATTTTTTTTAAATTTTTTTTTTTATCACGTTCACTTATTTATGAGCAAAAGTGAATTCTTTTGTATTTTGTATCAAAATATTGATCTATGTATGAAAAGATTGATTTGAAATAAATTTTGATGACTTAATTACTTTTAATTTGGGGCTTTTAGGTAAACCGAAAAAGAAATTAATAAAAAAATAAACAAACCTGATTTTTCAGTTTTTTTTGAAAAAAAAAAGAAGTTTTTTTCCCAACCCTGTGCATATACACATAAAATAAACGAACAGTTTTCTATTCCCATGGAATTAATGCTTAATGTAGAAAATCAAGTTATTTGCAAATTTGGATAATTTACTTTAATGTTTTAAAATGAGCATTTTTCTAAACACTTTTTACATTTTAATCTCTATTTACAGTTTTTATTACAGTTGTATTTATCATAATGGGTTTCAATCTGTTTCAATATTTTACCTACAGAACTGTTAGACTAAACTTCCTTATACTACACTCTATGTTAATCTCAGAAAAGTCATTTAAAAAACCAGTGTTAATTTTTTTTTTTGGCTCTTTCAAAATAAAATGTTTCTAATAACTAAGAACAATTTCGTAGAAAGAATAATTGTTTTAAGAATATTTTTCGAGGCTCTTTTACCAAGAAAAAAACTTCCATAGTTTAATAGCCTTAAACTCGAAATAAAGCTCTAGTTTGAACTATATATACAATCTTGATGTAAAGAATTACCTGGGCTTCAAAATGGACAAATAATATTAAATATTAAAAAAAAATCAACTTTTTTTCAAAATTGACCTATTTGGCAAGTTTTTTTTCATATAAATTAAAATAATTTAAATCATATAACAATTATCAATTTTTGCAAATTTTTATGAGCTCAGATAATGCATGATTTGAGTAATTTTTTGAATAGTAAAACATTAGTCCCAAAATGCTTTTATTTACACAAAGCTGTGTCTTTCCTTTATATTGACATTTTGGTCCATTTTTATGATTCACATGGTCAGTCATAAATAACTGTTATAAGTAAGAAATTGTATATTAATCGCTAAAAAGTGTTATTTAATATGACAACAGACCCTACCTAAAAATAGCCTAATTAACAACATAGTTCTTTTGATAATAACATACATGAAACGTCTGGAACTGTAGAATAGATTAGCTTGTCTAGATTTCTAGATTTTTTATCCTAAATGGTCAATAAAATATGGGAAATATGAATTAATATTGATAACTGAAAGGAGATATTGTATTGCCATACAAAAATCAGCTTGTTGCTCTATATGCATTCATTAGTTTTTTTTTTGAAGTGCACTCTCAATCTTTAAATTTCTTTTCAAAGTTAACAAATAAATTTCTCAACCATACTTTTCTTGTTTAAATTTTTTTTCTTCTCTTTTTGTGAAATATGAATTTTTTTAAAAATATATTTTCAAGTTAAAACATGCTTATTTACATCCTACTTTATTTTGTTTTTGTTTAGACATTGCTTGCAGACATTGCTTGCGGTAGACTTAAAAATACATTACACTTATACATTATTCTTTCTGTTTCCTAATTCATCTTGGTTTTATAAAATTAGTCCAGTATTTACTAGTTTTGATATTTTTGTACACTTACGATAAAACAATCTCACACTGTGCACACCTATTACACTAGTTTAGATGACAGGTGTGAAAGTTCTTCAAATATTTTTAAAATCATATTAAAAATATTTAAAGAATATATTTAATTGTTTTTGGATGTGGAGTCAATTTTCTGTATGCAAATATGTTAGAAATATGTGTGAACATTGTATTATTTAACAATAGTTTCTCTAAAAATATAAAGAACAAATCTTAGAATTTTTTTCAAACCATTTGATTCCTTGATATTGGTAATTACAGCTGTGAAAATAAATTACATAGAGTAGTGACATACAAAACAACATGTGACAGCAAAAATCTTTTTTGCTGGAACGAAAGTTCAGAATGGGCACTGGTTTTTTCTCAGATTTCCATTCCATGTTGTTCTATTCTTGGCTGATTGTTTTCCTATTTGTCACCTTAATAGTTTTCACATCTTTTTCCAGGCAGTCAATCCACCTAAGTTTTGGTCACCCCTTTTAGCTTTCATCTTTCTTTATCATTACATCATGTCCTACAAGTGTTATTACAAAATCACAATTATCAACTAATATTTTTCAGAAAAAAATCTATTCTCTCCAATTTTCACAAAGAATTTTAGCTTGTATTGGACTATCATGAAACACATTAGTTGTCCCGTCAGGAAATATGACCAAAAAGCTACAAAGAATCCAAATATATGATTTTATCTGTAGCATCTATGATTATAAGACGGACCACCTGAAGAATGATCATTTGCTACCAAACATGCTGATAATGGGGTCAATCCTCCACTAACCATGTTTTTTAATACCCTCTGCCAATTCTAATATATTTTAGTGGACAACGTACAAAATAGGAGAGGCTATGTCTCAATGGTTTAGGCATTGAGTTGTTATCATGAAGGATTGGGGTTCAAACCAAAGTGCTCAAATCCAGCTTCAGTTCAGTGGAAACCAGCTTGACTGGGAAGTAAAGGCTGCTTGTGCTATTACGACAATCATGCTGTTGAAGTGGCTGTAGCTCAGAGGATAGAGCTTTTGCTTTCTAATGAGGTGAGCCAGGTTCAAATCTCAGCAGTGTGTGGTTGATATTAATTCTGCTCCTGGCTAACACCAACCACTATTGTTGATGTAAAATGTCCTCAGTGGTAGACGGATCATGGGTTAGAATCCCCTTGCTGTCTGGCTAACCGTGGGAGGTTTTCGTGGTTTTCCTTTCCGTGTAACACACTAGTTCCATCAGAAAGTCCTCCGTAAAAGCTAGTTTATATCAAATCAACCAAAAAAAAGTTTTTTTTTTATTAGGTCAATTACTCAGTTTTCAATTATTTTTAGCATATTTATTTAACCTCCTTCTGACTTAAAAAATACCAAATTTGAAATATTTTTGAGAACCATTTGTTTCCTAGTTGCAAAATCTTAAAAGTTAAAACTTTTCTTGCTATGTTTAAATTTTAAAGAGTTATAACTTGAGAAGTAATTGTCCTAGAGGGTAAAATTTTGTGTAATTTTGTTCAGCCTTTAATAACATTTTAAAAAATATGTGACATGGCTCAATTATTTTAAATAGTAATTAAAAAAATAGAATTTAAAGTTTTTGAAAAAATTAAAATTTTAAATTTTTTGTTAAAAAAATTCTGTTTTTAATTTTAAATTTTTTTTTTTACTTAACTCCTTTTTTTTGTAGCTGGTACCTGTGCTAAATTTAAGATGATATTCCTATGAGATTATAACAAATAATTCTTTTGTAATATTAATATGCCATTTTTTCCCTCAAAATTGTTTTTAAAATAGCACATATGTTTTTGCTCCATGATTTGTCACTGTTAAGCGAGAAAATATTTCTTTCTTTCTGATCTCATAAGATTAGCATATTGAAATTTCGCTCTCACATTGCTAAAACGATGGCAAAATATTTTTTTTCCTGAAAAATTTGAAATTTCTATTTAAAATTTTAAAAATAAATTTTTTAAATTTTAAATTTTTTAAATTTTAATTTTTTTAAATTTAAATTTTAAAATTTAAAAATTAAAGAATTAACTTTTTTAAAAATTATTTTTTATACAGGGTTTCCGCGCGCCTGGAAAGTCATGAAAAATCATGGAAAGTCATGAATTTCAGCACTGAACAAAATTTGTCTTGATTTTAACTATTGAAGAAGAAATGTCCTGATTTTAACTATTTAAAAAAAACAAACATGAAAAGTCATGGATTTAGGTCGCCGAAAAATCTTATTTTCAAAATGGAATGTACCCCTCCCACCAATTTCATGGTGTTTCGAATATCTGAATTTGTGAGAAAATCCCCACTCACAGTCATATTTGATTAAAATATAAAATGTTTTTATCGTGCTCTTTAAACATTATGGCGTTCTTTCACGAAATGAAAGAAAAAAACATTTCAAGAGCGAATTATCTTTTAAACTTCAAAGCAATGTGATTTCAAAATTTTTACTTATTTTTTTTATTTTATCAATTTAAAATTTTAGTTGAAGCAAGCTAGTCATTGGCGATTTTTTTTTAATTCCGAAATGAGAACAGAAAAATCAGGAGTATTTCTTTCCTTTCCGATGAACAGGAAAAGTATCTTTAGAATGTAATTCTGCAGAAAAAAAGAAAAAAAAAATTTGCTTTTGTATTTTTTTCAGCTATTTTATTGCTTCAACTCTTTCTTTACTCTGTTTTTTAAATTTAAAATCTTTAAATAGGAAGATGTAAAGTAAACCAGTTTTTTGGTTACACCTATCATTTCAATGAATGTTAATGCTTTTTTAAATTTATTGTGTTTTTGTCGGAGAAAATAGTAACTTCGTTAAGTCATGAAAAATTCTTGGAATTAATCATGGAAAGTCATGAATTTGAAAATCTAAAATGTAGCAAACTGCAAACTTCTTAAGATACTGCCTTGCAATAGAAAAAACAATGTAAGTGACAAAAAAATCAAAATTGAGAATTTTATATATTTGGCATTTTTGTATGATCAAGGAAGTTAAAATTAAAAATGTCTTATGTCAAATAAGTTTTTTTCTTAAATAATTTTTGTTTTATAGCATTTAAGTTGTTTTTCCAATTGCAGGCCAGTATAGCTGTATAAAAATTGCAAAAAATCTGAATTTTCAAACTTTTAAAAATAACTCTCAGAACCAAATTGTTCAAAAAATCTAAAAGTTAGTATTTTTCACCCTTTCTGTTTGTTCTACCCATGAACCAAAAATAAATTAAATACTAAGATCTGATATTCTGATCATTGGATGATTTGATGCAGAATCACTTCATAAAGAAACAATTTTTTTCGTTCAAAATTGTTTTTGTTCAAAATTGTGGCATATCTTAATTTTAAATTTAACTGAATAGTTGAATTTTTATTAATTTTATTAAAATATAATTAATTCACTTTTTTAGGGTTCGTTGATTTAAATCAGCTTGATTTAAATCACGATTTAAATCATGATTTAAATCAAATGATTTTTTTTAAAAAAATCATTGATTTAAATCAACAAATTTTTTTTTATCTATATATATTGATTTTAAAAGTTAAAAAACAGTGTTTTAAATTTTTGATACTTTTATTATTTTCTTTTCTTAGTATTAAAATTTAATTTAAATAAATTGCTGCATTAATTAATTTTAGTTAACGAAATTACTTTCTTGGTGTGTGTTAAATTCCAACACATTTGAAATTACATTTTTAAAAATCTTTTGATTCTTGAGATTGAAAGTACAGATTAAAGTAAACATTTAATGCTGTCTTAATATAGACTTGCATAGCTGTAGAAAGTAATTAATAAACATGAATTTTTTTCAAAAAATAATACAATAATGTTAATTAAAATTCTACCTTTTGAATGAAAAAGCGTGAATTAAAATCTACATCATATTTTATTGGTGGAAAATGTATATTTCTGAAGCTTGAGGTTATATTAAAAAGAAATTACCCTAATACGCCAAAAACAGAAAAAGAAAAAAAAGGGGCTGATGAATTCAGATTTTTTTTTTCCTAATATAGGGTCATTCTTCCCTTTCAAACTCTTTCGAAGTCTATTTGATGCAGTAGGGTTATTAACTGGTATTTTTTTGTCATAATATGTTTACAGTATCTTTGACATTATCTGATTTTCTATAAAGAAATTTTGCGAAAAAAAATTCCAATGAATACATAGAATTTCTAATTTTTTTTTAGCTTAACTTATCTATTTTGATATAGAATTAAAAATGAATATTTTAATATAAAAATATATAGATTAAATATTTATTTTTTGATGAATGACTACATTTATGAACACAGTCTGCTACATTTATCTTGTCATTTTAAAAATCAAGAGAAAAAAAATGGAATCACAATTTTAAATTAAAGTTATGGTTTGCTAACTGAAACTTTGTTTTAATAGTTAATGTACAGGGGTCTGTCCAAGCTAAATTTACTACCGTTTAACGGTACCTTTGCGAATTCAACTTTAGGAAAAATGATAGAATAATCACACAAAATACTTTTTCTTAAAATTTTATTTTTGTGTCTCGTAAGAAACGATAAATCTATATTTTTACTATATTTGTGTTGATTCTATAATATAATTTTCACAAAATAGGTACCTCTCAGAAAAACCCAGACAGACCCTTGAAGTATTCTTTAAATTCTCTATTTCATCTAGTCTTTAAATTTCATCTAGTCCCAATTTACGCAAATTTTGATGAAAAAAATGATAGAAAATATAAAATTATTGTACAATATAACATTATTAAATTAATTCGAGAGAAAAATAATTAACGAGACAACGTCTTTTTATTTAGATTTGACAATTCTTATTGTAAAAAGATAACAGAGATGTAGTTTACTTCACTGCTTTGTGAAGAATGAATTGATAGAAGATTTTTTGTTTTTCATTTACTTCTCGAACAATTTTGCTACGTAACTTTCTCAACATTTTTTTTAGGAGAATTCACAACTTAGATAATCAGGTCCCAGTTAATTGAGAGTCTACTGTACTAACTCTAACTGTTATAACTCCTTATACTGAGATTCATGGAAACTATTTTATTTTGTTTTGTTTAAAATGACCTTTTTTTTCTGTTCAACATTTCCTACCATTCCAAACACAAATATGTTCTTGTGTATTTTTAACTTCAACTGTAATGATTTAAATAAAAAATAAATAAGCGAACCTCGTTTCACCGTTTGTGTGAAACACTTATCACCGTATTTTTATTTATACATGCAAACCAAAGGGGAGAAACTACTGAGAAAAAAATGCATTTTACTGTTTTTTTTCTGACATCTTTTTCGTGTTTTATATCCTTCTTGCTCTTATTTTACTAATTATCCAGAATTACTGAAGTAGAATCTAGAGTTCCAAGGAACCAGCAATTTATAGATATCACTAGCCCGTATACACTTTCATTTTTCCATTCTGCTGGCCTTGTTTGGGTGTTAAAACGGACCGTTTTAAGCAAAATAAATTTAAATGACTATTGCAGTGTTTAGATTTTAAATCAAGATAAAGTGATTAGATGAAAAATTACAGTAAACGTGTAATATTTTAAACTTGTTACAGTACCGATCACTGATTGGTAATTATTTTAGGTTAATTCAAGTCGGATTGCGTCCGTGGACCACCATTAATTTCGAGACTTGCTTATAATTATTGAAAAAAGTTTAGCTTTTATTGATTAAAGCCGCCTAAATATTTTATCATGATTTTGCTTTAATATTGTTTATTGAGTTTTTATTTATCTTTTATTATTTATCTTTTATTATTTATATATATTTTGAAAGTGGAACTCGCGAGTTACTTCCCTGTTAATAAAGTAAATATTTTGAGCTGTTCTACAAACTGTATATATATNTATATGTGTGGTGTGTGTATATGTGTATATATGTATATATATGTATGTGTATATATATATGTTTAACTATTTATTATTGTTCTTTTTTTACTGTTATTTCTCTGATATGTAACCACAAAGCAAAATTAAAAGGATCAATATTTATAATAATAATAATAAAGCCCTTAAATTTTGTTGTCTAAATAATTAAACATCTTAAATGAGGTGAAGTTGATATATTTTATGAAATTGGTCATGTGATACTCTCTTAATAGCTTATTTCAGTTAAAATATCTTCTTCTTATTTTTTTGATTTTTAAGCAGCAGATCACCGAAGTCAAGCATCACTGGCTGCGGTCAGTGTGCGGGTGGGTGGCCACTTGGATTAGTCTGCGTAGGGACCGAGGGTGTGCGGTATTGGTCCTCGTTAAAGTGTTCTACCGTAAAGTGCTCGACTTCGCTTGCAGGTCGTCGGGCTACCGAAGCGGGGGTGCCATCCCCACTGCTGAAGATCAAAATTGTGATGGCATGTCTTCGGATCATCCTCAGAGATGTTTCCCAGACCGTTGCCAATAGCCCACTGTTCAGCTCTAGTGTGACCTAAATGAACAACAACAACAGCATTCATTCCTCAAATATGATTTTTTGTTGTTGTCTTTTTTGATGATTGTCTGACAAAACATGCTGCATAAAAGTATCTGAATTTCTTTAATTTAAGATTATACTAGAGAAATTTTTTTAGAAGTAAAGGGTTAAAAGCGTACAACATGCGACTAGTGGTTCGTAAGGAAGTTAGAGCTTTTATATGATATCCTTCGCTTTGGTAGATTTAGACTGTTATTGTTAAACTGTGAGCAAAAAAAAAAATAAATAAATAAATGGACCACCCTGATTAACCTTTAATGTAATAATCGGATCTTTACGTTCTAGGGCTCAATCTTAATGGTTCGAGAGGGTGACCTCAAATATGCTGACCTCAAATTTTGTATTTTGCCATTCAAAATTACATTCTTCAAAATGATGTAAAAATTGCATACCTCACTATTAAAAATGTTTTCGATTATTAATAACTAAAATAATAAAAAATTATAAATATTTACTGAAAGTTGTATTTTGCATCGAATTATCTTTAGATAAACGAATTTTAAAACTGTATGGTGTGTGGAAAAATATTTTAATTGGCTTAAATTCTCTAGATGTAGCGAAATACGCAAAAAGTAAAATTAACAGTAAGGAGTCCAAACTTTGGTCCCCTCCTATATATTTGTGATCAGAAATCTGAATCTGTCGAAAAAAAGGTATGTTTATGTAGAGAAAGTACGTTTTTGTGGCTGATTCCTTAACTTAAAAATATCATCAGCACTAGTTAATTAGCATTTTTGAGATCACCCCATGTACCATTAAGTATGACTTCTCGAACGTGAGGATCCGATCTTTAGATCATAAGTTATTTGGGGTCGTCGGCTTATTTATTTTGCGCACTGTGCACTGATTTATTCAATTAGTACATAAGTAAAAGTACTTAAGGTCGATTATATTATACAAAACATATCTTTACTGACAGACAATTATTAAGCATACACTAAAAGTTTAATGATTTTTTTTTTCAAGACTTATTTGAAAAATATAACTAAAGTACCCAGTGTTATTAAAAAATATGAAACACTACAGTTCAATTATTTTTATAACTGTACCGATATTTATTTAAAGATATGTTTCATAAAATGATTTTTTTTAATGTACCATTTAATGTAATTTTTTGTTTAGAAAAAG
This sequence comes from Parasteatoda tepidariorum, assembly GCF_043381705.1. Lineage (NCBI taxonomy): Eukaryota > Metazoa > Arthropoda > Arachnida > Araneae > Theridiidae > Parasteatoda > Parasteatoda tepidariorum. Next base: position 40,917,330 of record NC_092215.1, read on the forward strand.
AAAATTTATTATAAATAAATCAACTTGTTTATTTAGATGAAGGAAAGCTTTGTCTACTTAACGGATGCTAAACCTTAATTTTTCAACAGTTTTAAAAGTTCACATTTGTCACATATTCAATGAAGATGTAACAAAAGAAAACTAGTTTTTTTTACTCCTACTTATAGGGTGTGTAAAAGAATTAAATTGCCTTGGTTTTCTTTTTTGATTAAGGCGTCTCTAAATACATATGTAAGATGAATTGTTTTTATTGTCACATTAAAATATAATAATTTTGAATAATCTCCTTCTAAATTCTCTTTCTGAATCTAAATTCGGGAATTAATTGCCTTTTGATAACAAAATAATTATTAATCGTCAATTTCACCATTAGCAGACTATTAAATCATTCAGTTAAAAAAGTTCGAGCAGTTCTAATAATCTCTGTGAAAATAAGCCATGGTGTACTTGTACACTTGCTCAAATTTTAAATAATTTTCATAAGTTAAAAAAGTTGTGAAGACTAGATGTTACGGACGAAACACAAAGTACGTCCGTAATAGCTAGTTTTTAATTTAAAAAAAATTAAATAAAATTATATTTCTAAAAGTTTTTATAATTTTGAGTAAATGATAGTGACAACTAGACTTGATTTCACAATAAATATTAGAACTGCTAGAATTTTTTTTTAACTGAGTTATATGCTTTTAAAATTGGCAAATACGACATTTGTAAATTGTGAAATTACCCTAATACTCTCTATTAGTCCTCAAAAATTTTTTCGATTAAACATTGAAAAACTTTTTAATTTTTTCAGTCATTTAATTAAGTATTTTTAATTTATTTATTTTTTAAAATATGATAAATTGTTTCTTCGACTTGCATCACAGTGAAAAGACGTGTTTAAATTAACGCTTATGATTTATACATAGAGATGATCTTGACATAAATTAAATTTGAGCTTTGCTCTAATAGTTAATTATTAGAGAGCTAATTGTTTTGTAATAACAAAATAACTTTTATACTAATATTCCCTAAAACTCCTAAAAAATTATTTGACTACATTTTTAAAAATTAATTTTTTAATGCTTTTCGATTATTATATATATATATATATATATATATATATANCTTGTCATCTTGCTGCGAAAGATTCATCCTTGCTAGCATTAGGACGGAATTCAGCTAAATTTTCGCACATACGATGGCTCACTTAAGTCAATCTGAAGCCCGTACTTTTGTAAACATATTGCATTTTGCGATATGCGAAAATAAAGGCTTTTGTTTGACCATATTTGTCCATCGTAAGTGTGAAAATTTAGCTAAATTCTGCCCTAGAAAGCCATGGAAATATAGAATATTTTTGTTCGTACGATAGATTAATGAAGAAGCTATTATAAAACGGATTTTAAATTGCGCTGTTTAAAAAAAAATTCATTAAACGTAAAATAAACTTTCTATTCAATTTGTGGCCCCCTCTGATGTGGGGCCAGTGGAAACTGCCCCGTATAACCCTGCCTTAATCATGCTCTGTGAATAATGCAATGCGTTTAAAGCGTTACCCTAACCATTTTGAAAAAATTGGAATTTGAAAAATTTGTTAGAATTTATGTATGAAAAAATTTTTTAAAATAAATTGTTTTAAATACAATATTTAGTTACAAGCCTCTTGAAATTTTATTGCCGTTTTTGTATATTTTTTAGAACTTTGAATTTAAATTTAAAATAAACGAGAAACTGAAACACAATATTCTTTTCAGATAAAACAAATAATAGATTAATATTTAAAATAAATGTTACGATTTATCCTATCTTCAATCAACATTTTCCACTTATAAGTTTCACCGATTCAGCTATCTTATTGTTAATTGAAAGTAAGAATTTGGAAAATTTTCAGTAAATCATGGTTGATTAAAGACCAAATTAAATTATTTAAAATACAATATTTAGTTACCAGCATCTTGAAATTTAATTGTCGTTCTGATATATTTTCATAACTTTGAACTATTCAAACACAAAAATAATCGTGTATGTTGCTCTTTTTTATTTCATTTTTTTGTATTTTGTGAATATAATTTAGCATGTGTGTATCAGAAATTTTCTCGAAGAAATTCTCCGATTTAACTTTTTGAAACCACTCATTTTGGATGAAAATATTTACACACACATTAGTAAATTTTATATTTAAAATGTAAATATCTATTCTCTGGTGGTTGCAGCAGACAAACCTCAATTTTCTCATTGAACATTTTGTGTGTTACTATGTAAATTTTAATACCAACTTTTTTAAAGTTTTATATTTTTAATTGTTTAATACATAGGTGCACATTGAAGTTATTGTAGCCTGAATTTTTTAATATGCAATTTATATTTTTAAAAATCTACTTCTTATTTTAATTTGCAATTCAATACTTTTGTTTTGTACAATTTGGTAAAAATCTGATAGTAATATTTAATGTTCCTTCAAACATAAGAGTCTTACATAAAATTTTGATAAAGTTGCCGCCCGCCATTTGATTTGTGTTTTTAATTGTGACCCCCGGCCTCATGTAAGTTGGAAACCCCTGCTTTGAACTATACTTGACGGTGCAAATAAAAACGACTGCCTTAGGCATCTCGTGGTAGATGTTTTATTGACAATTTTACAAATCTTCTTTCGATTAAATGGTAAATTTTGCTGTAATAAAATGGGAAAAACAGCGATTAAAACTTCAAAAAAAAAATAATAATTATAAAAATTAAATCTACATAACAGCGTACCGTTGGTATACAAAGGAAAAAGAAGTCCAGTATTTATCTTCAGTAAATAAATATTTAGATGATAAAGTTGGTTCATTTTTATACTTAACCAAAATTTTTGATTCAAGTCCTGTTCGTATTTGTCTTTACAGTCCCAAAATATTTTTATACTCTCGGATGTAATTTCGGGGTAAAAATATTAATTAATTTTAATGTTTTTTTTAAAATATTCTTGATCTTTTTTAATTTTTAAAATTATCAATAATTAATAAAATTTTTTGTTGCGAAAGGGGGGACAGTCAGGATCTCTTTGTTTGCCGTAAAGTAAAAAGAGTAGGCCATAGCAAAAAAGGATATCCTTATCAGGCGACCAAGGGATTAAAGCTAATAAAATTTTTTGTTTTAATAGAACACTTAATAGATAAAAATATGAAACACTATGCTTGAGTTTTATAACTTCTCTCTAAACTGTATTATTTTATTTTTTTTAAAAATTCATCACAATTTTGTTTGTTCATATATTTATTATATTTTTTAAAAGTAGCTTTTTATGTTCTAGACATAAATAATATTGCAGTTAAAGGTATATTAGTGTTCATGGTTGTTAAAATAAATATTTATTATTAATTTTTTAACTTTGGAAATGTCGAAATTAAAAAAATGAACTTATTCTTTTAGCGGAACGCTTTAACCTTTGTTTGCGTCATTATTTATAAATTTAATTTTCAAGTTTATTGTTATTCGTATTAAATTTCTCTTTCTCTCTCTCTCTTTTTTTAAAAAAAAAAATTCTTATCGAAATAGAATATTTATTCTTATTTTCTATTAAATTTGTGTAAGCGGTAGTTATTTTTTTTTAATGAATATAAATTAGGCTACGTAAAGTCTGGAATTACAACTTCCTTGACGTTCTTTAACAAAACCAATTCTTGTACGCTCATAAATATCTATGCGGTGTTCCCGAATAGCCGCCTTTAATATGTATTTTTTGAGCCCTTGTACGATGCATTTGACCCTTGTATTGTAACCCTTGTATTTGAATGTAGTAAACGATGAATCAAATTATAGGGCACAAATTAATATTCAAATGAGCTTAAAACAAAATCGCTTTCGAAGTTTTTTAAATCCCCTAGTAAGGAAGACTGCATGAAAAACATCAAAACCAGTATAATTTTCTAATGAAACTTGGAAGTGTTTCTGATAATCGTCTTACAACTCTAATTTCCTCCGACTATTAACCTGGTTTCGATGATTTTAGTTCAGATTTCCTTGACAGGGATCCGTTCGATTAAGATTTAGTTTTTTTTTGTCTTCTATCGCTGAAATACAGATTTGAGATCCCTAATTAATTGTCAAAGTTTGTAGAATCCCATTTTAAGGAAGACTGCGTGAAAAGCATCAAAACCAGTTTGATTGCCTAATGAAACTTGAAAGTGCTTCGAATAATCATCTTTTATCTCTTGTTTCCTTCGACAATCAACCAGGTTTCGATTTCCTAAACAGGAATCCCTTAGATTGCGATTGCTTTTTTCCCCCGTTACTGAAATACTAGTTTGCATCTCCTAATGTCTGTAATTTTTTGATTCTATTTTTTTTTTAAAAAAAAAGAAGAAAGAAAACCTAAAAATTTATATGAAGTGCGGTCATTGCGGAACTCCTTTCATTTGTGAAATTGAAGTTATTAATGAAGTATTGCATTTAACTCAAGTTTATTGGTTAATTTTTTGAAAAAAAAAAAAAAAAGCCAAACAGGTTCAATAACCCCGAAGTGACCCTTACAAATATGTCAACTTACTCCGTTTCCGCTTTGTGGTGAAAAATATTTTATGTTTTAGTATTTTATTCTTGGTTTAGTAAATTTCATCACGAGTGATTTTGCCCACCATTACACGTAAACAATTAAAACATTTATAAAAAATTATGATTAGAGTTATACTTAATTTGCTGTGAGGCTTTTAATTATTTTTTAGAATTAACTAAAATTCTGCAAAGTTTCTTGTCTAAATTTCTGCTACTTCATAAAAGTTTTTGACCAATACGGAGCAATTGGATACCTTCCCTTATGACCTTTCGAATTTTTTTTCCTCCTCAGTCATAGTTTCTGGCATCATTTAAGCTTATGACAGTACTTAATACAGAGGTGCATACTTTCTCCGCTTTTTAAAAATAATAATTTTTAGTGGTAACGAAATTAAAGTTATTTTTATTTTAGTTTTAACTTTTGACAACTCACTTTTTTTATTAACAACTAACTTTTCTGAATTTATCAATAGACTACTGGTTTTTGTACATTTTAGAAAATTCTCTTAAAATTGAATGAGTTGTCTTAAAAAAATCTCTATTGAAATAGAAGTTCCTTACAATTTATTGCTTGTTTGAATTTTTAAATAAGTATTGCTAATACATAATGAAGCAGGATTCATTTAAGGTAATCAGTTTAAAGCTTTTCTTTTTTTTTTTTGCTCCCAAATTTTCAGTTTTATTTTCATTTCAAACTCTCCTTTTTAAATTAATTAAAAAATCTTTTAACTATCAATAATGAATTACCAGTCTATTACTATTTAAAATCATGAATCAACATAAATAATAATAATTAAAAAAACATTTCAAATTTAAGTTTATTTTATGTCAATCATAAATGAAAAATATTGCAGACCATTTATAGTTAGTGTAACACATTGTTTATATTTTAATTTTTAATGGCAAGGAAATCCCTGAAATTCCCTTTATGTAACATATTTAGTATATTATGCAATCGCAAAATCTACTGGATTTCTTCCTATTCATCTTGGCAGCTATTAGCGAAAAAATAAAATAAAAACTTTTGTAAGATTTTAAGCATTAACTAATTTGTCAAATTTAAAACTGCGTTATAAAGTCATATTAAGGACACTTTTACTAACATTTTTTTTTATTACAATTGCATTATCTATTAAACATCTTTAAAATGTGCAAAGTGGAAAAAAAGGAATTACATTTAATAACGTTGAAGCCTACGCACCAGTATTTTTGCCGTTAGTTCTGAGGTAAGAAAAAATAGTTCTTATTCTTTCTTTTTCGAACGCATTATCGAAATTGCCGCATTGTCGTCTTTATAACCGCTTAACACCATCTTATTGTAATATTTGACCTTCTAAAAATTTTTAAATGTTAGTAAAACTTGAAGTACAAAGTCTTCTATCTTTACAATAATGTAAGACTCAAAAACAATAAAAGATAGGAAGACAAACTAAATGTTTTGCTTGTATTAATGATAGCTAAGCGATAAATCGTGAAATATCGATATTTTTCAAAGATTGCAATAATGATATTTTGAAATATATTAATTTCTGACAAAGATAAGCTTTGAATGTGATATTACAATAATTATCGACAACGATATTATAGTAAGGTTGATAAATAGTGTTTCTTTAAATGGCGATATAATAAGTTTATTGGCTGTGCATTTGTATCCATTATATTATAAAATTATTCAGATTATTTTTCATGGCAGTGACAAAAAAATCAGAGATAAGTATTTCTTGCCACCTTGATAACCATGAGAATGATCACTAAAGATGGGCAACATAGCGTGAAATATCGATGTTTTTCAAATATCGCAATGATATTTTAAAATGTATGCTCGCGATATATTGTAAATTTCATGTCTTACAATAAATGTCGCATATACGTTAATTATTGATTATGAAAATTTCCGACTAATATAAACATTGGATATGGTAGTAATCGCGATAATCATGGACTACGACATTACAGTGCATGTTGATAAATCACGTGTCTTTAATTGATGATATAATAAGTGTATTGAAGTGTTTATTGTTTAAAATTATTTACTTTATTTTTCACGGCAGTGGTTGATAGATCATGGGATATATCTAGCCGTCAGGCTAACTGCTGGACGTTTTCTAGTTTTTCCATCTGTTCTGCATGTCACACAAATGTAGGTTAGTTCCTTCAACCCATTGCTTGATCCATGAGTTCCCTTGTCTTACGGGTAAGGTTCGAAATTGTCATAGTTGAGCATGGACAGCACCAAATCTAATATAAGGAGCCGCTGTGACTCAGGGATAGAGCTCTCGCCCCCCAATGAAGTGATCGTGGTTTAAATCTCAGCTTGGCTGGTGGATACGAATTCTGCTCCCTGCTTTCACCGACCTTGACACTGACGTAAAATATCATCACTGTTAGACGAATCATGGATTAGAATCCCCTTACCGTCGGGCTAACCGTGGGAGGTTTTCCTTTCCATGTAACGCAAACACGGGTTTCCATCAAAAAGTCCTCCACGATCGCTAGTTTGTCCCAAATCTTGACCCAGGAGTTCCCTTGCCTTCTGGGGTGGATTCAGAATTACAAGGTCACGGAATTGATCCTTAATTGTCGTAAACTCAGAATTGGGTCTCTTGTTGAACGCTGGTTATATATATAAAAAAATGATATGAATCGACTGTTCGATGTCAGTGATATATAAACAAAAAAGAGTAAAGAGAAAAAAAATAAGCCTGTTTTCTCCGATGCTTAATTCAAAAGATTTAATATATTTTATTTTATTTCAAAATTATATGGTTATAGAATTGAAAGTAGTTGTTATGGTACGCGTGTCTATTATGTTGCAAATTTATTTGTTTTGCCATTTTGAAAGCACTGCAAAGTTCATATCCAGTTTTCTTGAAAATATGCTTTGAGATTAAAATTCTTAAGTTTCTTAACAATTATTTGAACTGCACGACTATTTTTATTCTTAGGATCCTGCAGTTGATTTATTGTTCCTTCCTAACATTTTTCCTTTAATAAGTAATTTATAAATTTATTTTTTAACCTCTTTTTAACTATTATATCCGAATAGATATGAATATATACGAATGATATCTCATATATTTCTCTTACGGACATTTTAAATAGAAAACTTTAAACTTTAACTTAAAGTAAACTTTAGTCTCTAATTCAAAATAATAGAAAAATAGAAAAATTAGAATAATAGAAAAATTTACAGCTGACTCTTGATTAGCCAGAATGGTCGGAAAATGCTTCATCCCGATTAAAAATATGTCGTAAAATTTAAAAAAAAAGAAAAAAAAATTCGAAAATTTTATTATGCAGTAGTATATTAACTGTTCATTAATATTGAAGGCAGCGTAGCAACATGAACTTTAATGTTATAATTAGATTTTTCAATTACTTGTAGTGCAATACAATATAAAAATTCTAAATGACTTAATAAAACGTAAATAACAAATAATAAAAAAATATTTTTTTTTGTTCTGTGAAGTTATAAATTAAGGGGGGGGGGTCGAATTCGGTCATTCGAGACTCAACTGTATATTTTTTCTCATTTCACCGTGTTTTGTTTTCACATTCACCTATTTCGACTTCAGAAAACAAAAATAAAAATCGCCGATTAAAAATAATGTTACGAAATCACTATAAAAAATAGTTGTTCGTAAATTTTAAATATTTTATCTAGAAATTTTTTTTTGCAGTAGTTTATTAACTGTTGAAAAGACAGCGAAGCAATATATGCTTTAATATTGTATTTAGATTTTTCAATTTCTTGTAGTGCAATACAATAAATAATTAAAAATAAAAATTTTACACGAATTAATAAAACGTAAATAACAAGTAATAAAAAAAAGATTTTTTTGTTCTGTGAAGAAATAAATTATGGGGGGGGGTCAAATTCGGTCATTCGAGACTCAACTGTATATTTTCTCTCATTTCACCGTGTTTTGTTTTCACTTTCACCTATTTCGAATTCACCTATTCTATTCAAAAATAAAATCGGCGATTAAAAATAATGTTACGAAATCACTATAAAAAATAGTTGTTCGTTGAATTTTAAATATTTATTCATATTTCAAATTAGTTGTTTTGCGGAGGTGTAGCCATACAGTTGTTTTAAAAGGCGTATAAATTAGAATACCGTGCGTAAGCCAAGAGTCCGCCAAATCTGGCAGCCTTTATGGTGTCTTTTCGCGCGCTTGAATGTTGTAGAAAGAGTTAATCGGCATTCAAGGCTGAAATGATTGCCGATGGATTGGTGTTGGATATGCCCTCGGCCATGTCGCACTCTGGCCCGGCTCTCTCTTATGGGTTCGCAAAATATCTACGGAACTCATGAGTTTATGACAAGTACATCTAGTTTTCATTATTTACAATTTAGGAGTACAAGGTATATAGCTTAAATTATTTATTTGTTATGAAATAATTTGATTTTTTGTTGTTAAGTTTGACATTCTATGGGGAAAAAAAGCAAAGTTTCGAAAATATTATTTCTTTAATATTAACAATGATCTGCATAGCTGTCACCTTTTAGATTTTGCCAGTTTTACCTGGTTTCCTGATTTTTATATATTTTAGATAGAAAACTCTTTTACAAATTAGAAATGTTTCTAAAAAAGTCTCTTGATTTTTGTATATTTGAGAAAACTTCTTAAAGAATTGGAAATGTTTCTCTTGATTTTTGATAGATTACTTCTTTGGAAATGCTTCTAAAAAAAAAAAAATCAAAATAGTTTTTTTTTTACTCAACTTATTGCTTGTGTGATTCGTTAAATTAAACAATTAAATAAAGAAGTGAATTTCATTTAATGGCAATACATTTGAAATTTTTTCTTTGTGTTTCATTATTTTTAATTTTTGTGAATTTTATATTTATTAAATTTTTTATCTATGTAAGAAAAACTCCTTAAAAAATTGGAAATATTTCTAAAAAAATCTCTTGATTTTTATATATTTTAGAAAACTTCTTAAAAAATTGGAAGTGTATTTAAGAAAATTCTCTTAATCTTTGTATATTTGAGATGACTCCTTAAAAATTGGAAATGATTCTAAAAAAAAAGTCAAAAGCAAAGTAGTTTTTTTTTAATTATTGCTTATGTGATTATTTAAATTAAATAGTTATGTAAAGAAGTGAATTTCATTAATGGAAATAAATTTGAAACTTTTCTTTGTGTTTCATAAATTTTAATTTTTGAGAATTTTCTATTTTTATGTTTATTTAAAAATATGTATTTAGTAATAATTTTTTAACTTCTGCTCTTAAGTTTTTTCTTTGACTCTTAAGTTATTAAATAATTATTTAACACTATCAAAAAAGAATTTAATATTTTTAACTATTCAAAATTATGATAATAATAAACATAATAATTTAAACATTCAATGTAAACAGAAAAGTCATTTTAAAGTTGTTTGCATTATATTTCTCATCATTGTATTATGAAAATCGTTTCTAAAATTCTCTCTATGTGAAGTATTTTTTGTATAACACTATAAAAAAATACACTTGAAAATATAAAATTAATATTATTTTGTAAAATCTCCTGAATTTTTTTCTTCTCATGGTAATACAATGTATTATCGTGTTAATTGTCATGACATAAATATATCAGCTGTTAGATATTTTTGTGCTCATTTACTAATTCATCTTCAATTTTGTTGGAAAACTTTCTTTCAAAAATAATTATTTCTGATCAGGTTTCTTAATTATTGCCAAAGTTCCTGAAAAAAATTCCCCATCAAAAATTTTCATAAGGAAAAAAATGCCTATCTTATTGTTTAATTAGTTAACAATAAGCTAGGGTTATTGTTTAATTGAAAATCATCTACTTATTACGAACATGTAATATTATTATTGTTTCTAGTAATATTGATATTGTTAATATTAAACGAGTAATATTGATAAATAATGAAGTGAGACTTCAAATATAAAAAGAATTTAACAAAAAAAAAAAAAAAAAAAAAAAAAAAAAAAAAAAAAAGAAACGAAGAAAAATTATTTAATTTAAAGTTATCAATTTGTTAATATTTTTTTTAAATTAAAAATTTTCGATTTTTATCAATTTTGAAAATAGTTAAAAAATTTTAATTTTTGTTTGGGAAATTATTTTTTTAAAAAAAAATTGCTTAAATATGTTATTCGAGAATATGTTATGTGCAGTTTATTTGGTTCTTTTTTATTGTTCGAAATTGTGAATTTGAGATTATAATGAACCCAATAAAAGTTTTTATATTCAAATTCATTTAATATCAATTGAAAACATTATTAGTGTTTACATGCGTTTTGTATTTTACTTTCCTATATTGGTTATTACAACAATTGAACAGGGTTCCAAAAATTTGAAAAATTTTGGTAGCCAGCAACAATTTCTGGGTAGTTGGTAAGAATATTAACTCCACTCCCCTTTTACTGTTTTTTCCCCTGCCAAATTTGAAGTTTGTTGAATACTACTATGCATAAAAATCAAATACTATGATTTGGAATGCTTATTACAAGTGAATGAAATACTTATTTTTACATAATTAAATACTATATATTTTTTGAAAGTGATTTCAAAATGATAAAGTATGTGTAATTTCAAAGTAATATATTTTTATTTATAAATATGTATATTATCTGAGAATTTGCGATTGCGCGTAATAAGGTCCATTATAGCGGGATTTTTTTTCCACTCAAATTTATAAACTTCAAAGTTCGCAAAACCCGAAGAATTTAAAAAAAAAAAAAAATTCAAAAATTACGAACCTTGCACGAAATTACGCAATTCCTGTGAAAAAAAAACGTGTTTCTTATTATGTTGCCAAAATGAAATTGAATCGAACGCGTTTTTCCATTTTTTTTTAATATGATAATAAAACGTCACGAAACGTCAAGTGAGTAATCACCTTTCGATTTTCGACCACATCGATTTTGCATTGATTTCATTGTAAATCCGTGTGGTTTCGATCTTAATTCCGCAGTTATTTTCATAGATTTCTACACGATTTTTTAAAATTTCTATTACTTTAACACGATATTTTTACAAAATCGCAGATTCAGAAATTTGAGGAATACGCGTTAGTATGAAGGTGAGGAAAAATGGAATTCCGATTATTGTTGAAAACACGGGCGAGAAGGAGAAAAAAATATCTCTTGAGTTTAATTCTCCGACCGATTTTTTTACATAAATGTTGAACTATAAAAAAATGTCAGATCTTAATTTAAAAGCTAAAAGTTTAGACGCCACTCAAAATTCATTGGTCGTCAGTGGCGACCAGGTGTCCGTATTTCACGAGCCCTGGTTATAGAAATATCTAAAAGTATCTATACGTGAAATATTTTTTTTTTGTATTGCGCAATATTACGCGTAATATAATCATCTATTTTTGTAAAATCTATTTTTCATTTCTTTTTCTTGTTGGCAGTATGATTTATATTAACAAATATATATTATGATACGTAATATTTTCAGGCGAGTAGATGTAATTAAATTTTCAATTAAAAATATTGTCAATAAATAACCAGTTTAAAGGATTAGTCCACATCTTTTCTTAAAGGATTATCTTAAAGTTATTATTATAGCTGAACTTGATGCCATCCGCTTAACCAACCTATAAAAATGCTGTGTTTGAAAATGAACTTATGAAAGTTTGGTGAGAAATAGAATACTTCGAATAGGGGTGCGTAATCTTTTTCAGAACGGAGCAAGAGATTTTTTCTTCTTCTTAAATCTTTTTCTTCTTCTTAAATCTTCTGCTAGCTGCAATGAATGCAATAAGTATATCAATAATTGTTAAGGAATTAATTATTTATAATTACAATATGAATATTATCAGTATGTCTAAAAAATGATAAGATAAAGCTTATTATATTTATTTTCAAAAAAATATGTATAATATTAAACAGAAGTTTTGCACACTTTGCCCTCTTTAAAAAGTTATATTATAGCAGTTTTTAATTTTTCTGCATGGAAAAATTAGTTTTATAATTTTTTAACTGTATGTAGGTTTATGTTATTTTCAATTTTTAAAATGTTTGTATATACGTTTTTTGGGCCGAATTTCGTTTAAATTAGCTATGGTCTGCATTTTGACCGTTACAGGGGCGCATTTGGCTGCTGCCTGCAGTTCATCCTCCCCTCTGTCAGGATTTTGTCGAACTTTTTTTCCCTTGAAAAAACACTATGCAATTTAAAATTATATTCGTTATGTAACCTAATGTTAACACTATGGTTTATAATAAAAGATTCATAAACTTTCTCGATAAAAGTATAATTATTTTCAGGTGCGTTGTTGTTTGAAATTTCTCAATATATTTCGTAATTTAAAGTAAAACAATTTTGTTTTTTTGCACTTATTAAATATACTTTATTTAATATTATCATAAAAATTTATCAGTTTTATTTGTGCTCTTAAACAAATTTAGCAGCTCTTGGTAGTTTTGTTTCAGCGCTAGTTTCACAATTTGGTACTAGTTTTATGATTAAAATTGTTACAAATTAGCTAATTATTCTTTATAATTTAAAAAAAATATTAACTTTGCATTATGTAATTGTAATTATTGTTATCGAACATGTATATTTAAGCTACGTTGAATTGCTGCAATATATGAAAATGCCTTAAATAATACCCCCTTAATGAAGAAAAAAAAAAAGAAAAAAAAAACCTATAAAGAGACATAAAAAAACTGTTCAGAACCTAATACCCAACAGAATCACTTGTGAAATCTCAATAAACTTTCATAAAACATGGCTTTTTTTTTAATGTCTTGGTAAATGATTTTAAAATGTTTTAAATAAATCTTTAAAAAATATTTTTAATTTTTAAATATTTATTTTCAATGTTGTGATATTTAGTAAGATTTATTTAAAATTATTTATTTCCCCCGATTATTTGTTATACAGCGCATCCATAAATAATCTTACATTATAGTTTTAAAATTAACAGTTGTATGGTTTATTAATTTTGAAATGAATTATGAAAAAAAAAAAAAATATTGTAGTCAGAACTTGAACCCCCCGGAAAAAAAAATGTTTCGGAATATAATTTTTGTTTAATTATATAGGAATTTTTCTTTATAATCAAACGCACTGCAGGTTGTGCAGTTTTTTTTTGCATTATTACAGTCAACAAAATAAACATAGAAATACCTTGAATATTTTATGAATATAGTTGATTTTACTTTTCTAATTTATGACGCGAAAGGTCTACTTAAGCTAATTAAATATGCTAACTATAAGTTATGAAATTAAACTCAAAAGTGTTTTCAGAATAACCATTTTTTGTTGATGTTTTTAAATTAAAATCACATTGAAATATTGAGTAATTGCTACAACTTGAAAGAAATAGCCCCAATAAAATTAGTTATTTTTCCCCTATGTATTTTTTAAGCTAAGTCGAATGACACCAAAATTAAGTTAAGTATTTTTTTTTTTTTAATCTTGTTATCTCTTAACAGTTTTTCAATCTGAGCATACCTTTTGGCTCTTTTTTTCAGATCTTTCAATTCACCAAAACTTCGATCTCATCGAGTTATTAATTCTAATTTAATAGAAATTCACTTCCATTCAAAGGATATTAGCGAAAAATTAACTTTTTAAGTCTCGAAACATGTTGATCTTTGGGCAGTTTGCTTTCTATTAGTGCATCCTACACAGTTTTAGTTTTAAAATTATTATTAATTATAACTTCAATGTAAATCTTCACAGAACTAATTCTTTTTTAAAAAAAATATTTTCCTAAATGTAAACTACGGAACGATTCATCATAAAAATTACTTTTCCATTTAAAATTTTCAAACTGCTTCCTTGTTACCAAAACACACCTGTTTTAGATTATTTAATTAAAATATTATATATTAGTGCATTTTATAAAACTTTTTAGATTTTTAACTCTTTCTTTCAATGAAAATCGTTACGGGACAAATTTAAAGGGGGAAAAAATGAATCATAATTTCCCATTTGAAATTTAAAACTGCTCTTACCAAAACGTCTTTTATTTATTTACTCTTTTGTTAGAATTATTACTCATATTTTCTGAAAAGAGGATGGTGCAATTTAGGAAAATTATTTTGGGATGAAACTCGGTATGTATGGGACTTAAAGGATGTTCATTCTTTTAAAATAATAAAGCGCACTTCCCAGCCGATTCCGAGAAAAACTAATTAATAAGCTTAAGCTACGTTAAATTTTAGCTTCGTTAACGGAGTAGTCATCTAGTTGTAAGGCCTTACTACCAATCCCTGCGGGTTCGATTTGCTCAATAAATCGTTTTATTTCTTTTTGTCCTACTTTTTTTTAAATGAAAGATTTTTCTGTTTACAAATAGTATTAATTTGAAGATAATATTTTATTTGTATTTTAAATTAATTAATATTACTTATTTAGATTGTAGTTGTAATTTAATCTTTCAAAAAGTGATAATGGTTAAAATTATAATGTTAATAAATAGCGATCATGAAGAGTAAAAAAATGGATTTTTAAAATGTTCCTGGTCTCTTAACTCCTTGCAGCGTTTCTTTTTTTTTGACATATAAGATATCTTTCTTGTAAAACGTTTACAGAATTCTACAAATTTAATAGAACAAAATCGAGAAATAAATTCTCGTGAATACTGTATATTGAAACCTAAACAACAGTTCATTGTCTATTTTCATCTCCAATTTTGAATAAAATTATAAGATATGTTTGTTAACTTTAGAAAGATAGAGAAATCTTTTTAAATATTAATGAAGTATGTTTTTCTGCAGATCAGCTTCAAAAAGGTTGTTTTTGTTAACAATAATCTTTTATTAACTGCGTAAGATGTCAAATAATTTTTGATTTGCAATTTATGATAATTATAGTCTAGATCATTTTTCATAAAACAATATCTACAATAAATTTAATTAATAAGAATTTAAATGCATTTATTTGAAGCTATTATAAGCACTATTTATAAATATTACTATTTTAACTATCAATATTTTATGGAAAAATTATAATTATTACTGCTATTTCAATTTCAAGTAATATTAAATTATTAAGAAAACAATAAATAAAACAAAATAGCATTTAAATTAATATTATTTATAAACAGAAAAAAAATTATTGGATGAACAAGCCGCAAGCATCTCTTTTCTAGGCAGGTACCCTGTCAATAGACCATTGTGCCATTAACGAAGTGAAGATTTAACTTGTACGTATATTAAGTGTGTTTAAATTTAGAAAAAACGTTTTTTCTCAAATTTACTGGCTCTATTTACTTTATTAATTTAAGCGGTGAAAACACTAGAGATGAGTGCGGGCTCGCTTTTGGAGGTCCGAGCCCAAGATATGCGTCAGAAAAAGGTCAAATTTTGGGGTCTCGCCATTCGGCCTTTGATGTCTAAACAAGGATATCAGATAAATTAAAAGGATAAATTAAAATCTTTTAAAACCTTTTTTTTTATCCCTAATTAAAACATTTTTATCACTAACCCATGAAAGTAAAAGCTTACAGTTAAACTGAAACAACTGAAACTCCTAGATAACTAAAACAAAAATTAAAAAAGAAAATAAATAAAAGTCGTTTGACAATTAGCGCTAGCCTTACGAAGCAAAAGCATCGAACAGAAATAGCAAATCGCTGTAATTTTTTATACCTTATATACTTTATATTTTTCATACTTAATAATTGAACCAATTCAGGGGTCTGTTTAGAAGAAATTTGCGGACCCTTCACAAAATAATTTATCTCTTAATCGGACCCTTCGCAAATTCGCTTATCTTCATTATTGTTTTGTTAATCGAATTAACTCTTACCGGGGGGGAGGGGGAGAAAGAGACGGTTCGAGACAAACTAAGTTTCCCTAAGTTTAAATTCCAAATGCAGTATTCTAAGAAAATATTTCTACTTTTACAAACATCGTGTGCGCATTCTTATTAATATTAAGTCATATTTTTTTGTAAATAAATAATTGATCAATTTGTATTTATTCATAAACTTAACTAACAAAATATTACGTAAATAAAAATTAGTTTCTGGCAATTTTTTTAATAAAATATTATGAATTTAAGAATTGTTTAAGTTAACATAGTGCGTAACACGTTAAAAGTGATACATTACTAAGTTGTGTTATTTAAAATATGTCGATTAAAATTATTAAAAATGTGAGTGATTTTGTTTCCATTATTTGTCCGAAATGAATATTTTGTGTTGAGCAGTATAGGCTAAATACCAAATATTTATGTGTTGCATCTCTGATTTAGTAGCAGCAATTGTTGAGCAGAATCTTGTATCTATTTACAATTTAAAAACTTCTTGAAAAAGTTTTTAGCAATTGTTGCAATAACAGGACCCTATTTGCACAAATTCACAAAAGCAGGACCCTGGTCAAGAAGAATGTGACTTAACGCTTATTTTATATTCACAAATTATGAATAGTTTTTCACAATTTTACAAAAACAGGACCTTTCACAAAATGTCTGGACAGACCCCTACAAATGTTTCTTTAAAAGTAGTAAAGAAGTTTCTAAGAATTTTATCAAGTGTCTAAGTGGGCACTCGAGCCCCAAAATTTTCTTCAGTAGACTTTGAGTCCGCTTTTTCTGTAGTGAACCCTTACTAATAGACCAAGTTTTGTCCCCAAGTAAATGTGCCTAGTCGTGCCCTCCCCTTGTAAATTATTCCACCGGTCCAGTATACTCTGATAAATCCGTATTTATTCACCCTGTTCAAGTCAAAATGGAAAAGTTTAGAAAATATGAGCACTTAGCTTTGTTTTGAGTTATTTATTTTTTAAAAGAATATTACCTATATTCCTCACTGTTATAACAGCGTTTTTAAAAAGTGCTTAAAGGTGCTTATTTTTGATATACGTTTTTTAATAGCCCTTAAAGGTGCTTTTTTTAATTTGAGGTTTGTAAAAAGTGCTTAATTTTCTATCTTTTAAAAAGAGATTTTTTTCTTTGCCGTGTCGATTGTCGTTCTAAATTATAAAAAATGCATGATTTTCTCAATTTTCTCTGCAATATTTATCGGGATCTAATTATTTTATTATGATTAAGTAATGTTTTTGAAAATGTTTTGAAATTTTATAGATTTTGTGTCTATAAATTAAGAAATTTTAACGATAGAATTTTTTTTTTTATTACTGTACAGATCCTTATTATGATTTTTTTTTTGGAAAGTGATTAAAAATATTTTTTGAGTGTTTAAAAAGTACTTAAAAGGTGCTTGATTTTTGTTGAAAAATCTGGCTACGCACCCTTTGTAAAAAAAATAAATAAATTATTAACATAATACTTTTAAGGAGTAATGATGATGTTTACAAATTATTGCTGAAAACATTATATCCGCTGCAGTTGGTAGTTAAACTTTATTATACAAAGCAGTGTAGTATCAAAAAAACCCAAATTTAACTAGTTGTTATATTAATTTAGTAATATTTTCTTCCTGCCTATTTAGTATTACAAAAAATGCATGATTTTCTCAATTTTCTTTGCTATATTTATCAGGAACTAGTTATTTTACTATGATTAAGTAATGTTTTTGAAAATGTTTTGGAATTTTATTGATTTTATGTTTATAAATTAAGAAATTTTAACGATAGAAAAAAATAATTTTTATTACTCTACAGATCCTAATTATGAATTTTTTTTTTGAAAAGTGATTAAAAATATTTTTTGAGTGTTTAAAAAATACTTAGAAGGTGCTTAATTTTTGTTGAAAAATCTGGCTACTCACCCAGTGTAAAAAAAAAAAAAAAAAAAAAAAANATCAAAAAAAAAAAAAAAAAAATTACATAATACTTTTAAGGAGTAATGATGATGCTTACAAATTATTGCTAAATACATTATAACCGCTGTAATTGGTAGTTAAACTTTATTATACAAAGCAGTATCAAAAAACCCCAAGTTTAACTAGTTGTTATATTAATTTAGTAATATTTTCTTCCTGCCTATTTAGTATAACTATTTCTACCAAGAAGTGACTTATGACCATTGTTGGGGTTCTGCGCGGAAGAAAAACGGGATAGAAATAGTGTTAATGCAATTTAAAGGGGTGGTTACTAAAGAATTATTATCACTTATTTTTTATTCTTATATATTTTTCTGATTTATAGCTTTGAACTCTTACTTATTTTTGATTCTAACACAAGACTTTCGTCTTTCATTTTCAGTAATGCTATTTCCTTAACCTATTTGCATTAATGCGGAACGATTCTGAAACGTGGAAGAAAAGTAGTAAATATAAGCATTTATTGAAATATGAAGTTAAAACAAAAACTGATTTTAGAAGAAATATCATTTTTACTAAACCCTTTGCGAGTGCAATGTTTAAAAAATGCGTTGTTAATCGTATTATAAAGTGAGAAATTATACATAAATAATGCTGTAATTTAACAGTTTTCTCATTAGAGCACTTCAATACCTTTTCTCAAAGAATCTTTTGGATTTACGGCGTTTATTCATTCATTGACTATTATTTATTTATTTTAATTTTATAATCGGTGGTGAACAGCCGATCCAATTTTGAATTTATGACTATTAACGTTCAATTCCGTAGCCTTATTGTAATTTTGAATTGCCCAGAAGATAGAGGAACGCCTGGATAAAGCATTGGAACTAATTAGCCTTCGCGGAAGATTTTTTTGATGGAACTAATCCGCATTTGCGTTACATGGACAGAAAAACCACGAAAGCCTTCCATGGTTACACCGACGGCAGTGGGATTCTAACCCATGATCCGTCTACCACTGAAGATATTTTACATCAGCACTATGGTTGGTGCGAGCCGAGAGCATAATTCGTGTCAACCTGTCACCCTTGAGATTCGAACTTATCTTATTGGGAGGCGAACGCTCTATAGCCTGAGTCACAGCGACTCATTTCTCGAATATTGAATACTTCTTAATTTTCTGAATTCTTTGATCATCTCTTATTGACTTACTAGCTTTAATTTTTTTTAAATATAAAGTACGCCTTATCTATAGTTAAATTGTATAATAATCCAGAGCGAAGCCAATTTCATATTAATAACTACAGTATTATATTTTAACAGTTTTCTCATTCAATACCTTCTCTCAAAGAATCTTTTGAATTTACGGCATTAATTCATTTCTTGACTATTGAATACGATCACTTCTTAATTTTCTGATTTCTTTAATTATCTCTTATCTACTCAATAGTTTTAATATTTTATATATATATGAAATATGCCTTAGCTGTAATGAAATTCTAAAACACAATCGTGTGTAATCCAAAGTGAAACTAATTTTGTGTTAATAACTACAGTATTATATTTTAACAGTTTATTAGAGTATAGTAATACTTTCTCACTAAGAACTTTTTCAGGGGTCTGTTTAGAAGAAATTTAGGTCCGTTAATGGACCCTTCAGAAAATATCTTTTCATAAAAATGGACCTTCACAAAATATTTTAATTTAAAAATGGACCCTTCGCAGAATGATTTTTCTTTTAATCGGACCCTTCACGAATTTGTTTATCTTCGTTATTGTTTTGTTAATCGAATAAACCCTTCCCAAGGGGGGAAACAAGAAAGAGGGATGTAAACGAATTAAGTTTTGTCTTCGGCAGACGCTTCTTCCATTATTCGTCCGAAATGAATATTCTGCGTTCAGTAGTATAGCAGAGATGCCAACTTGCTCCGGACAGCAAATATATATATTAAAGTGGTAGTTTATCAATTGTAATTCTTGGTTTAACAAATTCTGTTTAGTGGATTTTTATCCACCACTATTACCTAATAATTCGTAGGTTTATATCATTCACCACTTTATTGTACTAATGTCATGCTGCACCTTTTTAAGAGCAAGCAATAATAGTCATATATTTGCAAAATTTGCTTTGTAATTATCTACCGTTTTTTTAATTATTTTGGCGTGTCCGGAGCAGTTGGCATCTCTGGTATAGGCTAAATACCAAATATTTGTATATTGCATCTCTAATTTAAAAGCAGCAATTGCTATTTATTTTTTAAAATTTAATTTTTTNAGAGAGGGGACTAATGCGGTTGAAAGAATGTGACTTAACGTTTATTTTATATTCACAAATTACGAGTAATTTTTTCTCAATTTTACAAAAACTGGAACTTTCACAAAATGTCTGGACTGACCCCTCTTTTTGGATTTATGGCATTCATTATTTCATCGAATACTTTATTTTATAACCGGCATTGAACAGCCCTCTCAATTCTGAATTTATGAATATCAGTGCTCAACTCCGTAGACTTGTAATTTCGAATCCAACCCAGAAGACAAGGAAACTCCTTCATTGTGACAAACTATCTTGCGTGGAGGACTTTTTGATGGAACTAACCCGTATTTGCGTTACGAGGACAGGAAAATCAGCGACAGTTAGCCCGACGGCAAGGGATTATCACCCATGATACTATTGAGGGTATTTTTACGTCAGCATTGTGTTCCGTGTGAGACGGGATAAAATATGCAATAAGCTTGTAACTTACGTCGATTATTACATTGTTATTGATCGTTTTTTGCAATAACTTCATGGGATTTCGTTAACTTAGTTGAACTATTTATGTAGATGCGGACATTTTTATAAAAAAAACTAATTTTTTGTCTTACGTTTTTTTACTATAACTTTAAAAATATCCAACAAACAGAATTTTTAGAGCAATTTTATAAAAAATTTTTTATTTTAAAGGTTGAAAAAAAAATTCGCTAAAAATTACACCAGACATGAGCATAGTTCTTTCATAGTGCGGGTGCGCGGAAAATATTAAAAGATTTTTAGTAATTTTGTAGTGAATGGTATTAGGTAACTTATGAAAAAAGTCCGATTTGAATATCTTGTATTTATTTTATTATCACTTTGAATGTAAAAATGAAATCTAAAGAAAAATAGAAGAATTGGTAGCTACACATTATAGAAGTTTTAATAGTTATTTTATGCAAAATAGTTGTATTCTCTTAAGTTTCAAAACTGAGTTCGGCCTTCAGTTTAAAGCTATATATAATTTGTTAATTTTTTTATGGATTGCATGTAGATATTTTATATAGTGTTTAATATGATATGCATATTTTATTTAAAATAAATTTACAAGTTTTATATTAATTACTCAACGTTACAGCGATATAATTTAATGATTATTGAAGCTGTGTGCCGAAACTATTTGGTTACATATGTATCAAATTTTGTTTTGATTCAAATTATTATGAATAATAGTTATTATTTTTTAGATTCGTTTTAAGTTACAAGTTAACAAAATTATGAATACTATTAGTGAGAGGTGCTAAGCGTAGCTAACAAGCAAAAAAATAGAAATTTTTTTTTTTATAATGTATTAAAGCTGTTTTTAATACATTGCTGTCCAAATTGGACTAATTTTAGAATTGAAGGGCCTAGTCGGCCAAAGGTTGCCATTGACTGAACAATAAGGCAAATCAGCTCAAAGGGCATCCCTCTATCTTCCAATCAAAAACCAACATAAAAAAAAACTACATAACTAAACATTTAAATTTTGTGACATTTAACTTTTTTAAAGATTATCTTTAACCAAAACATGTTCAAAACAACTTTAGTTCAAAGGTTTATTTTAAAATTAAAGACGTAAAGAATAAAATAAATAAAATAAAAACCTGCTGTAAAAAAAGTGAAAAAAATAACTAGTGCCGTATTAATGTTTTATAAATTGAACAAGTCGAAAATGTTATACATGTATTTAAAATTTTTAAACTTATTACACTAAGGAATAATTAATTAACAGTTCGATCGAAAAAAATAAATTCGTTGTGACCTTTGCGGAAAAAACTTTTTTTGTTGCCATATTTGTTATTCCAAAAATTAACAGTTTACAAGAATTTAACTATTTCATCGTTTGTTTAGTTTTTTTTTTCTCTTTTAATTAAATTTCAAAACTATATAGGAGAAAATCTATACAGGAGAAAATTTTTTGCATTAATTTGGACATAACTTGATGTTTTAAATAAATTTCTCATAATCACGTCTTTTTTGTTTATTTATTTATTTATTTTTAGATTTTTTTTTATACTTCCTGGGTGATCAAGAACTAACGTGAAAAAACCTCATAACCAAATATTTAAATCTTTCGACATTTAGAAATTTTTTTTAAAGATTATTTTCTTTAATAAAAATATGTCCATAACAACTATGATTCAAAAATTTAATTTAAAATTAAAGTTGTAAATAATTCAGTAAAAAAAAATAATTAAAAACTGCTATTATTTAATTAGTGCCTTGTTTAATGTTGTATAATTCGAATAAATTATACATCTACTTTGCCCGCCCAATTCTTTGTTCCACAAGTTTACTACTTCATCATTTTATGCTTTAATTTTATGCTTCTCCTTTAATTAATTTTCAAAATTTTTCATTTTCAAAACTCTATAATATTTAGGAGAAAATGTATATGTAGAAAAAATCGGAGAAAAGTTTTTACATTAATTTGAACATACTTGCTGTCTTAACTGGATCTTATCTTCCATAATCTCGTTTGTTCGTTTTTTATTTATTTATAATTTTTATTTTATTATTTTTTCCTACTGATTTCCTTCCTAGGCAATTATTACCTTTGACTGAGAAAACTTAAATTTTCTGTCATCATCTACAAGGGTCTGTTCCCGCGAGAAGTGATAAATTTGCTGTTCATACGTAAATTAGCGTTATTTGGACGTCATGGTTTATATTTTCCTTTTCAAAACAATGCAATTCAAAAGCGAAGTTGGAAATAGAGCATTTAAAATAATAATGATCAGTGTTCTTTATTTAGATTTCTATTCAGAATAATCGATAAACAACATTTGAACCCTTTGCCATGGATAACTAATCAATTTTATTTGAAAGGTTTTCACAGAAATAAAGCCTTATGGTATTTTTCATGGGTTATGTACGATGTTTTTGTTTGCACACTCAAGTATAACTTCCCATGGATATGCTTCGCTGCCGTAATATTTTTTCTTCTTGTATGCAGGAAAAAATCTCTATGCCAGTTGGATTCGCGTTTTATTGGGCTCCGTTGTGCGATTTGATTTAGTTTATTGTAATGTCAATTTTTTTTATTAAAAGCTTTGGTACGAAACTTAAGAAGCTTTTCAAATAATAATTGATATTTTTCCGAGTGATTGATTATCGTTTTGATTAGGGAAATAATCGCATTTTTTTGAAAATAATTTTTTTTTTTTTAAAAATCATTTAAGATTATTATTTTATTACAAGTTTATATTATAAATAATTAAAAAAAATGCTTGAAATTTTAGAAGCTCTTTAAATAATAACTAATATTTCTCGAGTTTTTATAAGTTAAACTAAATCATTTAACTTATAAAACTCGATAGTTTTTATAAGTTAAACGATGATTTGATGACGGTTTGTTGATTTTAATCATTTAAATCAAATGATATTTTCAAATAAATAAATAAAAATTTTTTTTATAAAAATAATTGATTTCCAGAGTTTTAATTTACTCTAGAAATATTGCTGTATTTAAGAGGCTAAATTTAAATTACATTGTGTAATAAATTGAAACGAATTGATTGCACTTTTGAAATGACATTTTAAGAGCTTATAATTGTTAATGATTTATTTTTTTAAATTTATTTTCATTTAACAAGAGCCGTGCATTTGCGTATGTCACTGAATACTAAAAATTTTTTGAATAAGTATTGAATCGAAATCAAGATCGATATTTAAAATGTCTCCTTTTCCTATAATATCAAACAATATCATTCGTACAGTTCCTGCCTCTTAATGATATTGTTCAAAATACCGGCTGTTTCTAGATGACCGCCCTTTATAGACTTAAATTATATGAGTTATTTAATTCAGGAAGAATTATTTTCTTGCTTTCGTTACCCATTTTTTTTTATCAATACAGGGTGTTTCAAATTGAATTTGTATGTAACTTACTTAAACCAGAGTGATTTTTTTATCATTCTTTACATATTTTTTCATCAATATATTTAGTTTTTTTTTTTTTTTTNTATTTAAGTTTTTTTTTTTAAATGAATAAGTGCATAACTTAATTTGGATGAATTTTTTTTGTTTTCTTTACATATTTTTTAATAAATGTACTGGGTGTTCCAAAATGGCCGCCCTCTATAGATTTAAATTAGTATATATTTTAATTAAACCGGAAAGATTTTTTTTGTTGCTTTCTTTAATTTGTTTTTATTCAATATACAGGGTGTTGTGAACTGAATTAGTATCTTAATTTATTTTATCCAGGCTGAATGTTTTGCTTTCTTCACATATTTTTTAAAAAATATATATGTTTCCAAATGCCGTTCTTTGTAAATTTTAATTTGTATTTAACTTATTTAATTCAGGAAAAAATTTCTTTGCTTTCTTTGGATATTTTTTTTATCAATAAACTTGGTGTTTTGAAATTACTGCCCTTTACAGATTTAAATTAATATATAATTTACTTAATGCAGAAATATATTTTATTCTTAATTTAAATTCTTTTTAATCAGTATACTGGATGTTTCAAAATGAATTAGTATGTGACTTATTTTAACCTAGATGAATTGTTTGCTTACTTTACATACTTTTTAATGAATATACAGGTTTCAAAATGACCACTCTTTTTATAAACTTAAATTAGTATATGACTTCTTTTATCTAGGGGGATTTTTTTTAGTTTTCTTTTCATTTTTATAATCAATATATAGGGTGTTCCGAAATAACCGCTTATTTCATACAGAAGTGAATTTTTTTAATCATTATTCATCTTTCTGAAATGACAACTGATTCTAAATTATATGTAAGTTTTTAGAATTTCTGTTAAAAACAAAGTCAAATAAATACTATTATGTAGGTTTGCAAATTAGCTAAATAAGTAAAAAGAAAAATGAAATGACCAATTACTGTCAACATCAATAAAAACAAAGTAAGGATTATAAACAACAAAAAACTAGCATATTTTAGGATGAATTGAGTCATTTTTGCAAAAATTTTTAAAAAATAATTAAATTTAAGTCAGTATGGATCTCTTGATGGGGGTTATTATTGTTTCTTAGCATAATCTAATGATTACATTAACATTATTTTTATTTCTAATTATTACCGTAACATTATTACAGTACTTCTTCAACGTCAAAAACATTGAAATAATGTCTAGGTGAAAGAAAATAATTTCTTCAAATTGGAATGTTTTTAAATGATGTCACACTTTTTTTTCAATAATTTTGACTTCCTTCTCTACCTTAGTCACTAAGTGTCATATTTCTCCATGCCCTCTACCATCCCCTTGTAATGTTACCCAAGTCATGTTATATTACATAAATACATATTTTCAGTTCGGTAACAAAGTACAAACTAGTTTTTTATTTTTAAACTTAAATTACGTATTTTAAGGAAAATAATGAACAGTAATGATGATTGTATGTGTATTTATTTTATCTGAAATAGAATTAATGGTTCCAGCAGAAAATTTTATTAATATATAATAATAATAATAATAATAATATAAATAGCAATTGTAAATTGTAGCATTTTGGAATCAGATTTTGCTTTAATCTCACCTTTATTTTATCAACGCATGCACTTTGAAACAGATTGAAGTTAAAAAAAAGAAAATCAAAACATTGTAACTATAATTTTACTTAATTAAATTGCTATCTTATTTCATTTGACACATTAATTTATGTACAAAACTATAAACCCCTCAGAAAATATGCTTTTAAATTTAAACTTTTAACTAAGACTTAATTTAAAACCTTTATTAGAATTGATCTTTTTCTATACAAAATTAAATCTATGACAGTACGAAGCAAAATCATTTGAAGTGAACAGAATTTATATTGTTTTAAAATAAATATAAAATGAAAAATATGTATGCATGTATAAAAATAATTGATGTACTGATTTTAAATGTTTTAATTTTAATCAAAATCTGCTATCTCACACTTTTTGTTATTCCCTTTCTTCCCTTTAAATGTGACATCATCTGTGTTATTGCCCAGTTCAATTTTTTTTCATTTTATATGTTTTTGTAAAACCTCCTCGGCTCTACAGTACATAAAGAACCTTGATCTCCTTATTTGTAAAACTAGTTAACTGAATTAGTTATAGAGCAAAACATTTTTAAATGTTTTAGTTATTAGAAAATATTATAGTTTATTTAGATTCACTACCATTTTTATTTTATTTGAACAGTCTTGTGATTGTACCTTGAAACAATGAACTATGATATACCTTGGAACATGTTCCAAGATACAGCATAGGAGAGAGTAGGGTAAAATAGTGTACCTTGATTTTGGCTAAATTGGTTCTGTTTTCTATTTCGCAAACTCTGAATTAAAATTTAATAGTCAAGAAGAAAGACCTACCATATTGGCGTGCTGTTGATTAATTCATGGCACAAAAACACGTCATTGCCGCAATAAAAGTATTAATTTATATTATATGGAAGGAATTTATGTGTGAAATTTCAAAATACTTATTTCTTATACCTGTGTGTTCAAAATAATTCTTAAAATATTTTTTGAATTGATTGCATTCAGCTGTTAATTTTTTTTCCGTATTAAATTGTGCATCGTTTTTTTAGGATTTTTTCTTTTCTTTCTTCAATTAAATATAAAATTCCTATCTAAAAAACAAGTGTGTCAGTTTAAGTGGGTTATTGAATCAACGCACTTTTAATTGAAACTTAACATTTATTTGGGATTTTATTTTATTTAAACCTATTATAGATGTAAAAATTTTTATGTTTTGCATAAACGGTACATTTGCACATAATTTTATTGAATTTTGCGTATATTTTTCTACAATTTTGCTTTTTTTAAATGTAACAGTAACAAATGTTGCAACATTGAGCAAACATATGTTAGTTAGAAACAGCAATGAGAAATAAAGATTTTTAAAAAATATAGATTTATTTTTTGGTTGAAAGAATTTGTTTGAATATTAATAAAAAAGTAAATGAAAAAGATAAGTATTGTTTTATTTTTAATTTTTTTACTTTTTTGTTGAAAAAGTAGCTTTTCTTCAAATTTTAAATGCACACTATTATGTTTGTCTTTCTTTTTCTTATTTCTTGTTATTTTTGTACATTTGAACATAATTTTATTGAATTTTGCGTATATTTTTCTACAATTTTGCTTTTTTTAAATGTAACAGTAACAAATGTTGCAACATTGAGCAAACATACACTCATGTCCATAAATTACGGATAATTCAGAATCACACGGAAATCAAACTCTAAAATTAAAAGTTCACCTGTAGAATTATCACACACATCCTGAAGAAGAATATGCAAATTACAGGAAACCACTAGATGACGCTGGTAGTACGTCACAATGACTAGAGTGTAAGAGAGGGGTATATAAGGAATGGTGGCAAAGAAGTAAAATTTTTCACAAGCACTTTAAAAGCCTTTCAGTGCAATAACCGCATAGTTATGGCACAAAGGAAGCATTTGGATGATTTTTTACGTGGCAGAATCATCGGACGACTGGAATGTGAACGTACCCAGCTGAAAGTATCCGAGGAACTTGGAATCCCCCAGAGTGTCATCTCCAGGCTTTGGCAACGATTCCAAGGTGATTGTAATGTGAGTAGACATTACAGAGCAGGTCTCCCCCGAGTTACAACGCCGAATAAAGACCGGTATTTGGCAGTTACTGCCAAAAGAAACAGACGGCACAGCATCAGACCTGTCTCGACAGCTCTCTTCAGCTACCAGTACAACAGTTACAAGGCAGACCGTGTACAGACGCTTAGGGCACATTGGTCTATATGCTCGTAGGCCTGTTAGATGTGTTCCTCATACCGCAACTCACTATTGCCTGCGATTAGCCTGGAGTAGAGAGCATGCATTGTGGACACCGCAACAGTGGTCTTGTGTGATGTTTTCCGACGAGTTCAGGTTTAGTTTGCAGTCTGATTCTCGCCGGACTTTCATATGGAGAGCGCCAAGTACCCGTTACCACCAAGACAACACCATTGAACTACACCGTTGCGGTGGTGCAGGATGACTCGTTTGGGGAGGAATTATTCTTGGTTCCAGAACTGACCCGCATGTTCAGAGTGTAACGATGACAGGCCACATCTATAGGAATCTCATTCTGGAACAACATGTACGTTTGTTTCGAGGTGCCATGGGTGCTGAATTTCTGTTTATGGACGACAACGCCCGTCCCCACCGTGCAAACATTGTAAACGAATGCCTTCAATCGGAGGATATCACCCGTATGGATTGGCCAGCATACTCACCGAACTTGAATCCAATAGAGCATGTGTGGGATATGCTTGGCCGACGAATTGCAGCCCGTCAGCCCCCTCCCACCTGTCTACTGGACTTTCAGAGGGCATTGCTTGATGAGTGGTGTAATATTCCCCAAGATCAGATTGATAATTTGATACTCAGCATGCCTAGGCGTTGTACAGCCTGTATTGCATCGTCTGGGAGATGTACTCCGTATTAACCATCATACTAACCATGTTATACTGTTTTTTGTAAATAGGTTCTTTTTTGAAATTTGCTCCAGGGAGTAAAAATCGCAATTTTTATTAATTATGTCAAACATATAGCATCTTTTTTGCTCTTTACCTTTTGTTTAATACATAGACTTTACAAATAAGTCAAATTTGTTTGGCTTCTGTCTCTTTTTGTGCCTGAACTTCATTATCCTTAATTTATGGACATGAGTGTATGTTAGTTAGAAACAGCAATAAGAAATAAAGATTTTTTAAAAATATAGATTTATTTTTTAGTTGAAAGAATTTGTTTGAATATTAATAAAAAAGTAAATGAAAGAGATAAGTATTGTTTTATTTTGAATTTTTTTACTTTATTGTTGAAAAAGTAGCTTTTCTTCAAATTTTAACTGCACACTATTATGTTTGTCTTTCTTTTTCTTATTTCTTGTTATTTTTGTCTTTTAAGGATGATAGAGGATTCCATTACTCTAGAAGAAAGTCAATCAAAAGATAGGGACTCGAAAAATCAAAAATTAGATTCCTTTAGTAACAACAATGATAAACTAGAAAAAGCAACTCTTAAAGTCTACCTTAGTAATGGAAATTTCAATATAGTAAAATTTGGTGAAACCACTGACGTTAATGTAAGTACTACTTTTATTTTAATTCAATGAAATTATCATATGCACTGTTAATTGTTCACTAAATTTCTTGAAATCCTATAGTAAATTGGATTTTAGTTTTAGGCTTCATATCTTATCTCTTAAAGTGTTTTAGAAATTTCCGTTTGCTCTGCAGTGAGTTCTTTGAAAATTAAAAATAGTCAATTCCATATTGGGTATAAATAAAGTTGAAGCAGTATTCAAAAAATACTAATGAAAAATTTTCATTTTTTTTACTATAAGGAAGCTCTTTTTTCAGTCTCAAAGCTTAGAGTAAAAAGGGAATCGAAACACAGGGAGAATTTTAAGGTAAGTTGCAACTTAACTGACAAATAGAATCAGGCAGCAAGATCAAATAATATAGTCACCCCTAGGAGCAGAATTATTTTGCGATAAGTCTTTTGATAATTACAAACATTCTGCAGGTACTGACCAAAAAAATTCACTTATTAATATTTTAGTCATGAAATAATTTTATTTATCAAACTAATTTTGCAAAAAAGGAAAAAAAAGGTTAACAAACTAGCCAGAAAAGAAGAACCTTAATTAAATATAAAATTACGTATAAATGCTTAAATTATGAAATAAAATGAAATAAACAGTTATGCAGTTTCTTTTTCTTTGTGACAGATTGTTAAATTGTTTTGCTGGAGAGCCGACACAAATCATTTTGCTCCAAACACAAATTATTTTGCAATATCTTCGATTGTTCTGTGATATATTTACGTTAAAAAATTTAATATGTGATTCACATTTACTTGATCAAATGTCGCACTTAACAAATGTTCAGAAATTAATGATTTTATATATATAACAATGTTTGCCTGCAAATTTTGTGTCATTCCTGCATAAAATATGGAGACCAACTTTTGAGTCATTATCTTAAAAAGTAGAGATTTCTAAAGGTTATGTCTATTAAGTTGTTTGAAACATGATGTACTAAATTTAAATTACTAACTCATAAATATTTAGTGAATTTCATTTAAAGAAAAATTCTTGTAACAAATTCAAAAGCAAACTAAAGATTTATATCTGCAATAAGTCATGAGTTACTTAAAAATCATTTGAATATAAATATAATCTTTCATTGTTTTGTTATGAGACCCGTGAAAAACTTTAAATTTCATTCAAGTGGCCATAGCTATTTTTGACCAGAGGAAGTTTCACTTGTAAAGATTCAACATTAATCTCACAGTTTTTCAAAATTCCAATGTTATAATGCTATAGAGGAAAAAAGCACCCTGAATAAATATACTTTTAGCTATAAAGAAAAATTAAAACTGAAATTTTAGGCAAAAAGCAGCAAGAATTGTAGTCATGCATATTGTATCGAATTGCTGTGTGCATGGCAAAGATCAATCTGCCTTACCTTTATATTTTTCAAAATTTAAAGTGGTTGATTAGGGATTGATGTAGTTCTCTGAAACTTTCCAGATCAAAGTTTAAAATGAAATAAGTTTTTAATTAAATACATAATCCCTAGAAACTGAAGCAGTAAGATATTACTTGATTATAAAACTTTATTCGCTTAAAAAATATAAAGATTGGATATAACAGTTCACATGTTTCAAGCACTCAAACATGGGTGCCCATTTTCTAGACTTGCCAGATGTGAATGAGAAGAAACAAATTGATTTGAAATATAAAATTTAAAGTTTCCAATGAAAATGGGAAAATAAAGATGAGAAACAAAACTGAAAAAACCTGAGTAGCCAAGAGAAAAAAAATAAAGATAAAAAGCAGAATAAGATAAATCACTGTGACTAAGAGGGGCAAATCAGGGTAAAATGCATTTTCACATGTTATGTAGAGGTAGTGAAGAACTAATATGTTTAACTAGGGAATGAGCATTCATATGAATATAACAAGATTTCAGGACATCAAGATGAGCTGATGTGATTAAAGTGGAAATAGTTTTGGCATTGTCAAAATTAAATTTATGCTCAAGATTCCAACAATGTACAGAAATGGATGATTTTTCATGTTCTTGATAATGGACATATCTACTATCATGTTCCTTAAGTCTAAATTTTAAGGCATGTCAGGTTTGTCCAATGTAGCTAAGGTTGCAATGACAAGGAATATGGTAAATTCCCCAGCAATTATTAAAACTGATAGGATCTTTAAGAGACTTAAATTTAATTTTGTTGACAGGCCTAAAAATGACTTAAAAATTAAAATGGGAGAGAGGATCTTAGCACTTTTGCAACAAACTGAGAAAAAAGCGTAATTTAGGTATTTTCTATATATATCTATACATATATGTATATATAATATGATCAGGATTGTATTAGATAATGCACTTTTTTCAAACAGCTGACTTATAAACTTCGAAGGGAATATAATTCTTAAAGCATAAACTCCTAGAATAAAGTAATTTTTCTTACCTTATATTTATATTGGCGATTTCTTTTACTTATTTCATATATTGAAGTAATGTTGCATTTTGAAACTATCTTTCATTTTTCTAACAAAATCTGCTTTAATAGCTGAAGTTTAAAAAAATGTATTATAACTGCTACATGATTGATTCTATTGAACTAAAAGATTGTATATTTGATTTTTAATTTTTTAGGATATAATAAATGTTGTAACAAATAAACTCTCTGATACTCCTCGCCAATACGTTTCTTTGTTTGGAATACGGATTTTAGATACCAATTCCAATGAAGTTCACTGGTTACACACTGAAGTGGGAATGTTTCAAATTCTAGAAAAGTATTCAAATTTGGCTTCTGATGACTGGCGGTAAGATTAATTAAGTCTTATTTCTCTTTCATTAACATAATAATATTTGAATTCTGTTAAAAACTTGACATTTTCAAGAAAAAGCCCAACCCATTCTTTTTTTAAGGAGGACTTACAGTGTTTTTTTCGATTTTTATGAAACTAGTGTTATTTTAATGTGTAATTCTTATGAATAAACACTCTTAATAAAGTTACTAAACATTAATTTTAATTTAGTAAAATTGATGAATAATTTTTAACTAATGAAGTGTTAATTAAGGAAGAATGATTCTCTTAAAGTTTTAAAATTTTAAACTCAAGAAACTTTGTTAAAACTA
Organism: Parasteatoda tepidariorum; assembly: GCF_043381705.1. Classification (NCBI taxonomy): domain Eukaryota; kingdom Metazoa; phylum Arthropoda; class Arachnida; order Araneae; family Theridiidae; genus Parasteatoda; species Parasteatoda tepidariorum. Next base: position 40,949,912 of record NC_092215.1, read on the forward strand.
AAATAGAACTTTAAATTAAAATAATCACTATAATAGCAAAACAAAGTGGATTAATAAATAACAAAGGCACATTGGTTAAAAATTAGCATGAAGAAATACTTTACATTGAAACAGTCTTTAACGCATAGAAGATTAAAATTTGATTTACACATTGCGTAACACATTCAAGAGAAAGAACGACATGCATTGCGCTCTCAGGCATAAAGCTGTAAGTCACAGATGACAATGAATTTAAGTTAATGAAAGCAAATTGTGAAGTTTGATAAATGTTAATTGTAAAATGTAAATTGAGTACTATTTTCAAAACTATATATTGACTTTTAATCAACAGTAACATCTTATATTTCCAAAGAAAAATTAAACAGCTTAATCAAATTAATTTTATTAATATTATATATGCAAATTTCATTTTGTTTAGGTTTGAGTAAAGTTAACATTTAATTCGGCAGGTGTAAACAATTTCAATCAAATTATTAAAGCATTTTAATTAAACAATTTTTATCCTTTTGATTTGTTTTAAAATACATATTATTTAAATATGTTAGACAGAAAAAAAAGCAGATTAAAATAATTTCTCATGGACTTTTGATGAATATTAGTGTTATGAGGGCTAAAGTTGAATCTTTTTAATGTCATGTTGTTGTGCAAAGATTTTTAAAACTGTTCAGGATGTGTACGTATTGACTCTAGATAAACTAATTTTTATGTTAAACAATTTTCTCCATATTTAGCTACGAAAGTTCAAGATTTTCAGAAATTTGAATATATCCTTTTGAAAAAGAGAAACATAAAAAGGAGTTATTGAAAATTCTGATTAGACAAGTTCTAGAAAATCTATGATACCAATTTGACTTAGGCAATTGAACTTTTAAAAAGCACAGAATTAATTTATTTTGGTTGTTAATGCTTCACTAGAGCAACACTAATATGCTATTGGTAACAGTTTGGTTTTTATTATTAATGATGTTTTGAATTCAATATTGGCATAAATCCACTCTACACTACCACTTTTTAAGGTATGTCAATAGGTCGGGCAATTTTTGAAAATTTTTTTTATGTGTATTATAATTTAAAATATGTTTTAATTTATTGTTCATCAAAACATTGATTTCAAACTTCTGTTTAATCTCACTTCTTCTAATTTATTCTCACTTCATCTATATTTATACTATCGAAAGAGGAGATGTCTGAAGCAAAAAATAAAGGCATAGGAATTACAATTTGTATGGAATGAAAAAAGCAACATGATTATAAAAATTAAGTATTAATGTTAGCAACTTTTTTTAGATTTTTAATATGTCTGGTTTAACATTTTTAAAATGGGCCATGTACTCTTTATGAAATAAACTGAGGGGGACGAACCTTTTCATATTAAGTTGAGGACAATTCATGACAAAATCAAACAAACATTTATTATCAACTGAAACATAACAATAAGATAAAAACAGAAAAGTAAAAGTTGTGTGTGAGTGTGCACAGAGCAATATTCAAAGCTTCTTAAATACTGAAGAAGATACAAGGTTGCCGATCCTGTGTACATCATCCAGCTGATTCCTTTGGCGACTACGCACCATGCCTGGCCCCACAAAACAATTCAAGCATATAGTTTATGGTATTTTTTTAACTCTAAAGTTTTTAGAGAGATTAAAGAAAAACATTCTGTTGTGACTCCTCCACAATTTGAGCTCTCTATGAAAATGTATAGAAAGTTATTTTAAGTTGAAAAATCTGTCTAAAAATTAATTGAGTTTGAAACGAGTTTTGCAGTTGTTTTTGAAACTATAAGTTTTATATTTCCTCTTTAAAAATGATATCCTGGTTACGCTCATCATATCCTGTATGGGCACTTCTGCATGATCAGTTTGTATCCCTCAACCATTAAAATATTTTAACATGAGAACACTAATCTTAATTGTTTCAATACATAATAAAAAGGAATAGCATTATAAAAAGGAATCAAAATGACTTAGATTAGTGTTCCTGGGTAAATTCTATTCTCAAAAACTGCATAATTCTTTAAAATTATATTTCCTAGGATTAAGTTCTTTGAAAGTTTTCATGCATGCAATGTATAATAAATTTATTAATTATTTTTTATTTTATTTAGGCTTGAACTACGTATTAGATTTGTTCCTAAAGATTTAAGAAATTTATTTGAAAAAGATAAAGTTACATTTCTTTATTTATATGACCAAGTAAGTGGTAAATAATCTATTCAAAATTTGAAATAAATTGATATCTATGTTATTTAACTTCATAATCATATTTAAAAAAATTAATTTTTATTTAATTTACTTTTTTTAAATTGCTTGAGTTTAAATAATATAGGAATATCCATGTCTGTTTTCTTTTAAATTTAATTACCTGATTTGAACTTAAATTCTGAACTAAATTAGGATTAAGCAAAATTTTAGTTTCTAGTTTATAAAGCACTATATCTCTTAATAATGTTTGTTTGTTATCTTCTATCATATTGCTGATTGAAAATGTTTTAATTATAATATTTAGATTAAAATTTAAATATTAATTATTTAATTGATTTTTTTAACAACTATGCTAATTAAATTAGCATATCACCTTAATTTTTTTAATGTTTCACTTTGCGTTAGGTTTGTAATTTATTTTTCCCTTTCATATTCTGAAAAACTGAAAACTTGTGCATACTTTTCTAAATTGTTTCCTTCCTTTTGCATACCTGCCAACTCTTCTGATTTTGTCCGAAAGCTCATAAATTTCAAATCCGTTTTACGATCTTCCAATCAGGAACAAAAATCTTCTGCTTTTTTAAAAATATCATTTGTTTCTTTTTATACAATTTGTATTGTTTAAGGTATAGGAAAAATATTGCATAAAAATTTCTACCGAAGGAAGATATAAAAAAAGGGCAAAATCTGACTTAATAATATGAAAAAGAAATTATGGGTTGAAAGTGGGGAAATGCACAAAGGGGGCCTCTTGCGTTTCTTTACTTTCTCCACCTCTTGTGGAGAATAAAGAAAGGTCATATGAACAAAGAACGTCGCTTCTTTTTTACTCTAACTGGATTATTCCACTTTGTAACCATGGAAACAGAGGTAGCAGAAAGAAATTTGTAGTGTTCACGAAGCCAGAACGGAATTCATAAAAAAGTTGTGTAAGATGTTGAACGAATACAATTGGTAACTTCAAAGTTTTGTGCGGATCTACCGTTCTGCTTACGCTTTATTTTAAGAATTTGGTGGAATTATAGCCAGGTGAGGAAGCTTGAAACGAGTCGTAAAGTGATTTGCGTTTCAATCCTGTTTCATCTTGCATTGAAATATTATTGTTTTGAATTTAAAATGGGTGGTGGATTAAAGAAATTATAGTCTTAATCATTTTGGGATAATCATATTATGGATTTTCCGTACGTAAAAAGATCAACTTTTGGATCAAATCATTCATATTGCATTGTTTGTGGAGTGGATTTTCTAATATCTCACGGTGGAAAAAATGACAATAAAAAGCATATGAGCTCAGATTAATACCAAAGACAAGGGAAATTCTCAGATTCAAAGGACTTTGTTAAGTTATCAAATTATTTCTCGAGTTCGTTGGATGAGAAGCAACAATCAGTAATGAATGCTGAACTATTATTTACCAATTTTCTGATCGAACACAATATTCCGACTACTGCTGCTTATCACGCTTGAAAATTATTTCCGAAAATGTTTCCTAGTCCCGAAGTCGACAGAAAATATGGTTGTGGGAAAACAAAGACAACAGCTATAATTAGCCTTTTAACTTTAGAAAAAGTGAACGAAATAGGGAATTAACTGCAGCAAGTGCCCTTTTCAATGGGTGTAGATGGCAGTAATGATTCGGAAACAAAGCTTCACCCAATCATTATGGAATATTTTGATGAGAATATCAGAAAATTGCTTAATATCCATAAGCCCAATTGCAAATAAATCCATAGGAAAAAATATTGCACCAACAGTTATAGATGCTTTTGACGCATTAAAAATTCTATGAAGCAACTGTTTGGCATTTGTGCTGATGATGCACCAAACCAAAGACAAGCGAAATTCTCAGATTCAAAGGACTCTGTTAAGTTATCAAATTATTTCTCGAGTTCGTTGGATGAGAAGCAACAATCAGTAATGAATGCTGAACTATTATTTACCAATTTTCTGATCGAACACAATATTCCGATTACTGCTGCTTATCATGCTGGAAAATTATTTCCGAAAATGTTTCCTAGTCCCGAAGTAGACAGAAAATATGGTTGTGGGAAAACTAAGACAACAGCTATAATTAGCCTTTTAACTTTAGAAAAAGTGAACGAAATAGGGAATTAACTGCAGCAAGTGCCTTTTTCAATGGGTGTAGATGGCAGTAATGATTCGGAAACAAAGCTTCACCCAATCATTATGGAATATTTTGATGAGAATATCAGAAAATTGCTTAATATCCATAAGCCCAATTGCAAATAAATCCATAGGAAAAAATATTGCACCAACAGTTATAGATGCTTTTGACGCATTAAAAATTCTATGAAGCAACTGTTTGGCATTTGTGCTGATGATGCACCAAACCTAAAAATGAGCTTCAAGAAATATAAAAAAAGCTAAATTAAGTAATTGTATGAGCTGTCCTGTTAAGGAAGTTAAAAAAAAGTCAAAGTAGTAAAACATTTGTTAAAGCAACTCTTAAAAAAATTGTTACTAAAGAAGATAGGATTTTTTATTTCTTATAATCTGAACTAAAAAAAAAGCTAGGCCCAATTCTTGTTGCATATTCCAGAATTTGAAAGACGTCTGTATTCTTTAACTGTTTTTTTTTTAAAATTTAATATTTGCATTTTGAATTCCATGTTTTTTTTTTAAAAATCTACCAAGTATTATTAACTTTTCTTTTCAGAACAGTGGTTAAAATATTTTTTATTTAATCTTTGTCATATAGCATTAATCCTACACACGTTCATTTTATTTTTATTTATTTTTTTCTATTGCTATTAATCCATTTTTGGCCAATGGTGCGTAAACGCACCATTTTAATAAATAATTTTTTATTAACATCATGGCGAATATTTTTCAATAATTTTATTTTTCTGTGTTGTTTTAAATGGTTTTATAGACATCTATAAAATATTAGTAATTCAATAGGAGTAAATAATTTCCATTGAGAAATTTTCAAAGCACACAAATTTTTGAACTTCAAACGGTTACAGAAAAAGCCCATTTTTTTTAAAACTGTTTAATTATTCCACCTCAGATTTATTATATGTTTTTATAATTGGTTAAAGTAGTAAGTTCTGAAAAAAAATTAAAATAAAACAAATGTGACAAAAAAATTAAAAAAATTTCATTCAACTTTAATGGTGCATTAACGCACCATTGACCGAATCAATGAGAAATAGACGAAATTCGAAAACCCACATTTTATGCAAGGTTTCAGAGTTTTATTGAAGATTTATTGTATATTCAGAGTTTTATTGGTTTTATTGTATATTCAGAGTTTTATTGTTAAGTTTTTATTTTTATCAGAGTTTTATTGTGCTGAGGTTAACAGTGTTCGACAAAATATGCCATAAGGAACAAGCGTTGTTCTGAAGTTACTTAGCGTTGTTTCAATACCTGAGATAGTGAAATTTAAGTTTTGATAACTTTTTCTCTTCCAATAGTTTATTTGAAATTTTGAAAGGAAAGGGTTTCTTTGCATCTGGCACAGCTCTTGAAAATCTTATGGGTGGTTGTATATTGGATGACTACACAATTATGAAGAAAAAAAAGAAAACTTCGTGGTTCCTATGATATTGCATTCAGCAAGGATACAGAAACCCTTGCAATTTAATGGAACCACAATGCTGTGGTAACAATTGTTACTAATAACGGTATCATTTTGCCCCTTGTAAGTGCCAAACGGTACAGTTGCAAGGAAAAAAAGGAAGCTTTTTCTTATAACCATTGTTGAATAGCCGACCTAATTTTGCGGGTCTAGGACTCCTTGGGCAACTCCGTAGCCTTGTAATTTTGAACCCAACCCAGAAGACAAGGGATTTCCTGGATCAAATATTGGGAGAAATCTTCCTCCTTGGAGGACTTTTTGATGGAACTAACCTGCATTTGCGTTACATGGAGAAAACCACAAGAACCTCCCACGGCTAGCCTGACTGCAAAAAGACTCTAACCCATGATCCATCTACCACTGAGGATATTTCGTCAGCACTGTGGTCAGTGCCAGCTGGATGAGGATTCGTATCAACCAACCATCATCGGGATTCGAACACGGTTCGCCTCATTGGAAAGCTAATGCTCTTTCCCTTGAGCCATCGCTGCTCAAGAAAAGAAGTTGTGATTTCACAGCTCAACGTTATTTCGGATTAGAGTAAGCATATGGGAAGTGTAGACCTACATGACAATGCCATAGCTAAATGCCGCATCAAGATTCAAGATAAGAAATGGTGGTGGCCATTATTTACAAACTTCGTTGATAGTGTTATAGTAAGTTTCTGGAAGCTACATAGAATTTCAACTGGCTCAAAAATATCACTTATATACTTCAGATATTATATAGCTATTGCCTAATTAAAATCTGAATCCGAGAACAGTAAATCTGGTGAAAGTTCATTACAAGTTACCCATTCAAACAATGGTTGCCTGGCATCCGCAGTACAGACTGATAGAGTCGGACATACAACAAATGGGCAGGGAAAAAAAGCCAACAGGCGATGTAAAGTGTGCAAAAACCTCACGATTAATTTATGCATCAAATGCAAATTTCATTTACATTAAAAATGTTTAGAATGTTTCCATTAAAAATATAAGCGTTAAACTTAACGAATTGTTCATTGATCTGGCCAATGGTGCGTGTATGCACCATTTTATTTCTTAAATAAAATATTATTTTTCATGCAGGAAACCTATTTTTTGTTTTAATGAATGTAATTTAAGCATACTTCAGTGAAAATAATACCACATTTTATAAAATTTCTATCCTTGACCTAAAATGGGTTAAAAACAAATTAAGTATTAAGTTAGATATTTTATAATATGTGCAGCTTTTTGAATTTCTTTTGTTACAACTCCTCCTTTTGCATTTCATTTTTTATATTTTAGTTCTTGCTTTTGTTTTATTAACAGAAATGTGTTTAAATATTATTTTTTGAAGCTTATTACATTAATTAAACACTGCTGCTAAATGTAGTTAAAAGGAAGAACCTAATTTCACAGTTTAATTTTTCATTCAATAAAATTTAAATTCGATGAAAGGAATTTCTGTTCCATATTTTGTTGAAAATTGTAAATGAAAGGGTTAAAGGATTTAAGGTATTTAAAGTAAGAAATTTTTTGTTGCGCATAAAATCTTCCTTTTTTCTGATTTAAATCTTACAATTTTTGAACTTCAATCTTCTTAATTCCTACTTTCTGAGATTGGCAGGTATGCTTTTGATATTTTTATTTCATGTGCAATTAAGTTTTCAATATATTGCAAGAATTCAATTAAATCATTAGTGAAAAATATATTTTGATGCAATAAAGTGGCATACCTCTCATAAAGGAGAATTTCTGGTTTTTTGCTTGCTAGATAATTTAAAGGTTCAAGTTTCTGAAAACTTAATAAAAATTTATTTTATAAACTAATTTTTAGATATAACAGTTCAAGATGTTTATTGGAAGCAACTATAGGTACATTATAAATGTAATATAATTCCTCTTTTTGGATAAGTTTGTTTTATAGAATGGTATGCTCTTGATATATGAATGACATACTGTTAATGTTCACATTGATTAATTTATTATTAACTGCTGTTTTTCTATTTCTTAATTTTTAGATTAAAAATGACTATTTGCAACTGAGTGGGAGTATTGATCAAGAGTTGGCTATACATTTATGCTGTATTGAAATAAGGTTTGTTTTAAATGAATATTTTAATTTAAAAAATTATACATCAGCTTTGAAAGAAATAGGGCTGAAAATCTTTATTTACTGTTTCACTAATCTTTCTTTCTTTTTCAACTGATATAGACTACTTTTACTTTCCAGACAAGCTAGTACCTATAGATTTGAAGCTGAGTCGTTTTTTAAACTGCCTCTAGTGTCCAGTAATTTACAGTGATAGTTCAGTGTCTTAACCACAATACCATTATGGCACGCTCAGATTAGTATATAATGCTGTAGAAAACATTTTTGCAACAGCTCATTTTAGGTGAGGAGGTTATAGAGGTTAAGGCTCCATGATATTCTGTTGGGCAGGTTTCAAGCTGCTACAGAGGAATGGCATCGAATTGATCATTAAATTAATAGTCACATATTATGCAGATTAGAATTTTGTAAACATATACTTAAAGTATCTTATATAAACTATGAAGAATTGAAGAGAAACATTGCAAAGCTAAGTGAATGAGCACTCCAGTGATGCAGTCTGTTAAAGCGTTACTCTCACTGCTAGTTGGAGAGCTAGGGTTAGTGAGTTCGATCCTGACAGCCAACAAAAAACCCTGGGGTGTATATAGACAGTGGATGTTAAATTTATTGTGGCTGAAATTCCTCTCATTGGCTGTGACGTGGAAATTTTGAGAAAGGGGCACCAGCTCTGGTGCTGTCCCTGTTGTCTAACCAGGTTCAAAATTACGTGGCATTCCTATCATTATTAAAAGTTGGAGTCCTAAAATGGGGCTAGGTGCTTGGCTATGGTTGAGTGATGTGTGAGCTAAGTAAATCAATGTTTTAAGACCATTTTTTCATAATAGGATGTACAGAAAAACAGATCTGATTAAGATTGTTTACTAGGAAAATGGGAATATAGAATTTACTAGGAATTATGCTGTATAAAAAACCACACACCCTGTTCTGTCAAATCTTACAATCTTTTTCGTTCTCTGCATTTTTTTTTCACTTTGATTTTCTTAGAAAAATATAAAACAATGTGATAAATTAAATATTTTGTTATTCTTTATTGTACTTGTACTTGAATTATTGTAAAATAAATTATACTGTTACACATATACTATTATTTTTTATGTGTAAAATTATGCTTTAAATTTCAAAGAAATCTGAATTATTATTATATAAACATATATATCCTTTAAAAGTTTTTAAATTTGTAAACACTAAATTTAAAAATGTTTGTTTTATTTATTTTTCTCTTTCTGTATAGAAATAATAAATAGATATTTTTATTTGCTGCTTTAACTCTAACAATGATTAACATTAGTAAACATAGATGGCGCCACAAGCCTAATTATGTTTTTAAAGAAATAGTATGGATTTAATAATTCTTTATGAAAAATTGTTAAAAAAATAATTTCACTTCAGTAATTTTCCGCCACTTTCAAGAAAAACTCATGTTTGTTCTGACAAAATTATTAAATGAAATTAAAGTCAAAATTAAATGAAATTAAACTCAAAATATAAGTGAAACTTATATTTTGAGACAAGTTGTCTAATATTGATAGAAGTACTTTTCTATTTTTTAGAGAATAAATGTGAAATTCTGGTAAGAATTTCTCTAAAAGTGGTAAATAAGTTTTGGTGCATTTGTTATATTTGATGAAGTCAAAAATATCTTGCTCTATGCATTTTTGTTTTGAATAAAAAACTTTTTTTAATTTTTAGCTAGAATTAAAATTTTTGTAAACTGGGCTATCAAATTAATTAAAATTAACTTTCTAAGGCCGTGGACAAGCAGGAAAAAAATCTTAGTGACAAAGCTAAGTAATCATATAAACCAATTATCCAAATGAAAAACCACATGAACATATTAAAATGTTTAGTTTAATAAATAGACCCTCTCGATAAACCATTCAGATTATTTCAACGATCTTCTACCATCTGGGCAGCTCTTTTCATCTACCAACATTACATCATTAACAATAAGGACATGTTGCTAAGAAAGAGGTGCATGTTTATAGCAAAAGTTTTCACTCTATTTTTTTCAAATTCAAATAATCACATCAAATTAATTTATTAAATTCTGAAAACTATACATTAAGATTAGTTCTTTTTTGAAAAAAGCGAAATATAGTAGATGTCTTCCTCTTAAGCTTAGTTAAACCTGTATTCTATATGCAATTTTTTTTCCGTTTTATAGCTCATTTAAATAGAATAGCTGAGAAAAATTCAAAATTTATGGTGATCAGCTACTGTTTCAGATTGAAATATTTTAGTAGAATATTAGTAGCATATAAAGCGTAGAGAAAAAAAATGACTTGAATGCAAAAACATTTGTTTGAAAAAATTTAATAGGAATATAATCCGGAAGAAAAATATGCATTGCTTGAGTATTTTTTCTTGATGGCACCTACTGTTTTGCCAATTTATATATTTAAATTTTATTCAGATTGTATTAATATAGTTTAATTTGAATTTAGAGAGGTATTTTTCTTTTTGCTCAACAGGAGGTTCTTCAAAGATATGACTCATGTAGCATTAGATAAAAAATCAAATTTCGAGTTCCTAGAAAAAGACCTTGGGCTACACAAGTTCCTACCCTCATCTGTGATTTCTAATAATAAGGTAGATTGTTATGAATTTTAAATGTAAAGCTGAAAAGTATTTTTGAAAATATAAAATTGTTAACTATTTTTTAAATTTTATGTAAATCACATATTTTATTTTCTTCGCTTGAAACTAATATTTTATTTTATGTTATGTGAAACTTTTGAAACATTATAAGTTATTAAGTACCATAAAGAAATATGTAGTTTGTGACAAATTTTCTTAATCTTTATTAGCTTTTGTTCTATACTTTTTTTTAATTTTATACTCTGTCTTGTTTAATTCCTTTTTAGTTTATTCAAAAGAGGACTGTTGATCAAAATCAGTAGAATAATTCTGTTTTACTATTACCTTGCAATACCTATTTGTGCTTGTAGTTTTGGAGATTTATTGATTACTTTCTTTATTTTAAACTTTTAAAATATTTATTTAGTTATTAAATTGTTTAAATGCTTTTACATTCTTCTTTAAAAATTTTGTTAAGCTTCTACAATTAGGATTAAAAGATTACATTTAAATTATTTGAAATTGGGAGATATTTTCATTTGCAGTATTTAAAATAATCTTTTTTAATGAGAACCAAAAAGTTACCTTTGCTAATAAAAATCTTAATGTAAAGGGTTATTGTTTTCTCTTAATAAAAACGAACCTTATGTTGTTAAAGCTAAATAAGTTTTTAAGTGCACGATCTTTCAAGTTCCGAATAATAGTCTATATATTTAATGAAACTAGTCTTGCCAAAAATATGTATGTAAAATAGTTTTGTAACTTGTATGTTTCAAAAGTACAAATGATAACATTTCTCTTGTGTATCAAACATAGCCTTAAAAAGTATTTAGACACTTTGAGTATCCTGCGAGTAATTTCTTATTAAATTAGGTCTGTCTGTTGGAGAGATTTTTCTTTAGCTAAACACATTCCAAGACTACTTGAGTCTCTAATGCTGTTTAGATTAGAAACTGAACAGCTGATACCAGCTCTTGCTCTAATTAACTCCACATTCAATTCTGGTTGAAAAATTGTCTCTTTTTGGCTTCATTAATGTTTTTTTCTTCTTCTCTCCTTCTTGCCTCTTCCCTCGTGTTCTAATGTATCCCTTTTCCTCTTCTAAAATCACACTACAAGTAGCTTAAATTCTAAAAAATTTTAACTTTAGAGTATTTTTTTTACCGAACATTATACTCAATTTCTGTAATCTTAAGTTATTTGAGAAATTTACAAAATTTCTTGCCAATGTGGTCTGCTCTATATTGGGCAAATTAAATATGATTCTCAGATGTGAAATTCAGATAAAATGAAAATATTAATTAATTATATCAAAAACTTAGGAGTTCATGATATATCTAATGTGCAACACTCTTGATCAGTAAATCATAAATTCCAATTTGATTTGGCTATTGTTATTCAAAAATGTCTTTGGTAGATTTAAATTTTTGGGAAAATTATTTTATTATTAAAAAGAACAATACATCTTTAGCAAATGAACCTTCTGTGATAAAATTTTCCTGAAGATATGAACATGGAAACTTTTCTTGTTTTAATTCCAGATATTAAACACCATTACTTTTAAAATTTTGATTCTTAACTCTTGTTTTACCCCTTCAATGTATCATTATTATTCTACTGAAGTAGTTTATGTCTTTTGACTTCCATTTTCTTATTGGTTGATTCAATTTTAAATTTTGCTTTAACTTTCTCCTTTATAATGTTTTTCATTGCCATTTTTCTGTATTCTGCTTTGAAGATGATGCTCCAATGTACCATCGAAATTTTTATGCAATTTTCAATTACAGTAAAGCGCCGATTATCCGAACTGTTCAGGACCAAACGTGGTTCGGATAATGAAATGTTCGAATAATTGGAAAGTTGTTTAAAACCTAGTTTAAATGATTATTATTTATGCACCAACTTCCCTTCACACTTTTTCTAGGCTTAGGACTGGCAGTACTATCTAAAATAGCTCTGGCGAGTTTAAGACTTTTTTTTTTCAATTTTTAAATATATTTTTTTAAACTTTTTTTTTCAATTTGAATCATTTTTATCATATTTCGGCTTTTTTATAATTTTTTTTGTCAATTACTGATTTTACCACATTTTTCTTTATTTTCCATTGCAAAAGATATCCAGCAAAGACTTTTGTTTCAAAGAACATGCTCTTTTTTGTGCAGCCATATCCCTTATTCTTTTTAAATAAATCAACTGAATTGGATCAACATCATTTTGACGTTCTAGGCAATTCATTGCAATATCTAATGAATTGCATGCTTCTTATGAGAAGGTCCACGATCTTGAACTTGATCTCTTACTTCTTCCTCTTAATCTGAGGAATTCCGATTTTCGTTCAAAATTTCAGAAACAATTTCATGATCATTTAAAATTTTAAATCCTGAGTCGTTTTCAGTGTCTCAACACCAGTCTTCTATTTCTTCTGCTGTATAACATGGCATATTTTCACCCGAAAGATCTACCGATTCGCAAACTGCAGTTTCGTTTGTTTTTCTGATAAGAATTTTATTCCAAGATTTAAGATTCCAAGCACTGTAATCACTAATCATTAACCATGAATGACAACTACCCATCCCCCAATTGTAGAATTTTGGTACTTATCTATTCATAAACACATTCTGCTTTCCAACAATTGTAGATTGTCAAAATGAAGCTCGCATTCTTTGATGATAATTTTCAGTTGAAGAGGGCCAAAGGGGTATGTAGGTTTAACTGTATAACAATACATGTATGTATGGCTACTATAAGAAAACTGCTGAAAAAGGTTGTAAATTAAATATGGTCTTCAGATGTAGTGGATATTATCTATTCCTCTAAATTTAGAAAAATTGTTGATAAGTTAAAAAGTATTCTAAACTTAAAAAAAAAGAAGTTAATTCGGACATAATTCGGATAATTGGACGCTCGGATAATAAGAGTTCGGATAATCGGAGCTCTACTGTATTGAAATGTGTTTATTTGTAGATTTTAACATTGTCCTTTTTCTTTTTTAGCTCTATGTATATTTTTTTATAGAAGTTGTTTTATACGCTGATTTTGAAAACTTTTTTTGTTTCTATTTGCAGCCCAAAGCTCTTCGTAAACTGATACAAACTCAATTTAAAAGATTTGCATCTTTGTCAGAAGTAGACTGCATGTTTTTATTCCTGGAAATGGTTCATCAAGTTATTAAATATGATAGAGAAAGTTTCAAGTGTGCTTTAGGGGTATATTTCTAAAATTTTATTCTTATAATTGAATATATTCACGTTTATAATATGCTGCTAAAATTTTGATCTAAGGTATATAGTTCGAAGTTTTAAGTGTATGATCAGGAAATTAGAGACAGATATAGTTCATGTTTCTAATTAAAACAAAAGAGCTATATCATTAAGCTTTAGACATAATAAGATAAATGTTTATTCTTTTTTGAAAAAAAATAAAGAAACTATGGTAGCTTTTCTAATCAGTAGCAAGTTTTAAAATACAAATTTATAGAGACAGAAGTTAAAGTACAACTCAAAGGATAATAGCTCACTGTGCACATCTTGTTATCAAGTTATGTGTAGTGGTAAATAGAAACTATAAAACACTTAATCAAAAAGGAATAAAGAATACATGATTTAACTTATTATAGCTATTGATTATTGTCAGGATTATAATTTTCCTTTAATACAATCTTTAAATATGCGCATTGCGTTGGAGCTGTAAAATTAATAATCAATATTTTATTAAATAAAAACAAGGTACCGAATATTTTTAGCTGTGATTGTTTCAAATTAAATGTTTTAGCTCATAGTGCACTTACATATTAATAAACTCAAATATTGTGTAGTGGCAAATAATAACTATGAAATACTTTGTAAAAATGGTTACTGTGAATTGAATAGTAGTAGCTGCTGATTATTGTCAAGGTTATAATTCTCCTTCAATTGATAATCAATATTTTATTAAATGAAAACAAAGTAGCAAATTTTTTTAGCTGCGATTGTTTCAAATTAAAGGCATTAGCTCATAGTGCACTTACATATTAATAAACTCAAATATTGTGTAGTGGTAAGTAAAAACTATGAAACACTTTGTAGAAATGGTTAAAGAATCTGTGAATTTGATAGTAATAGCTACTGATTATTGTCAAGGTTATAATTTTCCTTTAATGCAATCTTTAAAAATATGTAAAACATTAGGGCCAAAAAATTAATGATTATTTTATTAAATAGAGCATAATCTTAAGCTGTCTTTGAATTGAAATCTTAAGCTGTTTTTGAATTTCAATATTACTATTTTTAGCAGTTAAATAAAGACAATTAGAATTTAATTTCTGCTAAAATGTGACTAAACTGAAAAAAAGATTTAACAGATATTTTTGAGAGTAGGATTATATATAAATTTAATTATTGAATGATATATGTTATTCCTGTTTTGGCATGACAATAAACATTTTGTCGTTGTGTAAGGAATATATATTTAAGGAGTAACTGTAAAAATTATAACTTACATATTGTATTCAGTTAACTGTTTTTATTGAAAAATATATTGTTTTATTTTTAGATGTATTTAAAGAGATGTTTGCATCATGCTTTCTATCTGATGTTGCTTTTGTGGCTAATTTTTTCTTGTTGAACATATTTATTAATATATAATTTTAGCTTTCGCTTTCAAGGAAAATAATTCTATGAATCAATATTGTTGTATAACTATTTTTATTAAGCATGTGAATGCTAGAAAAATGTTTTCTCAAATCCTGATCTTAAGCATTCATTACTTATTTAAATAAGCCTCGCAGTTAAGAAGAGGTAAAATTATTAATTATGTTTTTTATTCTGTTACAGTAATTGGATTTTTGAACGAAATAATAATTTTTTTTGCTTTTGCGAGGTCTGTGAAGTTGTGTGGAGAAAAGCAGTTTGTACTTGTGTGTTATTTTTCCACATTATTTGTCATGTCTTTAAGGAAAAAAAGATTATCGTTAAAAGAAAAAGTTGATCTAATTTTTGTAGCAGAAATGGAAAAGCTTATTTTGCAAGATTTAAGACAAAGATTTGGAATAAGCAAAAGCTTAGTAATACTAATCCCTGTAAGCATTATAAAACTATAAAGTTAAAAAAAGGGAAAAAAAACTAAAGCATGTGAAATTTATACAGAAGTGTTCAATTTGTTTTGTTCAGTAAGAAAAATTCTTGTAAGAGAAAAATTAATTTCTGGTATTATTATAAGAAAAGCTAAGAGAAGTTTAAAAAAGTATGAAACTACTGGACATCAAAGCATCAAATGATTTGTTAGACAAATTTAAGTTGAGGAATCGCATTACTTTTAAGAATATCTGTGGGAAAAAATTAGAATAAACGCAACAAGGATCAAAAAAGTTGTATGTGTGAACCTGAATTTCCCATTTTTACATATTTTTGGATGAAGGGCACCTATTTATAGAACAAACATCTGGTTCCTTATTAGATATCCTTATTAATAGGTTCCTTATTCCCTTATTTCAAGATAATGCTGTATCTCTTTTGAAAACACAAACAACATTTATCACCTTTTAACTATTTCTAAATTTCTATAAAAATTTCCCTGCCAAGCAATTCTTCCATTGAATCAAACATGAAGTTGAACTTCCTATCTGGGTAGGAAGGCAATCATGCCCTACTCCCAACTGATTCAAGATTGATAATTTACATGTCATCGATTTAAAATTTTTATGTATGAAACTCTTTTTTTTGTAATTTTTGAAAATTACTTAAAAAATCAAACATAATTATAAAATTTAATTTGATAATTCTTGTAATATAGACAGGTTGGAGTGTTCCTGTAGAATTAGTGATTGGTGCTGAAGTAGGAATAAGTTTTCTAACAGATCCAAATGCGTCAGTAAGTTTTTTTTATATTGTTAGTGTTAAAGTAACATCTCTTGTAAAAAATTGTTACATAAAAATTTATAATCCTAAGTGTGTTTATTAGCAATTAAAAACTTGAATTTAAAAATTAGGTTACATTTATGCATTCATTGTTTTTAAGTCAAAAATGTCTGAGTTGGAATTTTTTTTTACAGATAGTTTTAATCTGAAGTAAAAGCGAAACTGTAAAAGCTATTCCGTGCTTATGATTGTCTAAATTTTTTTTTCTGCTTAGTTTTTTGTGCACACTTAATTGCTTCTATTGACTGTTGAAACGGTTAGAGTTTAATTACTTTTAGTTAAGCATCAAAGTTTTTCTAAAGTTTACTTTCCTTAAGCAATGTATGCACACAATTTCTTACAAAAACATGTAACTAATGAAATCTTTATTATAAACTATATAAATTTAGAAAATGCATATAGATGTATATAAGTTGCATACATAAGATTTGAAATATTCTGAATATTATTAGGGAATATTTCAGTTATATATATATATAAATTATGAAAAGTTATATAAATATGTAAGTTATAAAAATGTCATAGAAAATGTCTTACTCATAAATTAGTATAAGGAAAAATATTGTAATTAAAAGAAATTTATAAGTAAGAAATTTTCAAATGCTCAGTAAATATTTTAAGAAGCGTTTGAATAACAAATCAAAGGGAAACAAAAATAAAAATAGAAATCACAGTTTTAAAATATAAGAAAATTTGTTAACTGAATGTTGTTAATTTAATAATTTATACAAGTGAGAGAAATATTTTTGAGAATTGATAAAACTTTTAAATCGTTTCTTACTTATGGCAATAAAGGGAAAAAAACTGTATAAAAAATATTTGAGCTCTAGATACTTCTATATTTTTAAATTTGATGTTATATAATTATACATATAAAATATTTATTGTGCTAGTTGTATTCACAGTTTTTTATTTGAGCAATATTTTTGTATTTATCATAATTATTAATTACAGCCCACACACATGGCTAGTTTCCAAAAGGTGCAAAAAATTTCTACTTTAATATCATCTGATGTGAATAGTGGAAATAAGCATGTCCTGCATTTGAAAATAGATGGAGCTTCTGAGGTATGCATTTCTTTCTTTCTATTTCTCTTTCTTAATTTATTCAGTTCAAATGTTTCTATAATTAAAAAAAAAAATTTGTTTATATTTTGAAACTAATTTATCAATGCTATTGAACCTTTAGGTCATCTGTATAAGTTCATTTGCAAAAATTAGTGATGATTTCTCAAAAAATGTTCATTATTAGGTTGCATGTAAAGATTTTTTTAGGCAATTCAGTTAATGCTTTAAATTTTTTATTACTTACTTTTGTTAACCATTTTTTAAAATTCCTTTTATGGAATTATATTGTGTTTATTTTTTTATTTTATTTTGTTAGAAATTAATAAGTGTTGATGAATATTTGTCAGTTCTCTTCTGACAAGTAAAGTACCAAAACCATCACTTCCTTCTGGAGCTGAAATTTTGTAGTGAAGTAATCTGTGAAACATTTTTGTTTATATCAAAGTAATTATAAAGCTATAGACTGTTATAAATTGCCTGCAAATTTCTATTTTTAAAATTAAATTACTACTAAATTTTAAAAATCTCTTAATGAGTAATATATAAAACAAANTATATAAAAAGAAAATATTAGAAATTTTTTTAAAAAATATTAAAAAAAAAACAAAAAAAAATCCAGAAAACAAAATATAGAAAAGATATAATCTTGTCATCAACTCACACAATTAAATAAAAGAAAGTGCTTTCTAATATTGTATTAATATAGCTAAGGAAAAGTATATCAATATAATAGTGTGAGGAGCACCAAAAATGTTTTTGCTACATTCTAATTTGTTGATACATTGTAATTTCTTTGTTTTTTTTATCTTAAAATAAACACTAATAGTGCATTTGTGTTTAAAACTCAATTTTACCTATTGCACCTTTAATTCTCATACAATTGTTGATTTATAACTTATCTTCAATGATATGATTTTTTTAAAAAATGGTTTTGCAATAATGCTTTTTTAATAATATAATATGACTGAAAGTGACATGATTTATAAAAAAAATATTGTTTTACTTTAACCATGTAAATTAAATATAGTTTTTTGAAAATTGACTTTTCTTTTCACAGATGCTAAGCATATCATGCTCATCTGCATCAGTTCTTGAAAATATTGCTAGTTTAATCGATGGCCATTGTCAACTAGTACATGGAACCAAAGTTTCATTTTGGAGTCATAGAGGTATATAATAGTTTTTTTAAGAGTAGCCTGTGTCTTTATTGCTAAACATGCACTGAATTACTTCAATATTCTTTATACGTTTTTAAGTATGTTGAATACTACTTTGAATAGTGTTTTAGAATTAATTTAAAATGTATATTATAGCTTGAAAATTGACTCATTCTTTTTTGTAAATAATTAATAAATACCTAAAAATTATGAGCATGTAGTGAAAATTTATATCTATACTATGATATTCTTCATATCTTTATTAATTTGTTTATTAATATGTTTTATTATTTCTTTCAGGTCACAAGATTTCAAAAATGAGGTATGTAAAAAAGGAGGTAATTTGTATAAGTAAAGGCTAAGCAAAACTTAAGTTATTCCATACAATCAAGTATATAAATGTTATTCTAGATTTTAAACCTATTTAATATCGTTTAAACACTAAACATTTGCCTAAGAGGCCATTACTCTGGGCAGTTTTGCTAAGTTAAGATATTGTAACATTTTATACTCCTGTGATTCCTAAACTTTGTACAATTTTTTTATCCCTTTTCTATATTTTAACAAAAATGAAATACTTATCTTAAACAACACTCTATTTATATGTATATATAGATTTTTTCTTCATTTGTTTGAAATAAATGAAGGGAATATAAAATATATGTTTTTAACTTATTTTTAGCTTGTCTCTTTTTTTTTAATTTTTTTTTTTTAATTTTTTACATTTAAAGCAGGTGATATTATCAAAATTTGTTTTTATAACGTTCTTTAAATAATGAATTCCCTGACCTTAAATATTAAAAATGTGGCAGTTATTAAACTATTTATTTGCATGAAGAAGTTTATATTTTTAATTTGATCATAAAAATCAGTTCTCTTTCTGGCAGAGCTTTCTTTTTATTATTGTTTAAAAAAAGATGTAGAAATAATATTTTAATGTTCCTATTTCATAATTTTACTTGAAGGACATTTTAGAAAGATTCCTTTATGATTTAGTGTATTACATATTACACACTCTACAGAATGGAATCAACCGTACATTGTACCAATCATTTGATGTAGAATATGCATAAGTGCTCATTGTTTATTTATATTCTATTTATATTTGCAGATAAAGTTATTCCTTAAAAATTATAATGCCAGCAAAATCTAATGCATTTTTTAGTTTTTTTATATACCTTTTTAAAGTTTAATGCTTTAAAATCTTTTTCACTTAGTTTTTAAATAAATAAAACTTTTTTTAAAAAAGTTTTTTTTATTGCAATATGCTATGTGCAGGTCATACTTTTTCATATTCTTAAATATTATACAGAGTATAACAAATGATATGTTGAAAATTAATATATACAGGAGTTGAATTTGTGTAAGTATTTTTGAAAAAGGTGGTGTAGTTCTACATAATTCCTTATTGTATTTTTTATAACTGTTTATTCATTCATTTCCTTTGAAAGATGGTGTAAAACATATATCTATTATTGAAATTCAACTGTGCTGCTCTCTAATCTCTTTGGGAGTAATAAAACAAAAATTATTTAAAGAGCATTATAAGTAATATGTACATATTTAAGTAAATAAGGGTTAAGAAACAAAACTTGCATATATTTCTATAAAAAAGGGTTTTAAGATAGCATAATCATGTATCTTATTTCTCGAACATAATCTTTATATTTTCTCTTAGAGGAAGTGCTAAAAGTAGTCCAACTCCTATTAGTCCTCGTAACAAAAAGTCCTTCAAGTTTGGAGGTAACTATATGTTTTCTAATTTTGAAATTAATACCATAATATTCGAATTATAAAATCCTCTTTTAACTGAACAATACTCATGAGGTATTTTAAAACAGTTTATGCTGTAGCTCTGAGTAATTTACTTTGTTTAAAATAGTTTTTTAAACCTTGCTAATTTTATTAGTCCTAGGGCAGTGGTGGCAAACCTATGGCACACAAGCTACTAGGTTGCATATGACTAATACTTTGGTTGTACCCAACACATATAAATGAAATTACTGCAAAAGCTGGTAGTAAATCATTATAAAATGTTTCATAGACATTACTAAAATTTTGAGTTTCATATAAGCATGAGCTATAAATAATCACTAGTTCTCTTTTTGTATAGAACCTCAGTGAAGCAAACTTCTAATGTGCAATAACATCCATAGAAAATTCATTGTGGACAGAGTCTTCACAGATGTGACGAATTTTTTAAGTGAAATTATACATTTATTGTAGAATAAGAAAAAGAAATTTCAGAACTTACAGATTTAAATTATTGATGCAATTTAATATTTTTAAGGACTTTACAGCTTTATAAAATAATAATTATTATAAGGAAATAATAATAAGGAATTGCTAAGTAAAGGGCAAATTAAAAATAGATTGTTTGAGATTTTAAAATCCTTAAAATGCAAGTTTCTTATAAGATATTGAAAAAAAAAGTGAAAATATTATTTTTTGTTTAAAAGGCATTTTGAATCGATAATACATTACCTTAAAAAACAGACAAAAAGTACTTGAAAGTTAGATATTAAAAAACTCAGATGAAATAGTACAAGCATGATTTTTCTCAATTTCAGAATTTGCACAAAACACTGCAGTTTGTTTTAAGACCTCAATTATGAAAAATTAATATTAGGTGATATTTTTTTAATTGTTGGCTATTGACATTTTGGAAATGGAATTAATAAAATTGTATAAAAATTCTATGCAGGTAATTAAATATGCTAACTTGGTGAAGCATTAGAAAAATTTGAGTGTGCATAATGCATGCATTTCTTTCAGAAACCAGGCACTTTAAACTTTCAAAGGAATGCTTGAGTAGTGAACATATGTCTTTTAATATGATATTGCATATTTCTTTAATATATTGAATGAACAAATTTTAGAATGGAAAAAGAACATTAAGAAATTCTTTTTGAAGAGGTAACCATTTTTTAAAAAGAGCATTAAGGATTATCTTTTAAAGAGAAAATCATTATTTAAGTGAACAAAAATAAAGGCAAATTATAATGATTTAAATTGTATTGATGCATCTAAGGTTTCATACTATAAAAAATTAACTTCTCACATACATTACTACAATCAAGGGCATTTGCTTTAAGACACTTAACATATCCTAATATTGAATTGAAATATTTTTGAAATACTGTTATTCAATTTACATATTACACAAATAAATAATTAATCAGGAAATATAATTACAAAATATAATTGAATAGCTGAAATCAAAGTATAGATTTATAGATGATTTTTAAAATGAAATGTAACAAGTGGCACATAGGACACCTAAATGAAGTGAACTGTATTTTAAAATTGCACATTGCTTATAATTGGTTTGAATCCCTGTCCTAGCGATAACGAAAGGTTTAAAAATATTTTGAATCTTTCATACAAAACAAGAATGCAATGTTAATATTTACTATTAAAACTTTAATGTTGTATTTAAATATTTTTTAAAGCTAAAATGATAAAGTGTGACTAAAATGAAAATCAAATCAATCATCAAATGTTCTCATTTGTTATGCATGATTTAAATTCAAATTAGTGTGTTACTTGAACAATTTTAAATGTTTCTTTGAAAATATTACTTTTTTAAGTTATTTATTTTTCAATCATTGTTCTTTAGATCCCTTGAGATCTGCATCAGCGTCTACTTACTTGCATTGTGAATGTTTTTCATTATTTTTTTTAAAATTTTGAAAATGAATATAGCTTATTTTAAGCTGAATTTTTCATTGCACATATTTTGTTGTGAAATAAATTGAAACTTAATTAAAATTTTTGATTTTTTTTTTTAATATTAAAAAATTTATTTTTTTGACCTACAAAAGTTTTTGAAACTAGTGCTGTAAAAGAAAATGTTTCTTTGATTAAGAAAATATTTATTTATAAATTATTGTGTTTAGAATGAAATTCTGTTGTTTCAGAATTTAAAAATATCTCTTTAGAGAATATATTTTTAAGTGCTGAATGTGTACAAAGTGATATAAAATGTTAATAACCCTTATATTTTCTGTTAATTTTTTTGGAAATCATTTATGTGAATTTTATACTATTTTATTTTATTGCACTGCTTATCTATGATTCTAATTTTTATTTTTTTTAAATGTTATATTTCATTAGATGATTATGCTGAAATAGTTGAAGAAGAAGGGGACTATTCAACACCAATAGGTTGGTGAATCTTAGAAATTGTTTGTATTTTTTGTTTGTAGTTTACATTTGCCCTTGTTTATTGTTTTTTTTTAAAAATTATTTTCAGTTGATTTTGTTTTGTAAGTTTTAGTTTAAGTTCAAATGAAATCCGAAGTTAATATTTGATTGCACTATGTGTCTGTGTAATACAGTAAATATTTTGTTTTACCCTTATTGAAAAGTTTTAATGCTTGACATCTAAAATTCATAAAGTCTATTTTTAATATTCCAGTTTTTATGTTTTTTTTTCTCAATTTTTCCATTCACTCTATATGATAAAAATAATGCTAGTAAGTAATTATACTAATGAAAAATATTATACTATTTATGGAAAAACAGGAAATGATAAATTTTCAATGAACTGTAGCAAAAATTAATCATTACTGATTCTTTGAAAACAATTTAAGTAATAAAAAGTTAATTATTATCATAGTTTAATAATTTTGTATTTTATAATTGTCCCTATATACCCGTAATTTATCTGTGATTCTGTTTATTTATAACACATCAACAAATGTCTTTTCCATAAAATAGCAATTATTGTCAAAGGGGCTGTTTTAAGTTTTCTTTGAAATCGCTATAGAGAGGGCTTTTTATGGTTTTTCTCTTTATTATCTAACTGTGTGCTTTTGAAAATATATATTAAATACATAAATATTTATTGCTGTACAACATTAGTTAATGATAAATCTAATATTTCTATGTGAGAATAATTAAGAAATAAGGTCTTTTAGTTAATTTATACATTTCACTTATTATTTAACTTAATTGAAAGAATATTTAAGTAGAGTGTATATTTATTATAGACTATTTCGGAGTATAGTATACTTATTATAAAATTTTCCTTTCATATGACAGGTATCACTTTCAACATATGCAAATTGAGCCTAATTCAGAATTTATCAAAGAATATTTCAAATTTAAAATAGTATGTAGTAAATGTTGAAAATTGTGATTCTTTTGTAGCTTTGAGAAATATTTGTCTCATCAAAGTTCATGCTTATCTCTTATGTTCTAAAGAATTTTCATTATTTGCTTTTTCTGTTATAAATAGTCCTCAGATGCATGTTATTTAGTTTGCAAGAAAAAAAGTTTTAAATTATTTTTATTCGTCTTGAAATCAAAAGATGTAATGAATTTCAATTGCATTGAACATTTTAATACTTTTGTTTCACTTAATTCTTTATAAGATGTGAGTCATTTAAACAACCTCTGTCTAACTGTTACAATGAGGGGATTCTTATAAAATTGTACTAAGTCCTAAGACAAGCACCGGAAATATTAAGCTTGCAGAAATATTATATAAGAAATCAAGCTAAAATTTTATTGATCTTAAATCTGTTATTGCAAGAAGATATTTTTTAAAAATAATTTAATTTGTTTTATGCAAATGGAAAGATATTATTTACAGTTTAACTGTAAAGATTTGACTGGATAAAAACTAATGAAAAATATTTGTATGTAATAAATACAGTATTAGTTTCTTTCCTATCACGCATGCCAGGAGAATGGCATTTTTTATTTGTTTGAAGTGGGAAACAATAGTATACTTATTTCATTTTTAAAATGTATATTATAATGAAAATAGTCAGGAGAAAATAAACACTAAACAGTTTCACTTACACTTCTGTTGTTTGAATTCAGAAATAGATTCATATATTATTTGCAAATTCTTCAAAGTATGGGGGTTGCAATGACTACTGATTAACACTCCTTTTCTTTTATGCATTTAATTCAGAAAAAAATCATTTAGGACTATTTATAATATCTAAATATCAACTAAAGCAGTTTTTGATTTTTACTGTAATTTAATTCTATGGAATATTGAAAATCATAATGAATACAAAATAAAAGATAATACTGATTATATAAATATGTGTCCCTAAAAATAAAAACTAAATGTATTTCTCAAAATCTAATTTATAATGAAATAGCTTCATTAAATTATTTGGTAGCATTGATAAACATATTGCTTTGAAAAGACCCTCAAATTAAAGATGATATATGCTGTAAGTATCAATAGAAATCTAAATAATACTAAGAATTTAAAAATTTTGATTGTAACTTGAAATAATTTAGTAAGGATGTACTATTTTGATCCCATTTTTGAGAAAGACTCTGGAATGTAGCAAACATTTCCTTTTGTTTTGATATCTTAATGAACATTTCTAATTATAATCCATATTGCAGTAAAAAACTATGAATTGCTAAGGACTGATGTATTACTTGGAGAAATAATTGGAGAAGGGCAGTTTGGTGATGTGCACAAAGGTACTTTTGTATCTAAAGTAAGTAATAGATTTATAATACTTAAGTTTATAAGTGAGGTTAATATTTTATAGTCTAATTAATAATTAGGTTACTTATTTTTACAAAGCCTCACCATCTCATTTTATTTAAAAGATCATCTACATTTAGTTTTATTTTTGAATTGAATTTAATATTTTAAATTTAATGAGAGATAACCTAAAATGTTTAATCACAATTAACTACATTATCATTATTTGTGCAAATTTGTAAAGTAACATTTGGCTGATTAGTCTTAAATTTTACCTATGTAAAATATTTCTTATAAAGCAAAATAAGGATTTTTTATTTAACCAATGAAAATTCTAGAAAAAGAATATTACTCAAATAGTATAGCAATTTTGTATTATATTTCTGCATTTAAGGAGATATGTAATAAAGAAAAGATTACATTTTCCTCAAAAGTTTTTTTTTGTTACTATTTATCATATATGTACTTATTATGTTTTTCTTACTAGATTAAAATTATCTTTGATTTTGTAACTAAATATTTACTCATAGCTTATGTATTTTACTTATTACCCCGTCTTTTCTGTAAACATGTTCCTTTTTATAAACTTATGTCCTTTCTCATTTCAATAACTAGCTTAGTTTATCACATATTTCCAATGAAATAAATTTAAACTGGGAAGTAATATATAGCTTATTGGGAATATAATTAAATTTATTTAGGAAGTCTATATTTATTTTTAATATTTCAAAATGATACATTTAATTTGGATTTGTACTTTATTATTCAATTCCCTTATTAAAAGTACCGTAATTGTTTTCAAATGAAACAATTTCGGTACTTTTAATAAGGGCAAAATACAGGAATCTAATCAATATTATTAGCTATCTGTATGCAATATTTTAATTTCTTTTTGTTAAATACATTAATTAAAGATGTAGTTGATTTCTCAACATTCACTTGTTGTTTTTAGATTTTTAAATATTCTATTAATTTAAATATATTGGTTTTAGCAAATTAGTAGATTTAAAGTTAATAGATTACCTTAAGTAACCTAGTCCATTAGCTTGTTTCTATTAAGAGCTAGATAGTAACAGTTTTGAAAGCAATTTTTGCATGCACATGTATATTTTCTATTACATGTTATAGAATTATGTTTTATTATTATATGTTTCTATTACATGTATATTTTCTATTGTTTTTAAGGATAGTCTAACCTTATTAGTGGCAGTGAAGACTTGTAAAATTGAAAGTGAGGAATCTATGGGAGAAAAGTTCTTAGAAGAAGCATGTATGATATGATTTCATTAGCTATTCTTGGAAATATTTAATGTTTTAGTCCTGTTAATTCACAATACACTCCAATATTTTAGATATAATGCAACAATTTGATCATCCGCATATTATTAAGCTTGTTGGGATTTGTTCTGATTCTCCTATTTGGATTGTCATGGAATTAGCTAAGCATGGGGAGGTAATTATTTAAATTTTATGTAATGTTTCATGAGCAAAATCACTCTATTTTTCTGTTATATATATATACATATATATATAATATATATTTAAATNTATATAAATTTGCAAACATATGAATATTAAACAATTTTAAATTATTGTATGAAATTAAGATTGTTGCTGTCGACAAAAATACCATTGTTGGGCAACTTCTAGCATATTGTATGTAAAAAATGAATTATATTTATTTACATTTTATAATTCATTTATAATGAGTCATATACATATTATCTATATGACTCACGTATAAAACAATTTCTTGTTTGTATAAGTTGTGTGTCTGCTCTAATTTAAAAAAAAAAAAGGAAAGACATCCAGATCCAATAATTTGCTAATAAGTTTAAAGGCTGAGCTTTAAGCTCTGTTAGTTGTTAAGAATGTAATTTATTACTTATGATTGGCTCTTAAAAGTATATGATTTAGAATAAGTTTTATTTTTAATAATTACTACTTTAGGAGACTTATAATTCTATATGTTTTCATTGCAGATGCGAGCTTACCTACAGAACAGCAAAAATCAACTCGATTTAGCTACTCTTATATTGTATGCTTTTCAACTGAGCACTGCTTTGTCATATCTGGAAAGTCGAAAATTTGTGCATAGGTAATGAATAATAGAAATAGCAAAGGAGAATATTACTAGCAATTTTATGATTGGAATCCAAAATAAATGATATTAAGTTCCTGTTTTAAAAGCATTTTCTAGTTTAAAGATAAAAATAAATGAATTAATATTTTTTGATCTGGTCGCAGTTTGACTTATACTTTTTTTATTTGCAGACAGAGTACAACTTTAGTCTAAACTTATTTTTGTTTGTCTAGGATATACCTTAAAATATCTTAAAGTATCAAAATAAGCTAAAATTGAATTTCAGCAGTATTTAACCTGAGCATAAATGAGTAAGAATTTCTTATGTCTTATAGCTTGTAACATGAAAGCATATTCATAAAAGAGATTTTGTTATACTTTTAAATTAGTCCAATACAAGAATGATAGAGTACACAAAATTTTTCATATATATAGAATTATTCGTATTTCACCTCTAAATACTGAGCACTATATTTTGGTTGTATTTGTTTTTTTCATGATTCATTAACATTATGAATATAATTGAAGTAATTTATATATTTTTTTAGGGACATTGCTGCTAGAAATGTTTTAGTTTCTTCACATGATTGTGTTAAGCTAGGAGATTTTGGCTTGTCTCGTTGGGTTGAAGAACAGCACTATTATAAAGCATCTAAGGGAAAATTACCTATAAAGTGGATGGCTCCTGAATCTATAAATTTTCGCCGTTTTACCACTGCAAGTGATGTATGGATGTTTGGTAAGCTAACTGAAAATAATTGGCTCTTTATTGGTCTTTGTTTCTCAATGTATTTTTCTATTTAATGTAAATTATTTATAAACTTATTTAAGTATAACCTTTTCTATGTGTGATTCATTTTTATTTCACATATTTTTAAATAATAAATAATTTCAATTTTTGTTCAGGTGTTTGCATCTGGGAGATTCTTATGTATGGTATAAAACCATTTCAAGGTGTCAAAAATAATGACGTCATTGGAAAAATTGAAAATGGTGAACGATTACCATTGCCACCTAAATGCCCACCTCATTTATATAATCTGATGTCTCTTTGCTGGTCATATGAGCCATCTAAAAGACCTAGTTTTAAAGAAATAAAGCGAGTCTTAGGGTAAATATTTGTTCTTGGAATTTTGAAAATATTGATAGTTTTGTTTAGAACTCAGATCTATTTTATTATTTTAGGGACTTAATATTTCTCTTCCAGCATTAGGGACTTAATATTTCTCTTCTCAGCTCTTTTTATCCCAGAATTACTATTTCATCTTGCTGTAGAAATCTATTAAACTTTTGTCTTGTACCTGTACATTTTAAAATATGATCTAAGCTTTCAGAAATATGATTTTCAAAATTCTGTTATTAGGAACAATAGCAGAACGAAATATATAACATGAATCCCTTATGCATATATGACTGATTCAAAACTTTTTTCTTTTGTATAATTTTTTTTTCTTTAAGTTTGTAGAAAATTGAAATTTTATATTATGTATACAAGAGAGTATTTTGAGTTATTTAATTTTATAATTATGTTGCAGTGATATACTAGAAGAAGAAAGAACTCAACTGGAAGAAGTTATGCGGAGAGAAAACCGAAGAATTCAAGCCATGTCATGGGGTAAAATATTTCAACTTGAACATAGTTATTGTAGTTAAAAAGATAGCATGTCTTTCCAAATAAACTTAATAACTCGTTTTATAGACTTCAAATAGATGTTGAGGGAAATATGGCTAGAAATCTAACCAAGTTATTAAAATTTTTTTGTAGAATGAGGTGTTACTTACTCTTCCAACTTGAGATTGAGCAATAATTACTTATTGCAAAATACCTTTAAAAATTCTCTTAAATAGGCAAGTACTAAATTAAATTAATTTGAGAGGGAAAAATTACTTTGTAATCAACAGGCAGAATTCCTGTGTTTCAAATCGCCAACTTGCAACTGATTCAAATCAGGATTTGGATTAACTGCACTGGATTCCACACCTGTAATTGAAAGATTTAGGGTTTTACTAGCCACAAACTCTTAAATTTTTTCTTACTTGTTAAAATATTTAATACTTTTTGAAAATCATAGTTACATATTCAAACAAATAACTGCCAAAGTGTTAAAGAATTCACTATATGTTTTATATGAACAGAGTATTTATCAATTTATAATCAGTTCTATATTGTTTTTCTTTTATATAGGATCTTCTTGTTCAGACGAACCTCCTCCAAAGGTATTTATAATATTATGTTTTGTTTTCTCTAATTAAAACGGTTAACAATGTTCGAATGTATTATAGTACTTCTAAAAAAATAACTCTTTATGCAGACTTATTTTCTTTATATATATGCATGCTTTTTTTTTAATAATCCTTAATTAGTTTTTGATTTATAGTTTTGGAATAATAGAGCACTGATATAAAGTTTATTTTCATCATGTAAAAGTACAGTGAAGATGATTGTATTAATTTTGTCTTTCTCATATTTATTCATTGAATGTCGTACATTTTGTCCTACCAAAGTTACACGATAAAAATTGTGTACTTTTTTCAAATAGCAGTTTTTATTTCACCAACTTAGCTATATGTCAAATAACACTCAAATGATTGATAAAATTCTTTTATTATTTTATAAGAGTAATTTAGTAATCCATGTAGTAGTCAATGAGATGTTTGATAATGTTTGTTAGTCTATTTTAAAATTTCAAACGCAAAACCTTTTGTATTTCTACTGGGTAAATATATCTGATATTGGATACTATATTTATTTTGTAGAAGTGATTGCATTCAAATTACTTTTATTGAAGCATAATGTCAAAAGTATCTTTTATCTGGAAATTATTAGTTTATGAAAAGCCTTAAATCTTGAAAAAGGCATGCCAGTAAATAATGATAAGTTTTTATGTACTTCTTTTAATTATGTGGCTTGGTTTCTTGTTCCAACAATCATTTTACCAAACAATCATTCGTTAATTACTTATCTGAATATTGTATTAACCCTTTGACAATAATATTGCATGTTGACCTGCATTCATATCTGCTTGGTAAACCAGTTTTTTGTGGTTATTAGATAAGGAAACTGTATTGTAAAGTAACCTTAATTTTCACATTTTCTGAACTGACTGTGGGTTAATAAGAGTTCTTATTTTGTATTTATGCTCTTTTCTGTTTAAAAATTCAATCTATTCTTTCTTTTATATCTTGATTAGTAGTAACGTTTACTTTTTTTAATTTGCTATTGCCTCTTTCTAGCCAGCTCGGTTTCCTGTTGAGAGAATTAGTACTTCTAGTTCTCCACCTTTTATGGGAAGCCATTTAGGACATTTCTCGTTTTATATGCCTCAAGCTTCAGACACTCTGTACATGGAGTCCACTGAAACATTAAATCCAAATTATAAATCATGGAAGCCCGCAGCCCTTCCAGCTGGGCATAAACCAGTAAATAAATTTTATGAATTTCTATTTTAAAAATGCTATTTTTGGTAATCAAAGTTTAAGACAGACTTGCATTTTTAATTAATTAAATTACAAAGAAAGTTTATTTTAACAGTTTTCTTTTACCATGCTTATATATGCTACCGTAAAGATTTTTAAATATTTTTGTACAGATTGCATCTATTTAAATATCTATGTGAATTTAGCATTAAAATAAAACATGATTAATATTCTGTTTAAGGAAGAAAAAATGTATCATATGATAAGCCTAGTTCATTTTCTAAAGAATGTTGTCTGAATATAGCACTTTAGTTACTTAGCAATAGTTTTACAAGATAACATACTTATTTCGTAAGCATCTGCTTAATCAAAATTTTACTCTATGCAATATGTTTAGCAATAGTTTTACAAGATAACACACTTATTTCGTAAGCATCTGCTTAATCAAAATTTTACTCTATGCAATATGTTTTTATTTAGATTTTATATTCTTCAAACGCATTGTTTGTATAAAAGAATATCTAACAGAAGAAAAAAGATCAAAATTAAGTTAAAAATATTATCAATGTACATGTATGTGTACTATTTTATTCAAAGCTGCATTATTTATAAGCATATTATTGTACTTAAGCTTCACTGTGATAAAATAAATGGCAAAAAGTATTTTAATTGTTATTTATTATTAAATCATTACTATTGAGACATTCTTTTACTTCATTATTTTCTCCTATACGTTTGACATTCTTAGCCCTTTTTATCACTACATTATTTTTATTTTTTTTTAATTGAAACAAATTTATTTCGGTGAATATTTCTGCTCTTTTGCGTATAAATTTGTATTGATTCAACTGAAAGGAAGGGGAAAAAACAAACAAACAAGCAAAAGTTCAATCTATTAAGTAAATTGATACTAATGATATAAATTGTATACTGCTAAATAATATTAAATAGTGCTGTAGAATGATGTTTTATCTATACAGACAAGCGAAGGAACACTCATTCTTTTACATGTATGACTAATACAACATTAGGTATTATTTGCAAGTTATGAGGAGTTGTAAAGAAACACAAACACATGCAAATTCTTCAGCTATTCTTTTTTTTTTATCATGTTATTGTATTTATAGTATGGAAATGGATATTTTAATTGTTTATTGAAAATATTAATTTTTGAAAAAGTCTTAATGAATTACTTTTTAATGGTTTAATTAAATATACTTAATAACATTAAGTAAATTATATTTTATTCAAGTTTTTAGTAATGTATTGACAGGATCACCGTATAAATGAAACTGGTGAAAAATTAGAGAAAAAATTCATGGAAGTCAAACTTCAGGAACAGCAAAGAGAATCTGAAGAGGACTCCCGATGGCTTGCAGCTAATGAATCGCAATTCACTCCTTTACCTGTAAGTTATTTTTAAGGTCACACATTGTTTTGCAAATGAAAACTGTTTTGTCCTTATAAATGTGTCTGTATTTGAAATTGTTTTCATTAGGCTGCCTTCTTCAGCTTAATGAAAAAAACTAAAAGCCTTTAATGAAATGCAGGTTCCACAATCCTATTTCTAAATGAAAATTTGGTACTTGCAATTGTTGCTTTTTAAGAATAAATTTGCATTTAATCAATAAATGTTTCTGAGTTAAGTTTTTAAGTAATTGTGACTGAGGTAAATGTTCTAAAAAAGATTATGCATTTTAATACTATATATATAGATATTTCAAGCAAACATATATTTCCCTAGAAATGTTTACAGACTACATTGTTAAAATTTCATATTTAATTTATATTTTGCTATTTTAGTTAGTTCCAAATCCATTGTTTAAGAAATTTCCTTGTTTTATTTTGAAGTTTTTAGAACAAAACGATACAAAATAACTAAAAAGGTAGTTAAAGGATTTTAATTATTTTCACTCTTAATAGTACGAGATATTGAAGGTTTGACATATTAGCTTCCTTATGAAAAGATCTTTCCTTATGAGTCATTTCAAAGTGGATGAAATTTTTCTTTTTACCCACATTTTTATAATACAATACAGCTTATATTTATATTCAGAATAGTAATTAGTAAGTGCCTTTAAGGTAAATTATTTAATCCTAGGTAGTAATTCATAGTGTCAGAGGAAGAAAAAAAAACTGAAATATTTTCTAACGTATATTCTAAAAATTTGTAAGGAAACTATAAGTAATGTTTCAAGTTAATTTCCAAACACTGTCAATGACTGTTCTGACACATTAAGCATATTTAAATTACAAATTTATTTTTTTTAACAATGCCTACTTTTTTAAAAATAATTCTAATAGTTTTACATCCCACTTAGAGCATAAACCTTCAAATTGAGTGTAACTTTTTGTTACTTACCTTGTTTAACTATTGAAATTGCTCATAAACTTTATTTTACTTTAATCTTGAATACAAATCTTGATTAAGGAGAATAAAATTTGTTTTTTCATGTTTACTTGCATTTACAATTTTTCCTATAGAACTAAACCCTTTTAAAATTCACTAAATGTAAAATAAAATAAAGTGAAACAAATTTCTAGTTATAACTTGTTAATCAGCATTTGATAATCAGATGTTTTTCCTTCTGATTTTTTTTTATTTATTTAATATTTTATTTTTAAGCATTTTTACTGAATGTTTTCTGAACTGCCTAACTGTGTTATATGTTTTTGTTAATGTTTTATGTTATATGTTTTGTTATTTGTTTAACCATACGCTGTAAGCTTATTTTATTTCCAGTTGCTTTATTTCCACTTTTGAAGAAAATCTTGGAAAAACAGTAATATGTATTTCATACATATTCTTAAAAACATTTAATTAAAAAATTTTATTCAGGAGTAATTTATTGTAGTTTCTTTCCCCCTATCAATATCAATTTTTTATCAGTTAAAATATGTAAATAAAGTTACTATCAAATTTTACATTTATGAATTTAGAGTGTTATCTTGTCACTGGACTTTTTATTCTGGACACAGCTCAAAATGTGTGCTTAAGAAAATGGACACAGCCTTGCATATTTAAGAAAATAGATTCAATAGATGAGCCCTTTCAATGTTCCACTCAAATTTAACTCTTAACCAAAGAATTTAGTCCTTTCGTTTTAAATCATAATCATTACAAGGCAAATGGGGTAAGATTAGCAGCGTATTATATTACAGATGTGACTTTTCAAGTGATCTCTTTGTATTCTGATTACTAAATAATAGTGGTCTTTATAAATCAAAATTTAATACCACTATTATAAATTTTTAAGACTCAGGTCAACCTTATAAAACAGCAGTTTTCTTTTATAGTCTTTTTGAAAAAGATCACTTTAAAAAAATTTACTGATTAATTTAAGCAAATGGTAAGAATTAAACTGAATCTATTAGTACTCTTTAAAAAAAAAAATAAATGCCCTATCCATGTTTAAATAGCTATGCCAATTTTTTTAAATGCAGTTTTTAGCAGTGTCCATTTCCTTAAACACTCATTTTAACTATGTTCAGAACAAAAAGCTCACAGACAATAACTGATATGCAAGATTTCCTCGATATTCACTTTGATTTTGTTTTAGCAAACAAAAAGTCAACCTTCTTCTGGCCAGCATTGTAACTCCCAACAATTTGTGTTCCCAACTGAATTGGGTATTGTATAAATTCTTTATTGACATTATTAAATGATTTATTTACATTATATTATTTTGCAAATATACTAGGAGCTATTGTTAATTTAACTGGAATGTGAATAATTTGATGAAACAATGTATGAAAAAAATCAAATTTAAGTCATTTATAAATTGGATTGCATTTTTCATTTTTAGATTTTCATAGAAAAAAAATTTTTTTTTTCATAAAATATTTAAAATTTTATTATATTTTTATGCTCTATATTATAAATATGAAGCTTTTTAAAGTGTATTAATATGTGCAGCATTACACATATTAGTATTTTAATGTATCATTAAATTTATTTTAAAAACATAAGTCTTCTCTTTTAGCTTAATCATCTTGTTTATTTGTTTTAATTTTAACAAGTATAATCCTCCCTGAAGAACTAAATAATAAAATTTATGTAAGTAAGTATTGTAAAACTGTTAGCATACAAAGTTAGTTGTGCAAACCTTTCATTTGTTTAAGTTAAAATCATGTGTAATAGTATTTCATTGCATGCAAGTGAAAGCATGGAAATAATTTTCAATTCATCTCAGTCTTTTTGAATATCTATGATGCTAATTCAGTTAAGTTGAATGGATTCATAAAGGCTTCTATGGCTAAAAATTATCTGCCTCAATAGTTTTGATACATTTCTTTCTAGCATACTGCTTAAAAATATTAATGACAAAGTTTTTAGTCTGTGTAAATTTTTTTGTCTATTTAACCTCACTTTTTGGTTTTCTTATTACAAGAGGGATTTTAAAACAAGGAATATATTTATCTTTCTTTATTTCAATACCTATTTCTATCATATTAATATACTAAAAGTAGTTGATGGCGCTTATATTTCAGACTCAACTAGTCTTTCAAATGATCAAAATGGTTTTATGTCAGCAAGTAAAGCTTCTTCAAATGTAAGAAAATTATGTCACAATATATATATTTCATTATACATATGTTCCACTATTACGATTCTTCAATTTGAAAAGAGGTTCATTCCATTAAAACATTTTCAGGCTCCTACTGCTGAGTTAGATCGTACTAATGATTCTGTTTACGAGAATACAACCCATGTAGTTCGAGCTGTTATGGGATTATCACAAGGTGTACAGCAGGGAAGAATGGAAGAATATCTTAAATTAGTTAAAGTAAGAATTCAAGATTTTTTTAACAAACGTTTGACGTTTCAGGATGAAAAAAGCTTAACAATTTAGAAAGGAAATTGAATATGTTATAACCTGAATAGTTTATTTGTTATACAACTACATGATTTTTTTTCAGAATTAAGTTTTTGTCTTATAAAAAGAAGATATAGATTTCCATTTTTAGACTCTGAAAAAGTCAGTGTCATTGTTGATTACTATTGAAGGGCAAGATGCATACTGAGAGAGTGAACAGGAAGCAAAAAACTTATAGATAGTGAATTCCCATAAATTTACATTAAGGTGCACACATTACCTCTCTGCATCCTGAAGCAAATGTGTGGGAATTTGCCTCTATATGCCTCTCATTTCTTGTTAGCTCCCTCAGTGTGTGACTAGTTTAAAAATACTGTGTATGAAAACGTTGACCTTAATGCCAATCATTTGAAAATTTCTTTTTCCTTACATACATCCTTTATCTATTTTACCACTTCAGTTATTGGAAATGTTTTCCTCTTAGCTATAAATTACAATTTTTACTGAACCTTGTTGCTATATGATCATTCTTTAAAATTATTAAGAGGTTACAAATTTTGCTAAAAAGGTTTTGGAACCGATTTCAGTAGTGACAATTGTAGTCCTTAGTTGAAAAAGATGTTTTGTTATAATTTTCTTTATAACAGTCAGTGACAAAACAGTCAAAAGCCAAATTGCTACTAATTATGATACATAAATGATTCATATTTCGATGCCTTAAAAATACTCTTTATTCTAATTGGTCTCTTTCTTCTCATAGTTTTTAGCTATAAGACTATTGTTTTCTTTTTTCAAAATTCAGGCTGAATTTAATTTTTTAAAATTTTTTTTAATGATTTCCTTCAATTTACACTTTCCTTTTTGTATTTTAAGTTTACTAAAAAACTTTTTTTGTCTATTAAGTTTTTGTGGTTTGAATTTAAATATTAATGATTATTTTTACCTTTCAGCAAGTGGGAGTTCATTTACGTAGCTTGTTAGCCAGTGTCGATGACATAATTGCAAGCTTTCCTTCTTG
Organism: Parasteatoda tepidariorum; assembly: GCF_043381705.1. NCBI lineage: Eukaryota > Metazoa > Arthropoda > Arachnida > Araneae > Theridiidae > Parasteatoda > Parasteatoda tepidariorum. The sequence continues at coordinate 40,986,299 of NC_092215.1, forward strand.
GTCTCATAAAGAAGTAATTTGATAATTTTTAAAAATTCTTTTAAAAGCGAAGTGTAATTATTATACTACTTTGTTTGCTCAGACCAGTTATCTGATTTATTTAAATACTCATTATTTAATTCGACGCTTGAAGAAGGTTTAGCATTTAGCTATAAAGTTTTAAAGTGTGCCCTATGTCTCAAATTAAATATTTTCTCCTTCAAACTTTTCATATTACACCACCTCTTAAAATTCTATCAACAGCTAAAATCTATTTCTTATAGTAGGAATAGGAAACACAAGTGTTTCCCTTAACATAAATGGTTTATATCATTTGCATTTTCTGAAAGTTGGAGGTTTTTTAGTGACCTAATTTTTTGATTGGAAGTTTTAACTCTTTTAAGAAATTGTAACTGAATGTGTAGTTTCTAATACTAAACTTGTCAGAGCAGTTTTAAACAAAAAGTTAAATCTGCATAAAGACGCAAAATTTTAGAAATGTTTTAAATTATTATAAATTAAGCTACAATAATAAAAAATCAACAATTAAATAAACTATGAATTAAATAAAAAAAAATTTATGCATATCTTTACTAATTTTACTCTTAAGTTTTATAGTTCTTTGGTTCATTGTTGTTAGTATACCTTATTAAACACTTAACTGGGTTCCACACTTGCTAATAGTCATAGTAATAGCTAATAGTAATACTCTTGCTATTAGTATTAATCCATTCTTGCTGAAGTTTTAATATTCCGTAAAAAATTATAATTAGGTGTAGTACTTCTTAATCAGAATTTAATGCTTTTAATTTCAGGTGTGTTTTGCTAGTTTGAATTGCTGCTAAAACTATCTAAAAAACTAATTTGCGAATCACCTCAATTCCCCATTTTAAAATTCTGATTATTTACTTGTAAAATAAACTGTAAAAAGATAAGTGTACTTAAGAAATAAGATTTGATTACCACTTCTACAAATAGCAAGTAAGTGAGGGTGTGATAAATAGTGGTGTAACACAATAATTAATCAAGTTTTTTCAACCCAATAATAATAAAGAGTCCTAAAAATTTGTGATAGGAAATTAGAATAGATGAAACACCCTAATTACTTGTTTATAATTTTGGGATGGTCCTCCTGTGTGATTTATCATTTTAGAATTGAGTCTCCCCAATGCAACATATTTGTTAAATTGCAATTATATTTGTTCATTCAATCAACACTATGGCAACATAAACATAGGAGTTTTCGGCATTCAATCAACACTATGGCAACATAAACATAGGAGTTTTTGGGGGTTGTTAAAACCCTGGAATTGTCAGGGAATTTGATTTTGTAGATAAAAAAAGACAGGGAATAATGCAATATTTAGCCAAAACCTAAAAGCAACCTTTTTTTTAAAAAAAAAATTGATGGTTTCAATAAGTAGCCAATGAGGTTCAAAGTAAATAAATCTAACATCTATTTTAATTATTTTTTGTAAAAAATAATATGAATTCCTAATTTTTTTTTAAAATTTTCTGTGAAAAATTCTCTGCTTTACACTTGAATTAAAATCAGATATATTTTTAAAAAAATTATGCCTTCTGTTTAAGTTAATTTTCGTTCTTAATCAAAAGTAAGATATATGATGGCTGACTATGTGGCTGATGGGCCTGTTATAAACTATATTATTTTAAATTTTAGTGTAAAATATTGTTTTTATCAATACTTAGATTTTATTATGTCTATATGTTAAACCTTCATGTTGTGTTAATTATTTATTTTATTTTATTTTACAAAATTTAATATGTAGCAAATTTTTTATCAAAAGGTAAGATTCATTGCTTTTTGAATAAGAAAATGTTATATTTTTGATGAAATATTGCCATGTACAGGGGTCGCATTCCCCCTAAAATTCATAAAATTCCTAAAACTATGTGCAAACCCTAAAATTCCTAAAAATCTGATAAAATTTTGTTGGTGTTCCTAAAAAATTAGAGTTATAGGCTAAATATAAATAAAAAAGCAATAATCTAAAATATAAGAATTTAACTACATTAATTAAAACTGTTTTAATTTTGCCACATGGGAATTCTGATCCTGAGAGAGGTTTTTCGATAAATAAAGCAATGCTTAATGTGAGTCACCATGAGAATACTATTATGTCTCTTAGACTAATCAAAGATACCATTCGAAATTATGGAGGAGTGTTGAAGATCACCACAACACTATTGAGGGCAGTAAAAGAATCTCACAAATCATATCAAGAATATATTAGAAAAATGATCATGATTAATTTGTTTTTCTCTAACTTCTAATATAAATTGCTGATTTGAAATCTAATAATATCACACAATAGTTTTTCTTAATAAAGTAAGGTAAAGGGTAATAATAAAGTTTTGATTAAGAAGGTAAAAATTAAATAAAAATCCAAGTTGGTGTTAATTTATTTTTTCTCTTGATTTATTCTCACTTTTGCCTGTTCCTGAATTATGCACTTAATTTCTGATAGGTAATATGTAAAGTTGAAATTTCATTTTTACACTTTAGAGATTTCATTCTTGACTTAATAAATTTCAGAGCTTTATTTTATGGCTTGCAATTATTTATGATATGTGTGGATGAATTGTAATAATCTTCTGTTATGTAATAAACTACCGTGTGATCTGTTTTTATCCTAGCAAAATCATATATTACCCCTAAAATTTTTTGAAAAAAGTTCCTAAAATTACCCTAAAATTTAAAAAAACTTTGCTGCTACCCCTGCATGTATTTTAAAATTGAATCTGGTTAAGAATTTCCAAAAAAAACTCAAAACAATTTCTAAAATGGTGTGGAAACACTGTTGTCATTTGCTTATTCATTTTTTTAATATTCTAAATGATATAAAATATGTATTTAAATTAAATTTTCACCTTTACAGATACAAATGGCTCACAAAGTATTAAGTAAGGATATGGCATCTTTAATTGAAGCTATGCAACAAGCTCAAAAATATTCAATGACCACTCTAGATAATGATTACCGTAAGGGCATGCTTTCTGCTGCACATATTCTTGCTATGGATGCAAAACACTTGCTGGATGCTGTTGATTCAGTAAGAATACGTCTAAAGTATTCCAAATCTGATTTGTTTGGGGATCATCACTTCACACCAGCTCAGAATGATAAAAACTCTCAGTCATCTCGTAACTCAAGACCTTTGAGTTGTCTAGCATTTCCAAGTTCAAGTGGGTCAACTGCCTCTCATTCTTCTGGTGAAGGAAGCAGATTAAGGCAATCTCGTATTGTTTCTCTTCAATCCACAGATGATTCTGGTTTATCGCTCTCATCTAGAGTATACAATGATGAAAGAAATGACAGTGGTTATGATGTAACATGAAACAAATGCAATTTATAGATTTAAATTGGACTGATTTTTAGTTTAGTATTAACCCATTGTACAGTTTCATTAACCAAATAGCTGTTGATATTCATTTTTTTAAAAACTATTTTAAGTTCTTGTTCTCTATATAAATTCATTTAGTCATTTCATTTTTTTTGTTGTTGCGATTAAACTTTTTCTCTTTAACCTAATTAACACATTTTTTTTTCTTCGTGCAGAATGAATGACATTATCTTAAACTTAAAAGTTTTGTTGATGCATTATTATGATTCACTATTTTATTCCTTAAGTTTTTTTTAATCTAATAAATACATATTGTTGTTCATGCATTAGATTTATTTAATTTCTGATTTAAAACTTGAATTTTTCACTAACTGAGTAGGATATTACAAATGTAATGATTCCTGATCTTAATTCAGACTGTATAGATGGATTTTATAGTTTGATAATTAAAGTTTAGTTTTAGATCACTATTAATATTATTCATTGATGACTCAAGTGATATTTTTATTGAACTTTTGACAGGCTCAATTCAACATTTAAAAGCGTTCTTGTTTTTTAAAAAAAATTCCAGGTTATAATGAAATTAAACTTTCATTGAATATTAACTACCTAATTTTAATGTATACCTTTCCATTACATTTTTAACTTGGTCATATGTACAAAATACATCATATGCATTGGAATTATATAACTTAGAAAACTTATTTTGTCATATGTACATAACATAACAGTTAAATGAGAAATGTTTAATGTTTTTTTTTTACCTAGACTTTGTTTTAACAAATTGAAAGTATCTTTCTAAATAGATTTTTTTTTGTCAAAATAAATCATTATTTCTGTTACACTTTTTAGTTTTATTCCTTGAAGATTAATTTTTTGAAAAGTTTACATAAATTTTTATGAACCCTTTTTTTGTAAGTTATGGTTCTGTATTTAGATCTCTTGAATTTTATTAAATATATACATCTGTTTTTAATGAATGTCTTCCCTAAATATCTTATTGACTTATAATAAACAGATTAAAAAAGTAATTATTGCTTATAAAGATTGTATTCAATAACCTTTGCTCAAACAATGACAATTATATTAAGTCATTAAGAATTCAGCAGAAAAAGATGATTGCAAATTTTTTTTCTCAATTAGTTTGTGAGTGTGGCTGTATATTTGTCAAAGTATGTTAATAATAGTAATAACTATTAATGCACAATAAGTTTAATGTAACAATGATTCATTTTTTACTTTGTGAAAATTAATCGAATATGTTGCAATTTTTTTAGAAAGTATTAGCTTTTACTTTAGTACTTTTAATTTATGCTGAATTGTTTTACATAGCTTAATATCCTAGTGGGTTGCTTACACTACTGGCCACACAGACATAGAATATATGTAAAATAAACATTAAGTAATATGAATAATTTATTTTGGAACAATTATCTCTAATTAAGAATAAAAAGAAACTGAGAAAAAATATTTTCCTTAAGAATCTTTCTTAATAAGGTACTTTCTTCCAAATAAATAAACTAACAGTATTTATAAAAATAATTATATTCTTTTAACTGAAGGTGAAATACTTTGCTTCAAATATAAAAAATACTTCTTAGACAAGGATTCCAAAAACCTATACAATTCCTTAAAATGACAAATCACTATGGGGAATGATTTTTAGGTATGTAACTCTTCATTGTCAAAAATTGGAAATTTTCTCGATGAAAATAAAATTAAAAAAAAATCATGATTATCTTGTTTATCAGGGAAATTGTAAACATCTTAAAGCAAAAAAACCCATTAGGAACATTGTAAAGAATAGGAGAGTATCGTCGAATCAACTTTTGTAAAAATCTTTGATACTTTACAAACTTTTGATGCATAATTTTGTATTCTGATTTTAAACATTTTGGACGCTTAGGTACTTATAATTTGTGATATAAATAAATTGGTCTTTACGTATTGTAAAGATCAATTTTTATATTTCTTAAAACTTTTGTGCAATGTACTGAACAAATATCTCCTCATATTTACTGTTGAATATATTTAGAAGAAACAAAATTATAGTAACTATTAAAAAATTCCCCTACTCTTACTGGGTAAGTTCTTTGGTATGTCTATTAAAATTAACTTAAATTTTCCATTCATGGTGCAGCAGTTTTTTAGTGCCTGATTGTAATATATTTTTGTTATTAATAACTCAATAGAAATATAAAAATGTACGTATTATATTTAAAATATAATCTGTGGTGTTTATATTATTAAGGTTTAGTTTGCATAGAAAGTCTAACCAAAAATAAGCCTAACATAAAATTTTATAATTAATTTGCTTAAATATTAGTTTGCACTAATCAATTATAATATAGCCAAGACTGGTTCTAGCACTTTCGATTTCTATTTAACTAAAAATTTTTGAGCATAATTCGGCTTATTTACTTTATTTTCATGTAGGAAGAAATATCCGACTTAGTCCCTGTTTAACAATTTCATTACAGAAAAGGTAATTGATGTACTATTAAAGTTGTTTTTAAATACAAAATGAGAGCATCTTTTGTTGAATCATTTTTTCATGCCTAGAAGGCTCTATTTTGTTGAAAACTATATATAAATATTTTTTAATGTAGCATTTGTATGCTATTCATCTTGAATCAAAACTTTAAATAAAGTAATTAACAATAGTTTTAAGTGCAGTTTTTCATTTTTTGGAAATAAAAAGCACAAACTTATAATTTTTAAAATGTTTTGTTTTCTAAAAACAAAGGCCAAAACTTAAAAGCTCAACTCAAATGATTTAAGATAATCTTTCTCAAAACATAAAATTTCATATTAATGTGTTTTTGTGATACGTAACTCCATAAAAATTTGAATTATTTAAATGCATAGTTTAATGTGCTATACATATTACATTTTTGTTATGAATATGGCCAATATTGGTAAGTTCAAAGACTGATTCTTTTTTCAAATGAATGTCAGGTGAAGGCAAAGCCAAAAGTTGCTACATGACCTTTGGTACCTGTGAAAAAATCCTTTAAAATTTTCTTAAATAGTCATTAAATTATGTATAATTCTAAATTTCATCAAGAGAAGAATTTTAATATTTATTTAAGTCCTTGTGAGCCATTTTTAACAAGGCATTGGTTTAAAGTAGCCATTGGGCCATTAATATATATATTCTTCTTTAGCAATGGAACTGAATTTTTCTAAGTTTATTTCTTTTGTTTGAAAGTAGGTTGATACGAATAAGTTCAAATTCAAGCCTTTGTCTCATCTCTATTGGATCTTATCTCTATCTTAGGATTTTATTATCTCTATCTTAGTGGAAATGTTTGACAGCCTTGATGTATAAAATGCTTTGTCTTTTGTACAATAAGCACATAGATTAAGGAATATTAAAGATAATTATTTTTACATTGATTGGAAATTTTGAAATTGTTTTACTTTTTTAATTATGTAAATATTAAAAAACGCGTGTTAAACTTAGAAAACTTGAATTATTGACAGATATATTTAAAATTGAGGAGCCATAACTCAAAAACTTCAACTGGCAAATTTGAATTTTACATTATTGTAAATATTATAAGACTTTCAAAATCATTTTAATACCTGATCATAAGATGTTATAGAATGATTGGGGATGTAATTTGAGCTAGAATTTTATAAATATATTCTTTTCAAAGAAATATTAATGTGTAAAGTTGCTTTCTTTCTAAAGAGCTTCAATAATTACATGATCTTTTAAATGCCAAAGATTAAAAGTGTGTTCATGTTAATGAAGTATTATGAAGATAAAGTGTTTTTAATATTTTAAAGGAAAAAAAATATTTTACTATTTTTATCTAAAAACTGAAAATAATTTGTAATGGAATTTTATTAAATTACATAGTTTTTTATTATAGATTAAGAATATGAATGTTATTTATTCTGTATATTATTAGAAATTAAAATGTATATAAAATATTTTATTCTCATGGTACTTTTATGCCAAACAAATTTGAAAGCAGTTATTTTGTAATGTGGTAATAGACTTTATAAGAGCTCAATAGATAGTTTTTTTTTTGAAAACTTTAGTGGTGTATTGAAAAGAAAATTTTTTTTTGGACCTTTTTGCAAACCTTGTAATAGCAATTATTTTTTTACTTTTCCTAAACATTACATGAAAGATATGATGGTTTGTTGTTAAATGCCTCATTTTATAGATATAAAGAGTAAAATTTGTACCTTTTTTTTAAAGATTATCTAAAATAGTTTAGCTTTTTCTTAAATATTTTAGCCTTTAAAAATTACAATTTATACTTTATATTTATAGTAGTATTTTATTCATGCTACATTGAGATGAAGTTAGATTGAAAACATAACATATTTTTTTCTAGCTTCAAATCAGCCTTCAATATTCTTTTCTTAATTATTGTTATAAAATAATGATTGTTTTAGTTTACTTTAATTAAAGTGATTCTCTAGAAATTCACATCTGTGAATCAGTATAATTTTTCCTTGCTAAGTATTCATATTAAATGTGAATTGTTTTTGTTCAAATAATTTAATAAAACATGTTTAGTTTTCTTTTAAAAGCTTAATAATTAAATTTTCTCAAAGTAGTTTTTGAACTTGTTTTTGCCATACTTAGTGTTTTATTGTATTTTGTAAATTAAAACGCAAGTTGTGTAATTTTTAAACTCAATGTATTTTTACATCATAAATTTCAGTTTTCAGTTACAATGGGAGATATCTTTGCTGTGATAATTGTTGTGTGGGTAAATTTTCCTTCTTAATGCCTGCTGAGTATTTGTTGTATCCATTCAAAATGTTATCAAATTCTAGTCTGATCGTGTTTCCTTTGGCAAATGCTAGTAGTATATATATATTTGACAAGAATGCAATGGTTTGTACAATGTTTCTTAGTGTTTTTTTTTAATTAAAATTTTTGTAACAATTTATTACAAAAAAGCCTTTTACCATTTGAAATGGACATTAATGTATTTGCAATAGCTCTAAAATTTAATAAATATTTATTATTTAAATTGTTGGAATATCCTAGTGTTTCCTTGTGTTCTTTGTTTTTTTTCCAGGTAACTTTGAAACTTAATAAAAGAAAATCTAAGCACTAGATTGTCAATTGAAAATAATATTTTGGAACAAATTTTGCTTTCAATCAAATTACCAATTATCAGATATCTTTGATTTGCAAAGATCTCTTGCATCATACAAATGCTTATTGAGATGAACTTGCAAACATCAGATTAAAGAGGGGTATAAATATTTGGTTAGTAGTTTCCAAATTTTTGTAAAGAAATTAACTGAAGAAAAATTTCAATCAAGTTAACAAGTTATAAAAGAATATCCTAGGGTTAATTAAAAATCATTACATATAATGTTAACTTTTTTGCAATTTGAGAAATATAGAGATAAAAAGAGTTGTTTTTGTTCTTATTAATAGCCTTCTTCAACATAGTGTTTATTAAAAAATATACGAGTTTTAAAAAAAAAAATTAGCAATATTCCCTTTAAAGGACATCTCCAAATAAGGGACACCTTTTATTTTATTGCTGGCCCTGATCCCTTTATATAGCCTTAATTTGTTGAGTTTTTAAAGGACTTTATTTAAAAGACACTTTAAAGAAAGAAGAGTTGGGGAAATATAAAATAAAGTTTAAAATACTCTTGTTTGATGTGCTTATCCCACTCTATTGAGGATTTTTGTTCCAAGGTTGAAAAGAACAATACTTTAGAGAAAACTGCATCCTATGGTGCAATCTAGAGAAATTTCGCATTCAACGAATTTTTTTGGAGGTGGTGGAAGTAGGAAGATGTTCAAACCAAGAACTACCTCAGTGATATTTGAGGAACAGATGGGCTATTTGTAGAAAAAGACTGGTAGTAAAACCAATCATTTCCAGATCGTTTTCAAAAAGAATATCTTTGAATACTAAGGTATAATAGTTATTTTCTCTAGAAAGGAACAGTCATATATATGTATTAACTGTTGATAAATCTTATTAGATAAGGTTTTTTACTCTTACCTAAAACAAGATACATATGAAATAGTTTTATTATCAGATTTTCTATCTTTTCCAGGGTACCAGCAGTCTTGGAAGAGTGATCAATGAGTAGAAAAGGTCAGGTGACTGAACCACCCTGTGATAATATGGATTGCTATTTAAAAGAGCATATCAATGTGGATAAAGTGAAAGTTGTTCTTTTTGGGAGAATTGTGAATTTGTATGAATTTTTGTTTCATGCACATGTGTAATTTTAAGTAGTTATTTTTCATTGCTCTAAAAAAGAGATTAACATTAAAAGAAAGTTGATCCAATTAATATAACAGAAATTGATGAGATCATTTTGAAAGGTTTAAGACAGAGATTTGTAATCAGTAGGAATCAAGTAATTAACTTCCTAAAGGATAGACAAGAAATAAAAGAAACTAATTAATTACTAATTCATACAAACTTTATAAAACAGTAAAATTAAAATAAAGCATTTGAAATTGATACAGAAGTGTTCCATTTGTTTTGTTCTATAAGAGTAAAAAATATATCTGTATGGCTCAATATCTTGTATTATTACAAGAAATGTTAAAAGAAGTTTTAGAAAGTGTAGAGCTACAGAACTATTAACATCAAATGGTTGGTAAGATAAACTTAAACAGATAAATCAAATTAGGTACTTTGAAGACTATTTCTAAAGTAGAAATCAAAATGCATGAAACAAGTAGAAGATGGATAAAAAAATGTTAAATGAAATGTATGATTCTGATTTTCTAATTTTTATGTACTTGCTGAATTAGGGACACCTCTAATTAAAGAATAATGCATCTAATCTGGTCTCTTATTAGAAGATAATACTGCAATATTTGTTTTTTAAGTTGTTCTTTTAACTAAGATACAGTTTAATTTCAATATTTCTTGTGCACTTGGTATAAATTTTTTTTCTTCTAGAATTGTATTGCTAATACAATTCTAAGGTCCTTGACCTTCATTTTTTCAACAAAATTTCGCTATCTGAGACTTTTTTTCACCAAGAAATACTTTCTTGAATATCATTTCTTAAACACTTCTGGATTTAAATTAGGAAACATTTCTTGTAACTATACTAAGAAAGGAAACCAAAAGTTAGAAAAAAAAATATTAACATCTTTGCAATATTAAGCAAATTATTTGCAATACCAAGCAAATTATTCAAGTAACTTATAAGATATGAACCAGTCATTACACAGAATAACTCCCACTTTTTGAAACTTCTTACATTTAAGTGGGAAACTATTTAGTTGATCTAGTTACTTATAAGTTTGTTATCTTAGCAAACTTAGTTTGATTTATTAAAAAAGTGGTTTAATACTAATTTAAAATACTTGAAAAGTGACTAATTTGTGCAGTGTATATATGTATGTGGTCTGTCATGTGGTTGTGTTTGGAAGTTCTATGCCTATCTTATCAGATGCCATTTGCAAATAAGACTATAAAGTAACCTTAATATTGAGTGTTGAAAGTGTAGCTATGTGCCAGGAGTGAGGGAAATTAAGTTTTATTTTGTCTTGCTGTATATTCTCCATTGATGAAAAAATTTAGAATTCCTCCCAGCTCTGTCTGTAATTTTAAAAACTAATGGTATCATGTAAAGCATTACTAACTCAGGAAACTGAAGTAAATAAAATCTGGAATACAGATTTAAAATGTAGACATAAAATGTTTAAAAATGTGTATTACTTAATGTACCTCTAGGGAGAACATCTTAAAAAGGTAAAATTTTTGCTTTAAAATCAAGCATTGTATGGTTTGAAAATTCTTAGAGAAATAATGAATCTTTTTTCTGAAAATATGCAGGTGTTGTTACCAGAGATGTTTTGTAAAAAAGTAAGGGTATATTGTAAATGATCATGAAAGTAAGAGTATTTTTAATTCTGAAAAAAGGGTAATTTCTAAATTTGTCTCCTAAAACAGTGGTTGTTTAAGGTAAATTCAAAAAATAATGCATAAGGTAAAAAATAAAATAAAGGCATAATAGTTATTTTCTTTAGAAAGAAGCAGTCATATATATGTATTAACTGTTAATAAATCTTATTAGATAAGGGTTTTTACTCTCACCTAAAACAAGATACCTATAAAATAGTTTTATTACTAGATTTTTTATCTTTTCCAGGGTACCAGCTGTCTTGGAAGAGTGAACAATTAGTAGAAAAGGTCAGGTGACTAAACCATCCAGTGATAATATGGATTGCTATTTAAAGGAGCATATCAATGTGGATAGAGTGGAAGTTGTTCTTTTGGTGGAACTGTGAATTTGTATGACTTGTTGCTTCATGCACATGTGTTATTTTAACTAGTTATTTTTCATTGTCCAAAGAAAAAGAAATTAACATTAAAAAAATTTGACCCAATTAATATAGCAGAAATTGATAAGATCAATTTGAAAGATTTAAGATAAAGATTTGTAATCAGTGGGAATCAAGTAATTAACTTCCTAAAGGAAAGACAAGAAATAAAAGAAACTAAAAAATTACTGATTCATGTAAACATTTTTAAAACAGCAAAAAAAAAAAAAGCATTTGAAATTGATACTGAAGTGTTCCATCTGTCTTGTTCTATAAGAGTAAAAAATATATCTGTATGGCTCAATATCTTGTATTATTACAAGAAATGTTAAAAGAAGTTTTAGAAAGTGTAGATAAACTTAAACAGATAAATCAAATTAGGTGCTTTGAAGACTATTTCTAAAGTAAAAATAAAAATGCATGAAACAAGTAGAAGATGGATAAAAAATGTTAAATGAAATGTGTGATTCTGATTTTCAAATTTTTATGTACTCTCTGAATTAGGGACACCTCTAATTAAAGAATAAAGCATATAATCTGATCTCTTATTAGAAGGTAATACTGCAACATTTGTTTTTTAGTTGTTCTTTTAATTAAGATACAGTTTAACTTCAATATTCCTTGTGCACTTGGCATAAATTTTTTTTTCTAGAATTGTATTGCTAATACAATTCTAAGGTCCTAGAGCTTCATTTTTTCAACAAAATTTTGCTATCTGAAACTTTTTTTTCACCAAGAAATACTTTCTTAAATATCATTTCTTAAACACTTCTGGATTTAAATTAGGAAATATTTCTTGTAACTATACTAAGAAAGGGAACCAAAAGTTAGAAAAAAAATATTAACATCTTTGAAAGCAAGTTATTCAAGTAACTTATAAGATATGAACCAGTCATTACACAGAATAACTCCCACTTTTTGAAACTTCTTACATTTAAGTGGGAAACTATTTAGTTGATCTAGTTACTTATAAGTTTGTTATCTTAGCAAACTTAGTTTGATTTATAAAAAAAGTGGTTTAATACCAATTTAAAATACTTGAAAAGTGACTAATTTGTGCAGTGTATATATGTATGTGATCTGTCATGTGGGTTGTATTTGGAAGTTCTATGCCTATCTTATCAGATGACACTTGCAATTAAGACTATAAAGTAACCTTAATATTGTGTGTTGAAATTCTAGCTATGTGCCAGGAGTGGGGGAAGTTTTATTTTGTCTTTGTTGTATATTCTCTATTGATGAGAAAATTTTGAATTCCTCCCAGCTCTGTCTGTAATTTTAAAAACTAATGGTATCGTGAAAAGCATTACTAACTCAGGAAACTGAAGTAAATAAAATCCGGAATACAGATTTAAAATGTAGACATAAAATGTTTAAAAATGTGTATTACTTAATGTATCTCTAGGGAGAACATTTTAAAAAGTTAAAATTTTTGCTTTAAAATCAAGCATTGTATTTTTTGAGAATTCTTAAAGAAATAATGAATCTTTTTTTTGAAAATATGCAGGTGTTGTTACCAGAGATGTTTTGTAAAAAAGTAAGATTATATTGCAAATGATCATGAAAGTAAGAGTATTTTTAATTCTGAAAAAAGGGTAATTTGTTAGTTTGTCTCCTGAAGCAGTGGTTGTTTAAAGTAAATTAAAAAAATAAAGCAAAAAACATCTGATTTTGTTACTGAGTGGATGATTCAGAAAGTACTAGCTAGGGTCCTAGCTAGCTAAAAAGACTTGCTAGCGAAATTTAATGGGAAACTTTCTGATAGAAAGGAAGATACAAAATTAAATGCTGCTATCTTGACAGGTGAGATATTGTATTCTCTATATTTTTTGAAGTTGAATAGTGTGAGACGGATTCCAAGTCGATAAGACTGATGATTAAGAATTTGTGAAAGTCTTATATGTAAATATAAGTCTATCATTTATTATACTTTTTATACACAAAACTTTTAAACTTTCTAAACCAATAATTTAAATTTGGTTCAATTTTATTTAGTGTTAAATGTACCTAAGACCTCATTTGTCTAGATAGCAATGCTAGACACAACCAAGTATGCATTAGTTAAAAAAGGGTGAAAGGAAGCATTAAACAAATACCACAAAATATGGGAACAGAGCAGTTAATTCACTAAGTAACATTGATTATTCGAATTATTCCAAATTCGAATAGGCAATACATGATGGGGAAACCACTCAACTGATTCGATTCCAATGCAAACATTTGCCTCAATCTTTGTATCAAAGCATAATGAGAGAGCCAGCTGAAGGCTGCTTTGATCTTTAAGTCAGCAAGGTTAACTGTTAATCAACTTTATAATATTTAGATTAATTCGAAATTTAGTAAACATGGTTCATGTAAAATGCCTCTTTGTCTTAGTTACACCGCGGTGAACTTTTTAATGCCTGTAAAATTAACTGAAATTCTGGTAAGTTTTAACTTTTAGTTCTCTATACCACTTCTTTATTCCTGCTGTGGTCCGTACAGCTCACGATAGTTTTATGTGAAATTCTAAACATATTTTTTGTTAGATGTGACTAGTTCAAATAAAAAAAAAGGAGAGAAAATGAAATTTAAACTTTTGGCAGGCACCTTATTATTTTTTTATGTGCAAGAAAGTTCGATTTTCGTTTAAATCTTGACCAGATGCCAGCTTTGTAAAATTATTTGTGAACAAAGAAAAACAATCCTTTGTTTAATCACTAGTCAATTCTATTTAAAAGAAGCAGGCAAAATTTCAAGAAAATCTGTGTTCTAGTCTGAGATTGAGAAATCTTGTCCAAACCAACGACTTCAAGAATAGAGTTCCTCTGAGATGAGAGGAGTTACTAAAGGTTCTCTTCCCTAGAATTTTACTCCCATTAACAAACGTTAAATTTTGAAGAAAACAAAAGCATTCTTGGAGCGTACTATATTATATATATGTATGAATTTATACAAAAAAACCCCGCATCTTTATGCGCTGTGGGAGGGGCTAGTGAACTGCTAATATAGTATTATGAGGTGCGATAACCAGTACAATCATATTTTTTTGTAGATGGCAGTTCATTCAAAATTCAATTCTATGCATTTTAATTTCACGCAGAACAACACTCTTTTCAGAAGTCGTTCGCGTTTGGTAAATGAGATTTCGCTGTGATTTATACTAAAGTGACATTTTGGTATTTACATATAATGTCAAAATAAAACGTTTTAAATATATAGTGGTAGCTACTTTTATTTTAATATTTTACTTTTTACGTATCATATGATTAGACTTCCTTCTTGCGTTTTCCCTTTTTTTTATGTACAGTGCGCAAATTAAAATGGACCACCCTGAGTAACTTATGATCTAATGATCGAATCTTCACGTTCTAGGACTCAATCTTAACGTAAAAGGGGTTCTCCACAAATATGCTAACTAATTATTAAATTCAAGTTACCAAATTAAGCACAAAAATGTACTTTCTCTGAATAAGCGTACCCATTTTTCAACTGATTGGTATTTCTGACTCAAAATATATGGGGTATGCGCAATAGGGGAAAATAAGGTTTCCATAGTTTGTTCTGGAGAGCGATCCAAAGTTTGGGACCCCTAATGTTAGTTTTACTTTTTGCGTATTTCGCCATATATCGAGAACTTTTTAAGTGGATCGAAAAATTCTAGTTCACAAATATAAAATTCGTTTATCCAAAGATAATTCCATGCAAAAAAATAATTTTAAGCAAATATTTATTATTTTTCATTATTTTATTTAATAATGGTCGAATTTTTTTTTTAATTGTAAAGTATACAATTTCTTACATCAAATTAACGAACGCAATTGTACATGGCAAAATACAGTATTTGTGCGATATCGGTGGAATAGTTCGTGAGAAATCAAATTTTAAAAGAAGTCGCAAGTTTAAAATTTGATTTCTCAGTGCTATTCAGCTGATTTTACAAAAAAATAATTTGTATTTCGTCATGTAAAATAACACTTACAATTAAAATATTTTTCAATCATTTTTAAATAAAATAATTAAAGGATTCAAACTGATCCGATCAGTAGCTCAAAAATTATTCAGGGAGATTTTTTTTTGTGCACATCGCAATTAAAGACTCACATTTATTTCATATTAAAACAACTTCAATGTAAATAAATTTTGTATGGCTAATTTTTTTTACAAATTAAGACATTAAAATAAAAACCAGGATTTAAGATTTTTTTATTTATTTGAAACCCAAGATAGTGTTTAATTTTAATAAAAACTACTTGTAATTATAGACATCTATTTAGGGTAAAAAATATTTAGCAATGTGTACTGCCTTAGTACATTACATGTCCAATAGTATCCGGACACCCGGATGTTACGTTGGTGGAGTCATAATGGTGTGGGGTGTTTCTCATGCTTTGACCTGGGTCCATTGTTCCTGTGGATGGCATTATGAACTCTGAGATGCATGTGGACATTCCAGATACTGCTGCACTCCCAATTCTATCTTACAGCTGGATAACCATTCACACATCGAGGCTTGCACAGACTTGTTGGACGATGTGTGTGTTCAAAAACTGGACTGGCCTTCTCAGAGCCTCGATCTAAATCCCATAGAACACCTTTGGGACGAATTAGAGAGCAGATTACGTAGCCAGCCTAATCGACCATCCTCACTGCAACCACTCACTTCAGCTGTGATGGTAGCCTGGAAGTAAATTCCCATGTTTACCTATCAAAAACTGGTGGAAAGGCTTCCCAGACGTGTATAGCCTGTCATTGATGCAAAAGTGGGATCAACATATTAATGAGTGCTTCAGGACGCTTTTGGCCAGATAGTGTATCCTTATTACTTCATAAATATTATTTTTCCCTTTTGTTAAATTTTTTTTTACAAAAGTTGAATAATTAAACTTTATTTAAGAAGATTTGCCTAGACCAGGGATGGCGAACCAATGGCACGCGTGCCATTTATGGCACTCGACACAATATTTTGGGCACTCCACCGATCACAATTGTTGTTACACTATGAATTGTTATTACACAATTGTTATTACGCTATGAAGCATATGTAACAATTAAATTAAAATTCACAAAAAACAATCAAAATAATAAACAATTATTAATAAAAAAATTAAAAATTAATACTAAAAAAACAAATAATAACCGTAAAAAATAAGCTAACAATAAATAACTAGCAAAAAAAATCAACAATCCTGCTTAAACTAACATCTTAAAACCTAATATAAGATATTGGTCATCTAATCTGCAACAACAGAAGTCACACTGATGTTACTTTAAGTTGATACTACGACTTACTTACTGATGTTACTACGTGTATAACTGAGACATTGCAAAATGTATTATTTTTCATAGTAAATAAAGAGTTTTGAGTTGATAGTATTTAGTATTATTATATTCCCAATAATCACGAAGTCAAAATTATTTGATGGCTCGTCTATGACCTCATTAAGCAATTTTTTAGAGAAAATGGCACGTTGGTGTATAAAGGTTCTCCACCTATGCCATAGGTGTTCAAATACTTATTGGTAGATAGTGTATTTCAACATACATGTAATGGGTTTTTATTTAGAAGATTTTTTATATACTTTCCATTTGTATTTATTTTTAACGTATTGCATTACAATGCTAACCAATTGATACACGAACGTAAACAAGTGTAAACCGGTTTCAGTCGCTAAAAAACAATAGAGCTGTNGCGTATAACTGAGACATTGCAAAATATTTTTTTTCTCAATGTAATTAAAGAGTTTAGAGTCGATAGTATTTAGTATTATTATTTTCCCAATAATCACGAAGTCAAAATTATTTGATGGCACGTCTATGACCTCATTAAACAATTTTTTAGAGAAAATGGCACGTTGGTGTATAAAGGTTCGCCACCCCTGGCCTAGACCAATAGCATAAGAAACCAATAACATAAATTCGGTGCAATTTCGTTTATTTTACTTAAATTATATTCTCGTTTCCTTACCTCACGTTGCCAATTTTTTTAAAAATATTTTTGTCAGTATCTAAGCTTCTAGTAAATAAAATATAACATTTGTCATTGTTCAAGAACATTTCATGAAGGAAGAAAAAAAATTATGTAATCGGGTATTTCCTTGTGCTATGAAATTCAAATATTGCTAACATAAGATAACGGAAACTGAAAACACCACGACTCACAAAACGATCTCAATTTACACTATTCTTAGTGGACTTTATAGTCCAATACACTGCCGTGTAATTGAAAAATCAACGTAATCGACAAAAAATTCAAATTTGAGATTTTTATATTTTTAGTATCTTCGTATGGTAAGCCATATATTGCAAAAATTCTTTTTTCAAAAATAAAATTTGTTTTATCAGTTTTTTGACATTCAATTTTAGCCTTCATAGCATTAGCAATCGAAAGAAACTAGTTGTCAAGCCACTTTTCTCAGAACCAATCGTGAAGCATTTACGTTGTATTTTCAATTGCACGGCAGTACACGAGTAAGAATTGCCTGGACAGGTGCTGATAACAAAGGTTGTTACGGAAAAATACAGTTCTAGAAATAACCACAACCATTTTCCAGGAATAACCATAGTTCCAGGAATAACCAATTCTTTAACCATATATGAAGAATTCTATAATAATCACGCGTGTAAGAGCAGTTGATGAAAATCAGAGCTAATACTAAAATTAGAATACAAAATAAATATGAACAAAATGCTCAAGACTTATTGGTGGCATAAAATAATCTAACTTAAAAAATTTGAAAGTTTTTTTCTTAGCACAACAACCAGCTACTTTCCATGCAGCCGAAACTATATTATATAAGCAGATTTAAATAGATAGAATGAATGAAAATACAGTAGTTGAGCATGAGCAGTGTAGTGACAAAACGGCAGGTCATAAACATAATAATATAAACTTCTGAAAAATGGAACCAGAAAAAGTCAAATTTTAAATTTCAAAGTTTATGCCTCTAGGCGCGTTTTCAACGACCGGAACACATTAATATTAAAAAAGTACGGTTTTCTGCGGATGGCTATTAAAAATTTTAAATCGCCATCGACTGGCTGAAATATGATTTAATAAACTAAGTAAATACATATTACCTCTATAAACTTGTGAAAACACCCAATTTGTAGAAAAATCAAACATCAACATATTAAAGTTAATAAATCCGCTTGGGTAATATAGAAACAATGAATTCAATGTGTTTGTGGTCAAATCTGTGCGATTTTGTACAATTTCTTATCAAGAAATGGGCTGTGGTTGCCTAGTAATTAGAGAATCGGACTCCAGTCCGAAGGGGTCAAAGTTCGATCTATGACTTCTATAACACGCATCGAGTACATGCGATATACTTGCTCGCAAAATTGGTGGTATCGAAAGTTCTATGGTCGCTCGGACTCGACCATGGGACCGATCTGGAGAAAATTTCCTTCTCCTTCAGATCTGTGTCTAAATTTACAAAGTGGCCTCATAAATGAGATGCCAGACCCCTTTTGCAGAGGATCAAAATTGTGCTGGCATATCTTCGGATCATCCTCAGGGATGTTTCCCTGACTGTCGCCAATAGCCCATTGTGCTGCTCCAGTGCGACGTAAATAAAGTACCTACCTTATGAGGAAAAAATGGTTTATTGATACAACCTATATTTGCTAAATTAAGGCTTATAAACTTCTGTCAAGTAGAAGGACAGATAGCACATTTCAGAGAAAGACAGCACTACAATGCATCCAGGGAAATAATGGGATTTGAGCCCGCTACACACAGCGTTTGGCCGGCGATACCGTTCAGCCAGGGAGACCCCCTATCAGGAATAAATACAGGAAAAAAATTATGTTTTTATCTCAAGACGCTAAGATAAATGCAGTTGAGATTCAAATTTTTTTCAAAAGTACTTGTCACAAGTACTTATCAGAAAATAAAAATTATATGTTGTGAAAAATAAAAATTAAATGAACTCAAACTTAAGATGTATTGAGTATTGGTACTCAGTACCTGATTTATCATAAGGCTCGGGTCCAGGGCTTCCACCTTTCTAGGGTCCTCTTAAAATATTTCAATTATTATTATTATCATTGTTGTTTTCGTGTTTTTACTTAAGAATTGTTCATTAGAATTGCGAGTCAACACAAATTGAAAATAACATAAGCTCAATTTTACTGATGAGTTAGTTTGACGACTAGGGGACTCTAACTCATGATCCGGCTACCCCTGAGGATATTTTGCGTCAGCACTGTGGTCGACGTGAGACGGGCGCAGAATTCGCATCGACCAGCAATTTCTGGGATTCGAACCTGGTTCAACTCAATGGGAGGTGAGCACTCTATCCTCTGAGCCACTTCGACTAAGAGAAAAGCATTTATTGCTATCAATATTGTGTGCTATCAATATGCTACCTCCACACCACTGACAAAGACTTCTGTTCATGACTGTTCGAATTCTGCCGTAAATCTGGATGTATCTTCCTGTTGTTTTTCTGTGCATTGCTCTATCTGCTCTTCCACTTGACAAAGACTCTGTAAGCACATAAACCTCTGTATGAATGTGTGCCAGTAAAATACATGCTTTTAATATATAATACATAATAAAATGGATTCGACTACAAGCACATTGCGTTTATTTCTTGTACAAGAGAATTTGTTATATTTAGGGCCATTCTCACTCCATGCGATTCACGCAACTCTGATCATCGTCGGGGAGACTACGAACCTAACTGGTGCAGCATATTTTTACGCAAAAAACTTACCAATCAGATAAGGTTCTCCTTTTCGCTCGATGGCTGTCGGGGGGGTGTAAATCGAATGAAGTATAAACGGTCCTCCTTGACATGTAGTAGGATATTGCTGTAAATTGAGTGATTTTAGAAAATGATAAAAGTATTATGTATTTTTAGTTCATTATGTCTGGTTCGGGCGGTTCATGTGCAATTTAAAAGTTTGAAGTGCTGTTGGCAAAAAAAATAAATAAATAAATTAATAAAAGAATTCGAAAAGACTAAAATAATTTTGACAATTCTGGTGTTTTATAAAAAAAAAATCTTGCCCCAAGTGTTACGGTTAGGCTCTTAAGTATTTAGAGTCCTAGTATGAGAAAATATGATCTTAGATCAAAAGTCATTCCGGATGTTTAGTTTTTTATTTTTCGCACTTTACTTTATTTCATGGCATTTGTTCTTTTTTTTTTTTTTNTTTTTTTTTTTTTTTTTTTTTTTTTTTTTTTTTTTTTTTTTTTTTTTGCTTTATGCAGTTAATTGATTTGTGCACTAAACGGTTCCGATAATAATAACATAAAAAATTTAATGTGGGAATCACAATTTATTTCTGTAACTTACAGCTAATGAAAAATAATAGCCATTTAATTTATACATTAATATGAAACCTTTTATTTCATATACAATTGCATTTTTAACATCATTGGTGAATACAAAAGTCAGGTATCAATGAATTAAAAACGCCACTGGTCCTTTTGCTGAAAATTTTTAATAACGCCTCCTCGCGACAGATACGCCCACTCTTAGTACAGACTTAATGGAAAAGAGCTAAGGGAGAGTGGGGTAAGATAGTGTACCTCCACTGCCGTAACTTCGCCACTTGGGCCCTGGGACGCACAATTTTGGATGGGCTCCTTTAGTTTAAGTATCAATTAGCCATTGTTTTAAAAACAACAAAAATAATAATTAATTAAAAAATATTTTATTAAATTTCACATATTATATTCTTTATTATAAAAATATCATGCAATAATTATTACAAGGGTAAAATTTTTCGAAGTGTGTACTCGACGTTTATTTTTCGGACATTTCATCATTAGAACATTTTTTAATAGTGTTGAAAGATATTAAGATTTTTTTTATAACTCTAAGGATTGCATGTCTTTTGATAAATTTCGGCAGATTTTGTAACCTCAATTGCTTTACATGCGCTTTTTGTAAAACAAAACATATTTGGAGCTCATAACGCGAACAAATAATGTTGTATTTGAGATTTTCTTTTAAATCGTTTGAAAAGGTATTCAAGCTTTATAGTTTCAACGGAATCTAGCTATTTTAGAGAATTTAAAAAACAATTGATTTTTGTATGAAATTTAATTGTTATCACTCAAATCTATCTATCATTATTTGAGAACCTAATAAGATTAAAGAATTCAAAACACTTTATTTTTAATTTTATCGAAAGCAAAACATTAATTGGAAATTATTCTTTAAGCATTACCCTGGAGCTCATTGCTATTTATATTCTTTTTCTCAAAGTATTTAGCTTTGTTTCAATTTTGTAAATTTAAACATAGAGTTATAGATACTTGAGAAAACAATTCAGAATAATAGCCGTACATCGAACTCGAATGATACCCGTACTTCACAACGACAGCTCAGTGCTTTAACCATAAAGCCATTGCGCATAACTAGTTTTACAATTTTAAAATGTAAAAAATTACATCTTAAATTCTTAAAATCAAAAAACTAAAATAATTTAAACGTAACCATTTTTTAAAAAAATTTTATCTTATAACCGTCGCTGATAGCCGACACAATTTTCAGTTTACGATTACCAATGTTCACTCCGTATCCTTGTAATTTTGAGCCCAATCCAGAAGAATTTAAAACTCAATCCAATCCAGAATTTCCCCCAAAATGGAAATATTTATTTTTTTGAGAAACCAGAAATGGCATAGCATAAATAATGGGCAATGGGACATTGAATGATTTACCATGAATCTTGTACACAACATTTGCAAATGTAAATAATACATAGTATTCATTTTTGGTGGTCAGACTCATAGATTATTGATGAAACAACTGTCAAGTACAATAGGCCGAAACAATATATATACAATAAACTGAATGTCTTTGAACCCTTATACCCTTTCTCTTTTTTTTGTCGTATGCCTGTTTAGGCAGTGGAGTGCGATTGTTCCTGTTTTTCAGTGGCGCCATCTATGGCCAGGAGTTCGATTTCTGCCGCGCCATTCACACAACCACAACCCGTTTATAGGGCGGGTCACATTCACACACAAGGGAGAAAGGACATAGAACACACACAGAGAGAGAAAGAAATATCTATGCCTTGCCCGGAATTCGAACCCAGGACCTTTCTGATGCAAGGACAGCTCCCTGCCTCCTTCACAGGCAGATCGGCATACCCTTTCTCTGATCAGTGTTATTGCTCTTCTGAGGGAAGAACGAATTCTGATTATTTCTTCTCTTTTCGTTCTATTTCAAGGGATGAGGGATCTAAATTTATGACTACAAATTCAAAAATTTCTTTTCAGCAATTCTATTTACACACTTTCTTTTAAACTTTTTTTCTTTAAAAAAAGATAAGAAAGAATAGATTTTAATTTATCCTAATTTACAAAAAATACGTTTCCCTTATTTGGGGGCTTCCTTGACGGTCAGGGCCTAGGGGCAACTGCCCCCGGCGTCTAGCGGGCAAACTTTGAATTACATTTTATTAGAAAAGAAGAAAGATCTACCATGTTGACTTGTTTTTGTTGATTGGAGAACTTTTTAAGCGAATTGAAATTTTTTTGTAAATAATTATGAAATTCATTATCACCGCTTTGCCTAATTTAAAACTAAGCTTCATTTTACACATTTGCTCTATTCCTCAGGAACACACCATCTCACACTGGCAGTATTAAATTAGACAACGGGCGAGTTTCCTTTTGTGCAGTAGCAAAGGTAGCTGGAACTTTTAATAAATCATAAAAATGAAATAATAGAAAAATCATAAAAATTAAGTAGAAAATCATAAGAATTAAAGAAACAAATACAATGTGGGAAAATGAAACAATAACTACTTAGCACAACAAAGTGAGTTTCGAAATCTTTCATGATTAGTTAGGTCTTGTGGCGCCATCTGTTATGAAAAACGTCAAAACAATAGCTGTTATTCGACCTTTAGCCAAAACGTTTATATTTGCTTTAATCTTGCTCAACATCAATTTCCAAACCTCTGTGCATAAAAGATGGCGATTACACAGAAACAAACAGAGCTCGTCACGTGATAAAACCGGTTAAACTTTTTTCCTGGCTACGTAGACGAAGATTGAGACAAATGTTTGCATTGTAAACGAAACACGTTGTTCAAGCACACTTTGTGTTTTAAGGTTTTATAGAATAAAAACTTTCAAGTAATCAAAAAAAAAAAAAATTTATGAGAGTCAGAAAACTTTTTGCCATTTCACTGAAAATAGAGTTTATTTTATTTTATTTTATAACAGTCGCTGAGCAGACTTTGAGTTTACGACTACAAATTTTGAACTCCGATGTCTTGTAATTTTAAACTCAAACCAGAAGACAAGGGAACTCCTAAATCAACTATTATGAGAAATTTTGCCTTCGCGGAGAACTTTTTTGATGGAACTAACCCGCACTTGCGTTACAGAAAAACCGTTGCGTTGGAGAAAAACCACGAAAACCTCCCATGGTTAGCCTGATGCCAAAGGGACTCTAATTCATGATCAGTCTATCACTGAGGATATTTTACGTCAGCACTGTTGTTGATGCGAACCGGGTGAGGAATTCGTATCTAACAGCCCGGTTTCGACCCCGGGGCACCTCACTGGGAGGCAAGTGCTCTATCCTCTGAGCCACTGCGGCTTAGTAAAGTTGATTGTGAAAATCTTTCAGATGGTGTAACAGCAGCAGTACTAGCCTGTAATGTTAAACTGTAGTGAAAATTATTAGTTGAATGCCAACTAGCCACACACGTCCTGCTAATATTGGTTCCAGTTAGTAAGCTTTAACACGAAATTTTTTTTTTGTGTAATTAAACTTCATGAGAAGACTAGCAAAAAATATAATTATGAAATTCATATTTTAAAAATATTGTAATACGGAAAGTTAGGACCAATTTATAATTTTACAAAGGTGTGGTACTTATTATGTCAAATATGCAGAAGTATTGTCGTAAAATTGCAATTCATATTTTGGAGATACACATACTTTTTTCTCTAAAACTTATTTCCTCCGCATGTATAATTTGCAAAGAATTTAATCAAAATCTACATTATTTGCATAGAATTTCGTAATATATATCACAAAACTTTTGATTCATAAGTTCGTCCTGCTCAGCAGTCTATAAATTCGAAACTAAAAAAGATATAATTAAATTCTTTTAATGAGAATATCCATTTAATAGCATATGAAGATGGAAGAGCATAAAAATGCCAAATTCAATGAGTTTAATTTCACGACAATATCATGACACAGTTAATGCATTAAAGCCTAATATCTTTGTTTTAACCCTTTATATCACCTTGTTGCATATCTGCAACATAAACAAAAAGCCTATGTCTTTTCCCCAACAAATTTTGAAGGACGATTTCGGCGATTGTCGGCCAAAACCAGTGCGCCAAGATGAAATTGGGCACAGGCTTAATTGGGCTAACAAAAGAATCAGATGCAAATATCCAAAATCCAAAGGATTTGCACAAACTACATATTTGTGAGAAATGTGGTGTAGGACTTCGTTACAACAAAAGTAACAACTGTTTTAAAAATTTTCATATGAATTAAAATTTTTGAATCTTTCAATCTTAGTACCATTTTTCACAATGTTGCAGGAATGCAACAAGCACTTTTTCAGTCATTTTGCATAAGGTTGCAGAAATGCAACAATCAATTTTTTTCCAATAATTTTTTTTTATTTTATGTTGTAAATTTTTTTATTATTTTTTACATGCTTAGAATGATGTATTCTAATGTATGAGTAATTTTTATTAAAATCAGAGATGTTGAGATATAAAAGGTTAAGGATACTTTAAAAAAAAAAAAAAAAAAAAAAAACGTATGCTATCAGGAGTTATTTTATTTATTAATTAATTTTACTTGTTCATTAAAATAAATTATGATGTAGCCATTGTTTTTCTTTTTGAATTTTAAGCTCAATTCAGTCTTATTTTTTCTTAGCAATAACAGAAAGAAATTTTTTTAAAATTATTTATAAAATAATTTGCTTGTATTAGGTTACAAACATCGAATATTTTTTTCATAATTTACCAACAAGCCTTCATGTGAATGAAAAGTTATTTCGTCAATTTACTTTAATTCCTTTTTTTATACACATAAATACTTTTGAGATGCATTTATACTCTTTTTTGCAATCATATTTTAAAAACTAAACATATTGAAGGATTAACAAAAAACTTTATTATATTAATTCATCTCATTTGTTTGATACTCCGTCAATCAACAGAAGATCAAATCAATACCCAATTAAATGAAATGATTTGATAAAATCAAAAGCTTTTTTCCGTAGTGTTTAGCTAACAGAATGTACCATTTTCATAGTTCTTTCATCATTAGTGTTTCGTTTTCTTTGGCGGCTGATTAATTTATATTTATTATCCACTGTAGTAGAGATTTAATAGCTTATTATATATCAAAAGAGTTGATGAATGAATCGAATGCTGAATCGAATGCTGATCGATGAATGAATCGAAATTAGAGCACTAGCTTCCACTCTTTAACTCTTTCATCACGCCAGACGAGATAACTCGTCATTAAGGAATATTCGATTTGCTCTATTGTTACATTAGTAAATATGGTTATTGATTTCAATTGGTTACAATTATTGCAATTAATTATTGTTTCTTATAGAAAAATGAGCAAGTCTTATAGGATTTGCGTTTTGATTCAATTTTAGTGTTGCTAGGGAACTCTAAGTGCGGAGGGTGGGGCAAAGGTGCGCAATGAAAGTGTTAAAGGAAACAATTATTTTTAACCTTCAAATATTATTAATTCAAAAGCAACTATATATTTCTTTAGCACTCGTAATAAAATAATTCGGTTTTTATTTCGTTAAATGAAGCAAATTTTTAAATTTTAAAATATTATTAATTAAAAATAACTATATAAATCTTTTTGCACCCTTAAATTGCTTGTTACTTTTTTTTTACTAAATGAAGCAAATATTGAAATTTTGAAAAGTTATTAATTCAAAAACTACTATATTTTATATACTATATTTTATATTAATATAAAACTACTACCTTTTGCACTTTTAACAAAATAATTTGTATTTTTATTTTGTTAAATTTAACAGAAACTTAAATTTTAAAATATTATTATTTCGAAAGCAATAAAGTAATTATTCTTATAGATTAAATATTAAATAATTATTCTTATAGATTAAATATTAAATAATTATTCTTATAGATTAAATATTGGATAATTATTCTTATGGATTAAATATTAAATAATTATTCTTATAGATTAAATATTAAATAATTATTCTTATAGATTAAAATAGACTATATAAATCCGTTCTGCACCCTAAACAAGATTATTTGTCTGTTATTTTTTTTACTAAAAGCAAATATTCAAATTTTAAAATCTTATCAATTCGAAAGCAATGAAATAATTATTCTTATAGATTAAATATTAAGTAATTATTCTTATAGCTTAAAATCAACTATATAAACTCGTTTTGCTCTCTTAACAAGATGATTCAT
The DNA here is from genome assembly GCF_043381705.1 of Parasteatoda tepidariorum. Taxonomy (NCBI): domain Eukaryota; kingdom Metazoa; phylum Arthropoda; class Arachnida; order Araneae; family Theridiidae; genus Parasteatoda; species Parasteatoda tepidariorum. The sequence goes on from NC_092215.1 coordinate 41,013,348, forward strand.
AATTTTTTATTTCATTAATTGAAGGAAATACTATTTAAATTTTCAAATATCATTAATTTAAAAGCAACTATATAAATCCGATTGCCCCTTTAACAAGATAGTTCGTTTTTTATTTTCCTAAATGAAGCAAATATTTAAATTTTCAAATATTATTAATTCGAAAGCAACTATATAAATCTATAAATCTTTTTTGCTTTATAAAAAGATGCATCAATTTTAACCACATTCATTTTTGCTTGTTAAATGAAGAAAATATTTAAATTTTTAAATATATTATTAATTCAAAAGCAACTATATAAGACATTTTTAAGGTAAAAATGTAAATTTTTTTTTCTCCAATAATAAAAGAGAACAAGTAAGTAAGAATAATGACTTAATATTTAAAATTTCTCATTTTTCAAGGAAAATAAAAACTATGCAGTATTTAATAGAAGTCAATATTAGAAATGAAATAGAAAGAGTAACAATGATGTCACATAAATTCAGTTATAGTCTGAATAACGACAATTTCATATACAAATGCCAAATATTAAGAAATTTTTTTGCATCTTATTGAAGATAATAGCATATAAATATTTTCCTAATTAAACTTATAGCTAAAGAAATTAGATATTTTGATCGAAGTCGAAAAATAATTTTAAATTTTTTTCTTTTTTCACATTGACCTTATTTTTATGCATTATTTTTTTCTTTCCTCTCTGTACGCACTACACCATAAATTTAATACATATTGCATTGCATGCATAATAAAATATTTAGTTGTAACTGAATCAATGAACATAAGTATTTTGAAAAAGAAATGAATAATTCTGTTAGAACTATGATTACTAGATGGCAGCACCATCACAAGTCAAAAATATTTTTTATTTTGAATATCAGATGCAAAGTTTTATTTCGCGGCGATCTCCTAAACATTTTATTATCTGCAACCTTTTTTTTTCTAAAAATTTATGCTTTTTAAAAATTTATTTTTATTATTATTATTTTTTTCACCAGTATGCCTGCATATATATGCATAACAACTCAATATTATTTTAGTTGAAATTATCTTTTAAGTGAGACCGCAAATTATTTTCTTAATTACATATAAAAGTGATTATGTTGTTATAAGACGTAGATAGGAAAGTAATAAAATTGAGATAAATGAATAAATATAAAATTCAATCCTTAATTAACTTAATAAACACATACTTTAGCAAATTTTATTATTATATTCGGAATTTTTATAATTCTATTCCACATTTACATATAACTTTTTATAATATATAGAATTGTTTTTGCTTTGTAAATTCATTTACTTTGGAATTAATATTTGCCCCCAAAAGGTGCAATTGCTCCCTCTGGTAAGCAAACAACGTAAGAATTGCAGTTTACTTCACTTCTAAATGTTACTAATTTTTTTTTCATATAGAATTTTTCATCTTCGATAAGGATATTTATTATAAACCCTATGAAATTCACGCACAGTCATAAAATTAGAGTACTGAAGTTGCTTTTTGTCAATGTAATTCCGTGATTAATCTCTGTCCAGTGGCCCAAAATATAGGCATTTGAAAAAAAAAAAAAAAAAAANAAAAAAAAAAAAAAAAAAAAAAAAAAAAACGGTTATAGTTACGCAAAAAGAGATAGAAATACGCGCCTTGCTGCATTTTGCCCAGGAAACTAAATAATTCTTTCTAAGTCTTAAGACTCTTTCTTCAAATTTCAACCAACTAACTTTCAAGTTCGTTAATAGATGGCGCTGCTTACAAATAAGCCCTAAAAACATTTAATATTCAATATAAGTTCATAAAATGCAGCACACAAAGCATAAATTAAAGCTTAAATTTGAGCTTATGGGAAAGAACAAGTATCTCCTCATTAGGTTGACATAATTACAATAATAGAAAAATGGACGGTACGAGAAATAAAATATAAGGCGAGGAGACATTGATAAATATAGAATTCAAATAGTGGAACTACGGTAAAGCATTTAATTCAAATGTTTTAAATGTTTTGATTTTTACATATGATTGCTGGATTCTTTATTTTTTCAGCTCATTGAAAATAAGTGACTTTGTACACAAATTCTGGATTTTTTTCGTAGCTTACTAATCTTAAACAAATTAAATTAAAGAATACAAATCAATAATCATAAAATATTTATAAATAATAATAAAAACTGTATTATAACTTCAAAACGTTACTACCTAATAAGAAACTGTAAAATATTTTTTAAGTAACATTTACTTCTCTTGTATTTCAAATTCTTCGGAAGAGATCCTTAAAATTTATAATTAATCCATCTAAATTTCCAGTAAAAAAAGAAAAACAAGAGTTTAAAATAGTTTTTTTTAAAATCAAATGCCAAACATAAATTTTTCTTTGATACCATATTTAGTAGCGTTCCACAAATGGATAATTCTAAGTATCAAATCAATACCAAATTTGGTTGCAATTGTCGAACAAATTTCTGTTTTTCAAATTCCGAATCTTTGATTTAATTTCATTCCTCAGTTAAGGAAATGATTGTTTGTACGTTCTGATAATTAAATATTCAAATTAAACACGGTAATTATATCTTTAATTCTCATTTAAATAAAAAGGAGCGGTCAATGTTACTAAATTACTTCCGTATGCTAATAAAGCATTCATCATCAAAACTTATATTTTTAAAAGCTATTAAAATTTGAAAGCTACAAAATTATAAGCAAGCAATAATTACTATTACTAGCGGTAATTATTGTTAGTAAATAATAAAAATATTAAATAACGTGAATGTATAATTTCACAGCCCAAAAATATGTGAATAAAATTAAGAAGGCAAAAGAAAATCGTTGGCAATACATCAAAACCACGAATCCGTATATTTGACTCTTTTTACATAAGTATGTTTTTATGAACGTTTCTTGTTAAAGATACGAATTAAAATGTCATAAGGCCATATAAATAGGCCTTACAAATTTAGCAATTAGGTCCTTACAAATTATGCAAAGATGCGGAAAATTACTTAATTTACAATAGCCTAATCGCATAAGCATAATCCCTGAAAATTTGACTTTTATTTCCCGCAAGATGTCTTTATTTACTAGATCAACTTATCTAACGATTTTTTTACACATACAGCTCCACTTTCTTTTTCAATTCTAATAATCTTCTTAGCAGCTTAGCCTGGACTATCTGAGTTCACTTGGTTAAAATTTTACTGTAAAAATTTTAATTAAAACAAAGAAGAATTTTTTTTTTTTCTTTTTTTTACAGATCATGTTTTTTTTTCTGTTTATAATTTTATTTGTTTTTCAGCTAGCTCATTCACATAATTAAAAAAAAATGCAGCATCCTTGTTGCATAATTTTTAAAATATTTCCACCAAAATTACAAGGCCCTAAACATAAGAAGTCTATGAATAAGTTGTTCTGTTCCTTGGACCAGTTTTAACTTATAATTTTTCAAGCATAAATTTGAAAAACTTAGAAATTTTGTGGAAAATACTTTTATGTTTGTCTATTAATATAATTTTTTGTGAACGAATTCTGCCATGTAATTCATATTTCTAAATTTTTTTTTAATAAAGTAAGAAAAATTGGTCCAATTCCTGGTGCTACTATATGTTGTACCTTAGACCATTTAATGTTGCTCAATAGATAGCACTCATTTTGATTTCTATTCCTTTAAACTTGTCAGTTGATCGAGTTTTCAAGCAGCTTGCACTGAGAAAAAGAGTAAAATTACCAGAATATGGTTAACTTTACCGTGTTTCTGGCTCTATGGAACACCAAAAAGCTTGTTAATTTTTACCGAAGTGCTTTGGTAAAATTAACTATGAAATATGGTTTCATAATATATGATAAAATTTATTTGGTAAATGTGGTAAAATTTGGTAATTTTATTATATTACCTTAGAGCATGGTATAAAAACCATTTATATAGAAACTTTAAATTTCAGTTTTTTATTTTTTTTATAAATATGTGGTAATAAGAACTATAATTTTGAAAACCGGAATATCGGTAATCCGTTGCCATATGAGCGGTAAAATTACCAAATGAATGGTTTTAATACCATATATCATAAAATTTCACATAAAATTCACAAAATCACAAAATTTCATACGTACTTATTAAATTATAAATATAATACTTATTTGTACAGTAAATTTTTAAAATTTAATTTGCGCGGAGCTGTTTTATAGTCTTTTCATTCTTTTTACTTTATTTTTCTTTGGATAAAACCCATTTCTCGAAAAAACATCGTTTGAATTCGTTGTCTCGAAAAACATCAAAATGGAATTTTTCCTAGAAGGGATGAGCAAACAGAATAGATGCAATCAAGTAGAAATTTTATGAATAACCAAAAATATTGCTTGCTAAAATCGGGGTGGTCTCGTTGAAAGTGCGCTATGTACCAATAAACTTTACATTGTACGCATCAATTTAATATTTCCGATTTCTTCGTTAAATCCGAGTTCTTGTTAAATCCGGGCTCGTTATAAACGAGTTCGACTATATAGTGCGGTTGCAAGCTTACACATAGGCGCAATTCATTCGATCGCAAAGTGTTATTATATATGCAGCTATGAACATCGTTTTCCCTCCATACTTATTACAAATTCCATATATTACAAATTATTCTATATGGATATAAAATTTCACATAATACTAAATATGCTATATGTGTACAAAATTTCACAAATACTAACTATGCTGTATGCGTATAAAATTCCACATATTACCAAATAATCTTCATCTTCTTGTTTCTCTTCCGGTTCTTTGCTAATGGAATTTCAGTTAAAAAAATAAATTACTTCTTGCATTATTTGAACAATAGAAATTACCACATCTCAAGTATTAAAATAACAAAAATGCTATATAATATTTTTGATTTATAAATTCTTAATAATAGTGTCACGATTTTAACATGTAAATATATTTATTTCAAAAACACCCATTTTAAATAATAATTTTCGTGGAATTACATTTTCCCTGTTCAACAGAAAAACCCAAAATATTTATTTCAAGAAGCAGCCTTGACCTTTCAGGTCAGAAAGGTTCAGCCTGTTTATAATGCATTAATATGATAATTAAAATTGATCTTTTAAAATGCTGGTTATGAAATAATGTGCTTATGGGTTTAAACCGTAAAATATGCCCCTTAACTGTTTCCTCATATAATTAACAATGAAATTATTTTTATTTAATGTGTTTTATTTTTATCACCGATTGTTCCTATATAGATTACCATATTTAAGGAGTATTTCGCCTTCCTCAGTTTTTTAAAGTAACAAATACAAATCTCTTAGGTACATTGTAAAAAGTTCAGGATCAAATTACGTTAAAAAGTACCGGCACTAAGGATGCCGGTACCTTTTACAACGAAATCTATTCTTACCGGAACATGTTATGGAATAAAAAAATCTGATATAACGTAATTTTAGAGCAATAACTATCGCAAAACCACTGAATCACTCTAATTAAATCAATACTTAAAATACTGTAAAAATTATTTACGGTATAATATTATACTGTAAAAATGAATTTTAAGGTAAAATATATTTTACGGAAGAAGCGCCCAAAGTTCCGGTACTTCATACTGTAATTTGATCCGGAATTTCTTAGTGTTGGGGACATGGAAGTGGACATATTTTTCATATTATATCATTAAATATAATGATATATAATAATACTAGATATGCTTATTATATCATTAAATAGTCTTTTTTGATTTGCCTTTTTTTAATGAATCAATAATGAACTTAAATGGACTAGTGTCTTCAAGAGGTTAGTATGGACACTATTCTAATTTGATTAGTTCTGCTGCTAGTGCTGAAATATCAATATTAGGGCTTCGGTGAATATAATGGAGGTTAGTTTAAAACTTTATAGGATAATTATTTACTAAATGAGATTAATTTAACAAAGCATTTAGTTTATTTCTAATTAACTTCGATTAGTTCTGGTAAAAGTGGAAAATAAAGGAAAACTAATCTTTTGTTACATTTCAAGTTTTTTTTTTCCCAAAATGTTTATAACCTAAGCTTTCAACTCAAAATGTTTATAACGTAAGCTTTCAACTCAAAAGGTTCATAACCTAAGTTTTCAACTCAAAATGTTTATAACCTAAGCTTTCAACTCAAAATGTTTATTACCTAAGGAATTTCAGTAATTTTTTTTTAATATCTGATACACAATGTGAGCTTCCGTTAACTTAAAACGATTTTGACTCTTAGTTGACATTTAATACTGATTTGTGTAAACTTTTTACGAAAATAAAAAAATCAACTCAACTTAATTAATAAATTAATATATTTTCTTTGCTAAACTCATTTAAAAATACATTTCTAATGTTGCAACTTTTTTTTTTGAACCAGTGATTTTGCCTATTTCAATTGCTAACCATAAATAAATATTTATTAGGTTATAACATTAACTAAATAATCATTGTTAAGATTGTTTATTTAATACTGTATTTTTAGAATAAAAATGGTTCCATTTTGAATTTACTTGCTTTTTTATAAGTAAAAATAGATTAAATAATTATTTTTGTGACTTGTTCACTGTGACTTCAAGTCATGGGGCTAGGGTGAACAAAAATGTTTTGTTTTATAAAAAAAAATGCGCAAAAAAGAAATCAAAGAAAAATTTGATGTTTATTCAACTATGAGTATGAACTTTGAAAGTTTAATTACAGTGATAAAATATTATTATATATGCTCAAAATGATGAGTACTTAATTATTTTCTTAAATAAAAATCATGCTTACTAGCCTCCAATGACAAATAAAATTTTTTTTGTCTATAAAATGGTTGAAAAAATATTGAAGATACTCAAAAAAATCTTAAATATTTTAAAAATGTGTGAATGAACTGTGAAAATGAATTGTGTTGTAGGATTGAAAATTTATAGCTTTAAAATATATAATAAATATAAACAAAATCAAAAAACATCTTGAATAAACCACAAATGAAAGTACAGAAATGGACATACTACAACATCAGTTCTATAAGCAAAAACACAGATAATCAGAAGACCAAAAATTAACACTAAGCACTAAACAATAACACCAAAAGTTTTTGATGTTTAGATACTAAGGATGGTTCTTGTTTATAGAATCGAAACACAGTATTATGTCCATTTCTGTACTTTCATTCATTTGTGCTTTATTCATGTTTTTTTTATTTTTTATTTTTTTTTAATTATTTTTTTTACCTTTAATCTACATAGCGCAAAGTATACCCTATCATTTTTGGATATACAAAATAGCTTATAAATTCCTTTTCTTCTTTCTTTTTAATTTTCCTAGAGGAAAGGGAAACTAGTGCAGACAATTTAATAAATTTGCCAAAATAGTTTATCAAGAATTTTTTTAACAAGTCAGTATTTTTGTCACAACTCTTATCTTAATTTTGAATGATACACTGACAAATTTTGTATAAACTAAATTTTCTGGCAGTTGTTTTAAATTACTGTTGCGATGTGGATTCTAAATGCTGTAAAATTAATTAAATGTTCGTGCTAAATTCAATTAAATTATCTGATAAGTTTAATCCAAGTAGAATGAGATATGTTATGATGTCTGAATTAAGAGCTAAGCAATACAGTTTACTGTTACACTGTTAGAATTTCCACTCTAAAATTACGTTAAAAAAAACCCAGCAGTTGCCTGCTCTTCAGATTAAATAAACAGTAAAGTTTACGATTAGGAACAATTTTTTACCTTCACAGTCTAAAAACCGTTTACAACTGGTATGTTAAAAAAACCGTGAATACAAAATTATACGGTTTTTAAATCATATACAACTAGTATCAATTCAAAGCCGGGAAGTTAATATTTAATTGGACATTGGAGTTAGAATATATTAGGAATGGATATTGGAGTTAGGTTGTGGTTGAGTTGTGTTTTGTCAAATGAACTGCGACCTGTAGCATTGTGAGGTTAACACTGGGATTCGAACCCCGACTTCAGCCAGTCATGAGATTGACAGATTAGCCCATTCCGCTATAGTATGTACCCAGCAGCAATAAACTAGGTGACTTCATAAAGGGGACCTAGTTAGCGTGGGTAAAATTCTGGTTGTTTTACCATATCTGGTGAAAACAGTACATGAACAATTTTTCTCGCTGCCATCAGTTTGAATATCATTTTTATTATATTTATTTGACTATATTGGTTGAATATGGTAAAATAACAATTAAATAAATTGTTACCGTTTTTTTTTCCCGAGAAATTTCTAACAACGTGTAAAATAGGTATTTTGTATAAATAACATCAGATATAAAGTAACAAATGATAAAAACTAGCAAATCATTAACAGCGGCTTAAGATTATAAGTATGCTTTTAATGTTTTAATGAGGTTTTAACAACCTTAACGAAAAAGTTAGGCGGTATTTAGAACAAGCCTTGGATCTTTGTTGGAATAGAAGGTCGAAATTTGAAGAGTCTAGACCGCTTTTCATCATTAATTAAGAACTTCCTTTATTTTTAATTATTAAGCCTTTAACTTCAAGATTACATTTGCAATTTTTTAGTATAATGTTAAATGGAACGTTCGCTAATTGCGGATTTTTTTTATAGTTCTCTAATTCATTTATAGATAAATATCTACAGGACAAATAAGCTCAACTTACCGACAACATCAAATTGGAATATTAGGAATTCGACATTTTGAAATTTACGAACTATTTATTCTAAATATTTTTTTCCCTTCATTTTCCATAAATGATTAAATTACAATGGTGTTTAATCTTCGATTTCTTGAATATTACAGGACAGGTAGATGATGTTTTTTGCGCATTGTTAATACTTTTATAAGAGCCGTGGTGGCTTAGGGGCTACAAAGTTCGCCTCCCAATGAGGTAAATCAGGTGCAAATCCCAGCAGTGGCAGGATGATAAGAATTCTGCTTCCGGCTCACACCGACCACAGTGTAAGCGTGAAATATCATCATTGGTAAACGGATCATGGGTGGTCGGGCTAGCCATGGGAGGTTTTCGTGGTTTTTCTCTTCATGAAATGCAACTTCGGGTTAGTTCCATCACAATGTTCTCCACGATGAATTTGCCTCAATGCTTGATCCAGGAGTTCCCTTGTCTTCCGGGATGGTTTCGAGATTAAAAAGGCTATGAAGTTAAACATTGATAGTTGTGAACTCAAAATTGAGCTGGCCGTTCAACGTCTGGTTATATAAAATAAAATAAAATATTTTCATAAGGAGAGAATCAGAGAAATGTTAACTGTTTTCCATAATCGGATATCGAGTACTCCCTTTTGACTTTTGTTACCCCATATTGAGGGGTAACTAAAGGCATGATGTCTTAACATGCACGTTTTTGAAAACTTTCATGCGTGTAAACATAGAGTTCAATGTATACCAAAGCTACTTAATCTCTAAAGTGAAGGTCTTGAATTGGTAAACTCGACTAATGATGCTCAAAATCAATATATTTATTCATGTTTTGGATTTTGTATTAAAATATTCTGCTGTTTGTTTCGTCTTGCATAAAAACTGCAATATATTTCTAGAATCCGTATACGAATTACAGAAAATTTAGCGATAATACGGAAGATTTTTTTGCGGATAAACATCATTAATCAAATTTGCCTTATTTAACTTTTGGCCTCTTGACGCCTTTGATATTTATGAGAAAAACCAACCCCTTTTTTGTTTTATCTCTACTACCGCGTTTGCAAATGAATGAGACCACCATAAAACGAGCATTAGCTTAAAGGAGGAAAATCCCTTACTTAGATCGAAAAGTTTTTTTTTCTCTCGTTTGTTTGGTATTATAATATATAATTGTTTTGTTTTCCCCGAACAGTTTTTTTTTCCAACTTTGGAGTGTACAAACTTTTATCTTTCGGGTGAGTTTTAAGCATTCAACTTAGATTGGAATCACATTTGGGCATTAAATGTTAATTTCCGTTTAAAATCATTCCTAATGGAAGCAGTTTTTCATGTGAAATTTTTCCTCGTTGTAATTTAATAATTTTTTCCGATTTTAGTTTTATTTTTGCTTTAGAATTTCAGTATTAATATGATTTTATGTGGCTGAGAACGAAAGCAAATTCTAAATTCAATTTTTCTTTGGAGAAATCAAGATTCATTAGTAAAATTAGGATATTTCTTTTTTATAACGTAAAAATATTTTTCTTAAAAAAGAATTTTGAGTTTTGTTATTTATCATATAATTTAAATTGAATCGTTGCAAGCGTAATCTCTTCAAATCTTTCTGAAAGATGACACCCAAAATAATTGAAGAAGAAATGTTTATAATTCTAATTTTACTTTTTTATATGTTTTTAGAGGTTATTAATTCAATTATTTTTTGTCTTCCGCATATATTATCGGTCTCGAAACACTGTATCGTTATATTCGAAATTTTTCATCATTCGGCAACCTTTATAGCATTTGCGCTTCTAAAAGATTTAGTTGGTTTCTTCTTTTATTTTAAATATTGATACAATCTGTATCTGACTATCTGTGTGTGGATGGAAAATAATCTGGTAAAATTACCGTATTTAAAACAGTTGCATTTCTAGATGAGAAGATATTTTTGCATTGAATTACAAAATTTCATAAATTAGCTCTAATCAACTGTCGCGATCTATATTTGACGTGTTTGTCTCAATATTTGCTGTTCTATTTTCGGAATCCAAATACGTTGCCAAAAAAGGTGTGAAAGAAAGTGCTTTTGTGCATAGTTACTAAATTTAATAACTTCTTAGCACTTACTAAATATTACTGTTTATATTCGATATATTTATTTCTAACTTTGTAGTTCCAGTTTTTGATTCCAAAATTGTTGAAAAAAGTTACATTTGTTCACTAGAAAATACTTTTCTATGAAACTCTTAAATTTTATTATTAACTAGCACTAATAAATTATCGCAGCCTATAATTATAATAATTATCACAGCCTTATACGAATTATTGAAGTTTTAATTAAAGTTTAAACTTTGAAGTTCTAATTGATGGATACTTATCCATCGATTAATGTTAATTTTTTTCTCGAGAAGACATTTTTGTCTACAATTACTTAATTTTATAATTAATTAGTACTAATTATTTATTAAAGGGATAAAATAATCTGGTAAAATTATTGTACTCTATAATAATGACATTTCTGGTAAAAAATCCTCCATAATTTCGTTTATTAAGACAAAATTATACGGTGCTTAAATAATTCATTTGGTAATTTTTTCGTTCATATGGGAATGGTTTGCGAAAATTTCGTTTTCTAAAATTATAGTTTGAATTACTACATATTTAGTATAAAATACAAAACCGAAAAGTAAATTGAACCGAATAAATGTTTTTCGTGCCATGATCTAAAATATAATGATAAAGTTACCAAATTTTATCATTTGTTATAAGACCATATTTTATTGTAAATTTTATTAAAGTCATTACCAAAGCGCTTCTGGAAAAATTGCTGAGCCTTTTGGTGTTCCCTTAGAGTCAGAAACATGGTAAATTTTATCATATTCAGGTAGTTTTGACCATTCTTTTTTTTCCTTAGTGCAAATCCGCTGAAAGTTGTTAAAGTGGAAACTCTATTGTGTATAAATACTGTTGTTGTTTCTAATGCAACTTGCCACACTGTCAAGCCTGCTTGGTGAAACCGAACAAATTTAAGCCAGAGTGTGCGTTTCTTGTTTTTCAGTGGCGCCATCTGTGACCAAGAATTCGACTTCTGCCACACCATACATCGGACCCGTTTATGGACCCGTAAATACTAAATTTAATCAATAATTGGCTCTAATTAACTATTAAATTTTAGGATGGTCTTCTAAAACAAAGAAAAATTGTGACTGATTTCGTGAAAACCATCTAATCATTAAATCAAAAGACACTCAGGGTGTTGCTCTTCTTAAATGTTTATCATTAGCGAATCTAATTCAACTCCTCCCTAAAGTGTGCCAAAATAGTCTTTATTTCAGCTCTTCATCAAATATATTTCTTTATGCAATTAAATTTTTAATTACTTAGTCATTGAATTTGCTTTTCGTATAATTTAATTCACGAATTCAAATTAATCAAGGTACAAGTATATAAATTTGAAATTATTTTGCTTAAAGAAATTTTGATTATCATTCAAATCGAATCCAATTTAATTAAAATGAAACAACTGAAAGTTAAGGTTCATAAATGTTAATAGCTAATTTAATTATGCACACTTCTTTGAAAGTATTCAACTAAATGAAATATGAAAGAGGAACAATAGAAACTGATTTACTGCTGAAATTACAAATGATATTTTCTGTTTCATCGGCTCCATTAGTCTTTAGGATTCTAAAGAAAATAGCACTTAAGACTATTTGAATCGCCTACGAAATGTAATCAATCTTTTTATGTAAGATTGCGTTTTTTGATATTTATTCGCCAACTTGTGTATCATTACTTTGTTAGGCTTCCTTGGCGAGATAAGATATTAAAAAATAAAAAAAGAAATGCACACACACAAAGCTTAATCTTCCGATGGAAAGAAAAAAATGAAAAATAATGTATTTTCTTTTGTGACTAACTATCTGTGTGTGGGTGGTTAATATTCAACGGTTAAGTTATCTAATCAAATATTCTACTGTACCGAAACGACAGGAAGTTGAATAAATTGCGATGAAAAAAAGACAAGAAACCTCCTCTTTTTTGTAAACAAATCACTATAAAATTATTCATTACGGTTTCTTTTATAAAATAATGGTCACTTTATTTTTTAAATTCGACTTTACTTTTAAAAATTCTGGTAAAAGTACCGCATGGTATGGTATTGATATTTTTAGTTTAAAAGAAACATAATTCCGGTTAATAAGCCAAATATACGGTATTTAAATTAAACATTTGGTAATTTTTCCATTCATATGGCAACGGTTTATTGGAAATTTTGGTTTTCAAAATAGTTCTTATTACCATATATTTAGTACAAATTGAAAACTTAAGTTTAACCAAATAAACGGTTTTTATCCCATGCTTTAAGATCATAAAATTACCCAATTTCACCACATTTACCAAATTTTATTACGAATTATAAAATAAACCTTATTTTATGCTTAGTTTTACCGAAATCATTAACAAAGCTCTTCGTTAAAAATTACTGAGCTTTTTGGTGTTCTCATAGAGCCAGAAACTAACACCTCCTAGAAGAAAGAAAGCCTCAGCAAGTATCAATTTAGTAGTCCGACGTAACGAACACAAACTGTGCGGTGGATGAAATTAAGAAAGTTGTCACTGCGTTCGAGCCACTAAGTTGCGCAGTGGTGGTTAATACGAAAGATGTCAGTACGTTTGGACTACTAAAGGATCAGATTTTTTGTTTATGGTAACCAGTGCTGAGGTCTTCTCCTTTCTAGATGATATTGCAGAAACACGGCGAATTTCACCATATTCTGGTAGTTTTGACCATACTTTTTTTTATCAGCGTAATATCGCTTTGTGAAGATGAGCTCAAATTAGCTTTTGGTGTCTCAGCCCAACCACGAACTTTGAATAAGAGCTGCGAAGTCCAATAGAGCGTTCGCCTTCCAATGAGGTGAACCGGGGTTCGATTCCGGCAATGGCTGGTCGACACGAATTCCTCATCCAGCTTGCACCGACCACAGTGCTGACGTGAAATATCCTCAGTGGTAGACGGATCATGGGTTAGAGTCCACTTGCCGTCTGGCTAAGCGTAGGAGGTCCTCGTGGTCTTCCTCTCCATGTAACGCAAATGCGGGTTAGTTCCATCAGAAAGTCCTCCACGAAGGCAAATTTCTCCCAATACTTGATCCAGGAGTTCCCTTTTCTTCTGGATTAGGTTCAAAATTACAAGGCTACGGAGTTGAACATTAGTAGTCATAAACCCAAAAAATTGGATCGGCTGATACGGTTATATATATAAAAAAAGTTGGAGTTGGAGAACATTTTGAAGGAGTTTGAGAAAAAGAAAAGAATTTTCTCGACATCGACTCCTGTTAGTTAAAAGTTCGGCCCTATAGACTAAATGATTAAAAAATAAGCTTTTGATCTAATGAAAATCATTTAATTATTAATTAACCAATTATTGAGTGATTTGAATGTCATTACTGTCTGCACATCGTACTCTATTTACGATTGCGATCAATACAAAATAACAAACGTAGACCAACAAGCCAATTTTCAAATAATCAGCCTGTAGTATCCCCCCATTAAACTCTACGTTTCATCAACAAGTGATGCGCTAATAAAGTTAAGCTTTTGATAAAGATAAAAATTCAGTTTTTCTTATTTCTAAAAATTAATCCCTAAATTATTCAAACTAAACAAGCAGAAGCTACTATATGGGAATTCAATTAGGTACTTTCGAGTATTGTTATAGGCATCACGCTGAGTTTCAATCATTTCCTGACAGCCGTTTGAAATCTGAAATTATATATACTCATTTATCAATGTTACAGCCCACGAAAAATCTACACATCGAAGAAGGCTTTTAGTAAAAGAGTTTTTAGCAGTCTGATATAAATGGGAAATGTACGTGCTGCAGTAATGAAGAACGAGTCATATCCGACTTGGAGTAGAAATAGTGTTAGAGTGAGCATCTGTTCTCCGCAGATAGACCAAAGATGAAACTTGCTAAAACCACGTGATAGGAGGACTCTTCTGTTGATTTTACCCTATAAGTAAACGAAGCGAATTTCTCATTACTACGATGAAAATGCTCTGCAGAATTTTTGGAGAGCGTTGATATCGTTAAAACTTGATGCAACCTTAATATGATCAAGGTATAACCATAGTATCGATCAAAATTTTAAAACCTTAATATGGTGCAAGGTGGAACCATAATATAGTTCAAACTTGTTGGAATTTTAATATTGTCCAAGGAGGAACCATAATATCTCTCAAACTTGTTGTAACCTTAATATGGTGCAAGGTATAACCATAGTATCGATCAAAATGTTAAAACCTTGATATGGTGCAAGGTGGAACCATAATATAGTTCAAACTTGTTGGAATTTTAATATTGTGCAAGGAGGAACCATAATATCGCTCAAACTTGTTGCAACCTTGATATGGTGTAAGGTTGAACCATAATATAGTTCAAATTTGTTGAAACTTTAATATGGCGCAAAGCTGAACCATATTGCTTCTTAAACTTAATTCCATGATACTGTGGTTCAACTTGAGAGCGGACATTTGGTTCAATTTACCCCTTATCAGAGATGCAGCGAATTTTTAACCGTATCATGGGTTAAGGTTTCAATGTTATGGTTTAACCCTAAACCGATTTTTCTGAGTTTTTTCTTGCTAGTAAACTACTGTTTTTTGCTGTTGCTGAACTGATACTGAATTACAGTTTTATAAAAAAAAAGACATCGACAAGAGAAC
Organism: Parasteatoda tepidariorum; assembly: GCF_043381705.1. Classification (NCBI taxonomy): domain Eukaryota; kingdom Metazoa; phylum Arthropoda; class Arachnida; order Araneae; family Theridiidae; genus Parasteatoda; species Parasteatoda tepidariorum. Next base: position 41,028,660 of record NC_092215.1, read on the forward strand.
AATTGGTATAAGAAAATTAGAGTTAAATTTCTCAGAATAGTCATCTTGCAATTAAAATTATTTTCTTTTAATCGCCATTTTAATTTAATTGAGTTTATCATCTTTTTTTTATACATAATTGTCGCAAAATTTGTGAATTTTATGAGCAAAATTGACAATGAAGAATTTCCCTGCCTCTCTATTTTAACCAAGTGAAAATCGTGCTAGGAAGATTCTTGATGTCTGACATAAATTCTTCGCTTTTTTATGAGTGATATGCTCTCTCTTTTGCTATATCTTTCTAAGAAATCTAATGAGTTTTAAACCATATCGAATGCTATTAAATTCAAACAGATTTTGTCTTTCTTTAAACTATAAGGAGCACATGACAGCTTTATTTCAAGTATTTGTGAATTTAAAAGTGAAGTGTTTGATTTTCAAATAAGTTCAATAGTTCGATGTTATTTCCAGTTTTTTTAAAATTTTTTTGCAGTTTATTGGTAAGTATGCAATCCCATTTGAGTCATTCTAATAGAATATAGATTTTTCCGTTTGCTTTTTGAAAGTTAGCATTATGTTAAATAACTTTTTTTTAATCTTTTATATTATTTTAAAAAAAATAAAGAAAATTGAATTACAATAAGTTCTCGAAAAATGAAATTTCAAATTAGTCATTTTATATATCGGAAATTACTCAGCAGATTTCACTCAAATTTTGAATTTGACGAAGTTTACAGGATGTAAAAAATTTTATGATTAAATATTTTTAATTCTATTATGTAATAAATCTTTTATTTTCAAAAAGGTTGGAGTAGCAGTGAATAATCAAATTTTTTCTCAAAGGGGAAATTTTTACATCAAACTTTTCTTTAGTATTCTTTCCAGGTAGTTGCTTAATATATCTCTGGAATTTCCACAAGATACAAAACAAAAACGCAGTATCGAACAATTTGGAAATGTGGATATCATATTGCCTCAGTTCATAAATCAGAACAAACAATCTCCTAACTCAACTATTGAAATCAGATTTTCCTGGACAGTGGAATTGTGCCAATTTCGCTTCTAAGGGCGTTACTAAAACATGATCTGAGCAGTGGATAAACCTTGAAATTCTCTTTTTTAATTTTTTACCTAATACAAACGGTTATTAGCCAAACGTTGTATTCGAAATTTGTCAGTTATATTCACGATACATTTTTAAATTTCATTCTCAGAAAAATGTATGATCATAGGTAAATATGGTAAATTTACCCTGTTTCTGACTCCAAATGTGTGGTATTAAGAACTATAATATTGAAAACCAGAATTTCCTGTAAACCGTTACCATATTGATTAGGGAAATTACCAAATAAATGGTTTAAATACCGTACATTTTTAGTTTTATTAATCAAAAAGATGTTTTTTTTGTATTAAATTTTTTTTAAACAAAAACAAAAATGTCATTATTATATTGTACGGCAATTTTACCAGAATTTTTTTTCTTTATGTACAGTGCTTTGATTTATATTTTTAGATTCCATAAAATATTAAGCGTCTCAAACTAGTATTTAAGCGAAGAAAAAAAAAGGTTTATAAGCTATTGAATCACAGGTGAGGAGTTGAACTGAAAAACATTAAAATCAAGTTGGTTGCCTGGTAAACTTTAAGACGTTGCTAATATTTGCATTTTAGCTCCTTTCGGTTTTTTCCGTAAATCAAACACGTTTTGATATTTTCAATTCCACCTTCCTCGCTAGTGATTCGTTCGACTTTTGTGCGCATTTCACTTGCTGCGGTCAGTAAGCGGGAGGGTGACCAATTTGATCAGCCTGCGTAGGGACCAAGGGTGTGCGGTATCGGTCTTCCCTTAACTGCTCTAACGTAAAGAGCTCGACTTCATGCGCAAGTAGTCGGGCTACTAAAGCAGGGGAGCCACCCCCTCTGGTGAGGATCAAAATTGCGATGGCATGTCTTCGGATCATCCTCAGGGATGTTACCAATAGCCCATTGTGCAGCTCTAGTGCGACGTAAATAAAGTAACTACCTACCTATCTACTAAATGTGTGATAATAGGAACTATAATTTTGAAAAACTAGAATTTATGTTAAGCCATAAATTTTTTTTTCGAAGAAATATTATTACGGCAATTTTACCAGAATTTTTCTTCGTGTAATTTTAATAAAAAAAAATTGGCTTTTTTATCATTTTTTTGTTGATAATAAATCACGCAATTTATTTCAAAGTGAATTTGTTGATCATTTATTTTATTTCTTCCAGTGTTTTAACATTTAAATTATTTGAGTGAACATAATGTCAAAATTTCATTATATCTGTGCTCTAGACTTGATCTGGTGTGTTTTTTGGTCTTAGCTTCATTTATTATTAAAGGGCGGTATTGGATTTATCAGCTATTCTTTGCTTAAGCAATAGCATTGCCGAGTTTTATAGTGAAAACGATATTTCTTCTCTGACCGAAAAAAACAAGCTAACTCTAATTTAATCTGGTGTTCGATTCTCAGCAATGGCTGGTCAATACGAATTCCGCACTCGCCTCGCACCGACTCTAGTACTGACGTAAAATATTCTCAGTGGTAGACGGATCATGGTCCCCTTGAACTCCTTGCCGTCAGGTAAACCGTGGGAGGTTTTCCTTTCCATGTAACGTAGATGCGGGTTAGTTCCATCAAAAAGTCCTCCACGAAGGCAAATTTCTCCCAATACTTGAAGGGGAATTTTATANTAGCAAACGTATTTTCTGTATAGGCTATATAAATTTAGTTTTACTACTTAATTTAAATAACTTTACATCTTTCAATTTGGTTTCAATTCAATTGAGTTTAAATTATTCAATGTAGCATCTTAGATTTAAAAATAGTGATTACATTAACACCCTTTTAAATTTGCAGTGAGTCGATTGTTATGAATCACATAAGGCGTGGTCTTTAAATATATGTCTGATTCCATTCCTCGAAGGTAAATTATTATTATCTAGCCATCTTTAACAATGGCATTCAAATGTATATCTAATTCTTTTTATTGTCAGGTACTCTAAATATTCTTTGGATACTTCGTAATAGATCCTTCCAGTAAAAATAAAAAAGAGTGCAGACAATAGTAGCCGACGAAGTAGAGGAAAAAAATTGCCCTTCAAAACCTTTTCTGGACAGCATTTTATTTTCTTGTTGTTCAAGGTTTTTTTTCTGAATTTACATCAGATAAAAGGAAGGGTTCAAAAGTCACCATCAATCTCCTGTTAACACAACTTCCATAAGTGGAACAAACTTACTCCCCCAAAAATAACAACAAAAAACAGTTTCAATTTGAGTTTCGTGCGTTATATCACTAAGCGTAATGGCTTTAGGGACCAAAGGAAATTTTTTTAGGTAAATTAATCAAGGACTAGAAAACAATCACGCAAGATCTAGATGGGTGTTATGGCTGGAATTTCGGATGTTATTTAATATTGTGTGATTAGTATCTTGAAGTTCACCAGTTTATGTCTTAAAATCCCTTCAAGATTGAATTCCATGCAAATGGTTACTCCATTTTCATGATGATCTATGTTGAGTATTTATTATTCATTTGAATTATTCGATAGGATCACGATTAGAATCATCGTAAGAGGTTTTAGAAAGTCTGTTTTTCTGCGGAACTTGTTCTTTTGTGGTTCAAGAGTTCAAATGCAATCTTGCTTAGAAAAATAGAAACTGAATGATGCTTGAATTGGATGTGCGCGAGTTGTTAAGTTCTAAAGCAAAAGAGCATGTGCTAGAAAATATTACTAGTTTTAACTGCTGTTATTATATATAAAAAAAAGTTTAACGTTTCAGGATTAAATGAAACTGAGATTATTTCAACGACAAAGGCAAAAAAAATCTTCGTATATTTCACCGGCATAAAAATTTTATGAAGGATAAAACTCTTGACTGAAATCAATACATTTTAAAGGTAATTGCTTGGTTACGATATTTCTATTTTAATAAAACTGTTTTCAATACTTTATATAATTGTTTCAAATCAGTTGAATTATATCTGGAAGTTCATCAGTTTATGTCTTAAAATACCTTCAAGATTGAATTCCATGCAAATACTTACTCCATTTTTATGATGATCTATGTAGAGTTTATTATTCATTTCAATTATTCGATAGGATCACGAGTAGAATTATAGTCATTGGGTTTAGACTGTCTGTTTGTTTTACCGTAGAGCTTGTTCTTCTGTGGTTCAAAAGTTCAAAATGTAATCTTGCATAGAAAAATAGAGCTGAAGGATGCTTGAATTGGATATGCGCGAGTTGTAAAGCAAAAGCATGTGCTCGAAACTATTGCCAGTGCTAACTGTTATTATTACACAAAAAAAGTTTAAAGCTTCAGGATTTAGTGATAATGAGATTATTTTTAAAGAAAAGGATAAAACAATTTTCTTCTTAGTTTTAGCAGGCATAAAAAGTTCATGAAGGATAAAACTTTGACTGAAATCAGTACATTTTACAGGTAATTGTTTGGTTACGATATTTCCATTTTAATAAAAATGTTTGCAATATTTTATATAATTGTTTCAAGTATTATATTAATAATAATTCATTAGAATTATTTGAAAGGATCATAGGTAGAATAACGGCAAAAAAGTCTTTGATTATCTACAAATTTTGTCCTGGAATAAACTATAATTTGGTTCAAATGCAATCTTGTTTAGAAAATGTAGCAACTTATAGACGCTTGATTTGAATATGCGAGAGTTGTTAGGTTTAGTGCATCTGTTTATTTGTAAAGAATATTCAAGTTTCAATTTCTGTTATCGCATAAAAAAGTTAAAATTTTCAGGTTTATTTAATAATCGAATATTTTTTAGCAGAATAGATAAAAAAAATTATTCTTAGTTGGTATGAAGTGTTTATGGAGGAGAAACTGTAGGCAGGAGTTAGTATATTTTTAGATTTCATTGCTTCACAATATTTCTGTTTTAAAGGTTCATAGTTCTTTAAATAAATGATCCAACATCTCTGAAATTCACTTAATGAATCAAAGAAAAAATTTAGGTTTCAAATTTATTTTTGGGAATATTTATTTCATAAAAATATATCAGACCATTTATTGGTTATCATCCGGTAAAAATTGATAAAAAACAAACTACTTGTTATAATTTTAGGTAATAGTACAGCTTCACTGTCACAGTCTTTCTCCAGTTATACTTAAATCAGGTTAGAAAATACACTGTAAAAAATTCCAGATTAAATTACTGTAAAAAGTACCTTCACTCAGCGTGCCTTTACTTTTTACCGTAAAATCCATTTTTACCAGAACATGTTACGAAACAAAAAAGTCTGATATACCTTCATTTTCAGAGTAATAATTACCGTAAGATCACTGAATCACTCTATTTAAATAAATATTATTCTAAAAATTACTGTATAATATTTTACCGAATATTTATGGATTTTTTTTACAATTTTTATTATTTGTTTAATTATTTATGAATTTTACGGTTGATCACCCAAAGTGCCGGTTCTTTACACCGTAATTTGATCTGGAATTTTTTACAGTGTACCTATAGTTTTGTAGAATAAAATTAATCTCTTCAAAAGGATAGCTGATTTAGAAAATGTTTAAAAATGGAGAAACATTATTCTACACGGAGAAAAAGTACTGTAAAATTTCAGTAGTGTATGGTAATAATTTTTCTCGAAAAAAAAGAAACACTATTCTGTTTTTTCCCAAAATATACAGTATTTAAACCACTCATAAGGTAACGTTCTACCGAAAATTCCTGTTTTTATTATTAGAAGTTGTTATTCATATAGTGCACACATTTAGTAAACAATTCAATTCTGTAAAGTAAATGTAACCGAATAAATTATTTTTATGTCATGCTCTAAGGTATCATGATAAAATTTCCAAATTTTAAAATATTTACCAAGTTTTCTCACATATTATGTACCAATATTTTATTGTTAATTTTATCAAAATCATTATTAAAGCTCTTCGGTAAAAATTACCGAACTTTTTGGTGTTCCCATAGAGACAGAAACACGGTAAATTTTATTATATTCCGGTAATTTTTGACCATATTTTTTTACTCAGTGTAGAACCGTCTCTAAAATGGGTACTTGCTGCATTGATAAGATTTAGTTGAAAAGAGTACTTAAAAGTAATTTATGTTAAATTTGTATTAAAAAATATCTCTTATGAACTTATAATGAGCTTTTAGAAATATCCTTTGTATTTTTTTTTGTACACGTTTTAAAATCATTAACAATTTTAAATTTAGTCACAGCCTTGAGATTTTTACATCCAAGGAAGAAAACCTATATGTAATTAAATTATAAAGCTAGCAATAATCGATTTACTGCTGAAAAAAAATATCAAAATTTTATATTTATTTTTCCTTCTCTTCAAACAAATTACCGAAAAGGAAATGTTTATGAATTATTACAATATTTGATAGACCTGATAACATTAAAATTTAACTTAAAAGTTAATAGTCTAGCAAAAAAAAAAATCCTACTATAATTATTTCTTTAAAAGCAAAATAAAAATGTTTTATTTAATTGCTACTTTCAGCTGAAAGCTGGATTAGAATTAATGGCTAAATTTCATTTTTCGTTTTGTCAGGCGATAAAAATCTACCAATTCAATGGAAGTTATTTTGTTTTTATGATAATTTGAATTTTAGGAAATCTTTTCTTTAATCCATGGCGCCGTAGATTTCATTTGACTGATGATGTTTGATGTTATTTAATATTATTTATTGTTTTGTTTCGATATGAAAAGTAAATAAAGTCTTTTCTTGTCTAGGTTTTTCTTTTTTTTTGTCCTTGGGCAGGAGGATTTTACAAGCCTTATTTGATGTCGAACAGACAGGTGGTATCGTAAAAAATAATTAAAAAAACTAAAACAAAATAAATAAGTTCTTGTAAAATGGAACTAAACGATTATATCTTTTGCTTTGTACCTCAAGGCATGTTTTTATTTGGATTTGCTTTTTTCTCTCTCTCCCTTCTGGAGCTGTGTGATAAAAATTGTTGTTTGTCCAAGCTTATAAAAAGGATGTTTATAGTTCTATTTTTAGCCCTTTGTGGGACAGAAAATTTTGAAACAAAATTTTGATAAAAAAAAACCATAAAAATTTTGATTATCGTATTTACAGCGAAAATGAAGCGATCTGCTTCATCTTTATATTTTTCTCTATTTTTATATTTATGCTTTAATTTAATATTTTTTGCATTTTTTATACTTTATTTATATTGAAATTGTTTTATTAAAAACCGCATAGTTTAAGAGATAAAAACTGCTTCAGTTTCAATAGTTTACATTGCTGTCGAATTTAACTAGGGCAGTTTTTAATCCAGCACCCATGAAAAGGTTAAAGGCCATGCAGCTATGATGTTAAAGTTTTAGTTTTAAAATTGGGTTGTTATAAATTATATTAATTATACTATAGTTATGTTATAAATTGAACAATATAACCTTACTTAATAGGGATAATGAAAAAATTAATAACTATGATTTTAATCATCCTAATTTAATTTTCAATTGAAGTTATCTTGTTTTTTTATGTGTAGTTTGAATTTCAAGATGTCTTTTCTTTTATTGATGTCACTGTAGATTTCATTTCATTGATGATCTTTTAAGTCATTTGGTATTATTTAAAGTTTTGTATTTATCAGAAAAGCTAATTAATTAAATTAATACAAAGGTTTTTGTAAAGTGGATCTACACGATTTTATGTAGTCTTAATGACTTAGTTTTCTGCTTGAGTTCCTTTTATTTTTTAAAAAATGTGAAAAGCTTGAGAGAAAATGTTTATAATTTTAATTATTTTACGTTTTATTCTTTTGCAGATATTATGTTACGAATTTGATTTTAAGTTTAGGTTTTAAAAAATAATATGGTTATGTTGCAAATCCAACACTATAACACAATCAGACAGAGCTGTTATAGAAAAAATTAAGTATGTTTTCAATCATCTGTAATTAATTTTCCCAAATAAACTTCTATGGAAGTTATCTTATATTTATGATAATTTAAATTTAAAGATATCTTTCCTTTTATTCATGTTGCCATGTTTTTCATTTGAGTGATGATCATCGATGTTATTTAAAACTATTTATTGTTTGTGTTGATGTAAAAAAGCAAATTAAGTCTTTATTGGCTATTTTTTTCCTATCCTTGAGTAAATGGATGCATGTGCCTCATTTAATGTCGGACAAACAGGTGGTAACGTCAAAATAAAAAAAAAAAAATAAAAAAAAGGTAATCCAAAAGCTCTTGTAAAATGAAACTAAATGAAAATATCTTTTGCCTTGTGACCCAAGGCAAAGTTCTGTTCGGATTAGTTTTTTTTCTTCTCTTTTTCATTTGGAGATCTAAGAAAAACTGCGCGAAAAAATTACCGTTCGTTCGCATCTAAAGATAAAAAATGTTTGTAATAGGTTGTTTCATTTTTTAATTCCCATGCAGATGTGATGTTGCGGATAGATCTTATGATTTAGGTTGATACTAATTATACTACGGTTAAGTTACAAACAGCAATGGGATTCAATCGACGTGTAACGGTATGTGAGTATTATTTCTTCAAATTCTAAAGTTTCGAGAGCAATTCTTACTGGTTCTTAAAGATTTTAAAGTTTTAAACCTGAATCGTGGTTGCTGAAGGTATATAGCGTTCACCTCCCTATGAGGTGAACCGTGTTCGAACCCCAGCAGTGGCAGGAATTACACCTCCGGCTCACACCGACCACAGTGCTGACGTAAAATATCCCCAGCGGTAAGCGGAATCATGGGTTATAGTCCATTTGTCGTCAAGCTAACCGTGGGAGGTGTTCGTGGTTTTCCTCTACACGCAACTCAATCGCCGGTTAGTTCCATCCAAAAGTCCTCCATGAAGGCAAATTTCTCTTAATGCTTAAGCCAAGAGTTCAAAATAAGTCACAAAATTGGGTCGGCAGTTAAATAACAGTTATGAAATAAAACTTTAAAACAGTTTTCAAAAACATACACTGAGAAAAAATGTGTGGTCAAAATTACCAGAATACGGTAAAATTACAGTGTTTCCAGGTTCCACACAAAAAGGCACTGTAATTTTTTTACCAGGTTATTGGTAATGATTTTGGTAACTCATTACCAATTTTGTTAAAATTTGGTGTTAAAAAGTAAAAATATGGTGTTAAATATAAAAATATGTGTTAAAATTTGGTGAATATGCTGAAAATCTGTAATTCTAACATGATACTTTAGATCAGTGATCCCGGGGCAGCCCAAGGAACGTTAAATTATTCCTATTTTACTTACTGTGGTGTATTTCTCTCGGGTTTGTGCGACTATTCATGGACGAGAGATTTACCGGGCGCGAAGAGACGCCATTTAAAGCAGCATTAATACTACGCATGACATTTAATTGCACTTTAATTTGAAGGTATGTTTAAATACCATTAAAATAAAGTTATTAAATCAAAACAATCCAAAATATAAACCAAAATATAACCTCCTCTGCGGGTCGCGGTAAAATTATTAAACGTTGACCAAACCTCGGCGATAAAAAAATTGGGGAGCACTGCTTTAGATAATAGCATAGAAACCATTTATTGGGTTAAATTTATTTTTTAGTTTTGTATTTGTAAGTAAATGTATGGTAATAAGAACTATAATGTTGAAAAACAGAATTTTCGATAAACCATTACCATATGAACGGAAAAATTTATTACCAGTTTATACATATTTTAGTTTTATTACCAGAATTACGATTTTTTTACCAGAAATTTATTTACCATACAGTACGGCAGTTTTATCAAAATTTTTTTCTTCGTGATAAATAAACATATTTTACTGAAATTTTTTTTAGCAAACATGGTAAATTGCACAATCTCTAAAGGAGTTCACAAATAAGAGTATTTTAAGAAATGTTGCTGTACGTTATGCAGAAGATAAAATAGGCCAGTCATATGAATTTAATTTACACGTTTAAAATATACAGATTGACAATGATAAACATTTCAAACATACTGATTATTTCATTGTTGGAAACGTATCTTGTCATGCCAACATTCACAAAGCATGTTTTTTACAATTTAATAATTTAATTTATGTTTCACTGAATCTTTTTCTCAATAAAAATGTCCAGGAAAACTTCTTCTCTGAAAAATCTTTGAGGGATAATGAAATTCCACAAATAGATTATCTAGATTATAATAATAGATTTCTACAAATGCTAACAGCATTTACACAAAAATTCGAGAATATTCGATAGTGGAGTATCAGTTTTGGACATAGCTCAAATTACGTGTTTAAGAAAATGGACATAGTATGAAACGCCAGTTGAAAAATTGAGAACAGCTCTAAATGTGTAGTTAGAAAATTGAACATTGCCTGAAAAGGGCTTTTAAAAAATTTTCGTTTTCAATGCTAAACAAAGATCTGAAATCTTTAATACCTTGTCACTCTTGAAGAAGGCTCCAACCAATCAACCAAATTTTTAAATACTACGAATAATCATTAGTCTCTAGTTAATTCTTTAAAAATATCATAGTCGCATCAGTAACTTAAAAATCACAAACTATGTCCATTTTTCCTTATCGCGTGATTTGATCTATGTCCACCGACAATGGTTAACATTCCCCAAGAATCAGTAAGAGAAAATAGAAGAACAAACTAAAAACACCTGCTCTAACCTCAGTAAGAAGATTGAACATAACCCAAAATTCACCTTATTAATCTTAAAAATATAACTGAAATCTTGAATGTGTTGTATTTTTGCAAAAGACGCCTACCAAACTACTAATATGAAAAATCGCTTATTTTCTTTTAAAATGCTACGAATAATTACTAGTTTCTAGTTAATTCTTTTAAAATACAGTAGTGATAACAGTTACTTAAAAATCTCAAGCCATCTTCCTTTTCTTTATCACGTGATTTGAGTTTTGTCCTCTGACAGTGGTATACCTTTGCAAAGAATTAATTAAAGAAATTGGAAAAGCAAACCAAACCAAACCAAAAACACCTGTCAGGAGATTGAACGTAGCACAAAATTCACCTTTTCAATCTTAAACCTTGTACCGAAGTTTTTAACATCTCGTTACATTTAAAAAAAAGAAAAAGAAAAACGCATACCAAATAAATATGAAAATTCTCATAGTTTTTTTTTTTAAATACTGCGAATAATCATTAGTTTCTAGATAACTTTTTTAAAAATACTATAGTTATAACATGCCGTGTAGCAGAAAACAATGAAATTTTACGTCAAAAAAACGTATATTTTGCTTTTAAATTTTACTAAATATTCTTAAAATTTGCGTAAAACTGAAACTTCGTATTATAGCAAAAAATGGCTATCCAAAAAACGTAAAATTCGCGTAAAATTGTATGTAAACAAATTCATTTATTTTGCAAAGATTTTATCAACCCCTTCATACTAGATCATAATGAGTACGTTATTTTTACATATTATTTTGATGGTAAATTTGCTTCGTCAATAATACGTAAAATAAAAAAAAAAACATTGTTACTAAATCTAAATAGTAGTAGATTCAATTCGTCAATAATGCGTAAAACATAAAAAAATATCCTTACTAAAATAAAATGATAAATTTATTTTGTCAATATGACTTACAATATAAGGAAGCTTTTTACCAAAATCTAAAAGATAAAATATGCGTCAAGCATTTATACCTAAAATGAACAAAAACTTTCTTACCAAAATTTAAATGGTAAATTTGCTCCGTCAATAATTCATAAAACATACGAAAGCAATCTTACCGAAGAGCAGTGTAAAATACATTCTGTTAATATTACGTCAAATATACCGAAGCTTTTTTACCAAATATCTAAATGGTAATATCATTCCGTCAATAATACGTAAAATTTATGTATAAAGTGTACTGATTTTACCGATTTCCCCAAAATTTACGTTTAATTTATGTATTATGCTATAAGGGGCTTTTAAAAACTCAAGCTATGACCATTTTAGCGCGATTTGAACGATGGCCACCAACAATGGTTTACTTTGACCAAGAATTAGTCAAAGAGAATGAAAGCACAAACCAAAACCACCTGTTCCTTTCTTTATAGAACAATATACATTGATAAATGATTATATACAAAAGGGCTTTCTCCAAGCAAATACGGTGTTATTGCCACTTGCTCGGGAAAAGATAAAGAATAAAAAAATCTAAAACTATGTTCTTTGTCAGCGATATTTTTTGTTCAACCCTTCTTTTTTCAATATTTACACGATCTTGACAGATTTTTGCTAGTTGTACTTCCTTTAGGGCTTCAGTACTTGCAAAAGGCGTCTCTCTTGTGATTTTTCCCACCTATCTTTGACATGACGAAAAAAGTATTGTAATTAATATTAATTGCTATACAGTCATTGACCTATACGATGGACAGCCGTAAATAATCGTTTAATTAACTCCTTCATTTAAGTGGTGTCCCCCCGTTTTTAAACCCCTGTCTTACAAAATACGCAAAGCTGACGCGTAACAAGCTGCAATTCATTGTTTTTGAAAGGAGGTGTTCGAACTTTATTACTTTAGACAGCTCTATTACATTGAGAACTGTAATTTGAGATAAGTTTCGTAAATGAGTGGTTAGTTTAAAAGGAATGAAAAGTTTTGTTGTTATATTTTTGAGTTTGTATGAAAAAGTCCGGTAAAATAAAATTTCAGTTCATAAGTTCTTATTTTTAGGTAGGGGTTTACAAATGCCCAGGTATCCAGTCATTATGGAACCTAAAAAAATTTAGATGGCATCCAATATTTTAGTAAATCTTAACTTTTTTTTTTAAGCTTTCAAATTTGAATATTTCGGGGTAAAAAGATTTATCTCTTCAAAAAAAGTATATTCTTAACATCTTAATTATGCAGACACGTAGAAAGATTTTAGTTTCTATAATTGCTTATTTTACTATACGTTATACTTTTAATTAATTTATTTTTATCTTATATAAAATAAAAAATAATTGTTTTAATGTAATTTTATAAAACCAAAAATCTTTAACGCTGCTATATATGTAATATATATATATATATATATATATATGCTATTTTGCTTTAAAAAAATCGTCGATTGGGCGAGATTTATAATCTAGAGGATCTAGAAAAAAATAAATGAATAAAATACTCACTTTTTGTAAATTTTCATGAGCTCAGAAATTTGGAATGATGAGTAACTTTTCAAAAAATAAAACAAAATTAGTGTTCCAAAAGCTTTTTATTTTCTTAAAACTGGGGCTTTTCCTTATATTGACATTTTGCGCTCTTTTCATAATTTGCGCAGATGATTATGGCAAAAGATGGACAAAACGTAACATAACAATCTCTAATTAATGTTAAATCTCACAACAGTTTTGAAAAAAAATTATGTTTTTTGATAGAAGAAAGATGGGGAAAGCATTCACCTACAAATGTTAATTACTCGCAACAGTGATAAAAATAGCACGTTATTAGCTTAAAAAGCGTTTTTCGTAAGACTACCTATAGAGAACTACCTATACCTATAAGACAACCTATAGCATATAGAGAACAGCCTAGACGGTAAAATAAGGTAAAGCTCATACTCATACATTTATGAATATTTTAATGTTAATGCATAAAAATGCATATATGCACACAAATGTCTGGCTGAAATTAAAAAAATAATTACATCATAAATTAAAAAAATATTTTAATTGATAATGAATCATAAACACTGATAAGTATTAGTGAAAGTTCTGTAGTTTCAAACGGAAGTATTAAACAATTGTTTTTGTTTTTATTGACATTTGCACCATATTTATAATTAAATTTCATAATTAACATAGAGTATAAAATAGTTAGCATAATACATCGATCATACAAATATAACCAAAATAGAAATAAAACCAAAGATAGAATAGAAATAAAACCAAAGACAGAATAGAAATAAAACCAAAATGTAAGGCATTTAAACCATTCATTTGATAATTCTTCCATTCATATCGCAATGTTTTACGGGATATTTCTAGTTTTCAATATACACACATTTAGTAAAAAATACATAACACACATTTAATAACAAATACATAACTGAAAAGTAAATTTAACTGACTAAATGTTTTTTTTATGCCCTAATGTAAGTTATCATAACAAAATTACCAGATTTCAACACCTATTACAAAACAATATTTCTTTGTTAATTTGGCCAAAATCTTTATCAAAGCCTTTTGGTAAAAATTATCAAGCATTTTGGTTTTTCCACAGAGCTAGAAACACAGTAAATTTTACCATATTCTAATAGTTTTCATCATACTTTTTCCTTTCTAGATGCAGCATTAGTTATGATGCATATATGCATAATAATTAGCATATTATATTAATTATACATTATGCTAACTATCACTAATTATGACTAATTAGTGATAGTTAGCATGTAGATAGATAAATGGCATAAACATTTCATAATTAACATAGAGAGTACTTGCTACAGATGGATGAAACGTAAGTTTGTAATTATGTAGAATTGTGTTACGATTTCACAATAGTTATCAAAATATATTATTATTAGCTAAAAAACACCATTTCCTAAGACGAAAAAATGTCCAAAGAATAGATTCAACATTAACAGAAATGGGAAGAAATTCTATGTATTTATGAAAAGTTTTATCAAGATGTGAGGAATATGATAATTTAATTCAATGTAATTTATAGTAGTCTTACATCATAGAGCGAAATCTGAACAAACCCGCTGAGCAGCGCATTTGTGTAGAGAAAAAGTAAATTTTATTCTTCAAAACACAAATCTCCAAACTGAGCCTACTCCCATTAACGATTGGGCGCGATTTAATTTCTTTAAGAAACATACATTTTAGATACAAATCTACAAACATTGCGGAAGAAGATTTAGTGATACAGAGGCGTGAATTCTTAAGATTTATTTTTTAGAATTTCTTTTCTTGAATTACCTACTCTAAGCTTTTTTTTCCTTTAAGGTTAAAAATTAGAACTAGATTTATTTATTAGGTATCTGTCAATATAAATCAAGGAAGTGGGATTTTTGGGAATAAATTTCAGATAAATATTAATATTGTAAATTTTTTTTAAACTTTTGCAAAATGGTATATGAAATTCTAAAAATATACTACATTTTTTCTGCGTTATAAAATAGAAATAAAACATGCTTCTGAACTAGTATCAATATTTAAGTGGTAAAATTTCTGCATACTTTGAAATTAAAAGATAGTTTTTTCTTAAATTTTTTCCAGTGTTTTGAGTTACGTATTTTTAGTAGTTTCGTATTGTTATATTTTTAAATTTAAATAAATGATTGGCAAGTAGTTTTTCAGTATTTTGAGTTGCGCATTTTAAGTAGCTCCGTATTGTTATATTTTTAAATTCAAATAAATGATTGGCAAGTAGTTTTTCAGTATTTTGAGTTGCGCATTTTAAGTAGTTCCGTATTGTTATATTTTTNCTCTTTAAGGTTAAAAATTAGAACTAGATTTATTTATTAGGTATCTGTCAATATAAATCAAGGAAGTGGGATTTTTGGGAATAAATTTCAGATAAATATTAATATTGTAAATTTTTTTTAAACTTTTACAAATTGGTATATGAAATTCTAAAAATATACCGCATTTTTTTTTGTGTTATAAAATAGAAATAAAACATGCTTCTGAACTAGTATCAATATTTAAGTGTTTAAATTTCTGCATACTTTGAAATTAAAAGATAGTTTTTTCTTACATTTTTCCAGTGTCTTGAGTTGCGTATTTTTAGTAGTTCCGTATTGTTATATTTTTAAATTTAAGTAAATGATTGGCAAGTAGTTTTCCAGTATTTTTTCCAGTGTTTTGAGTTACGCATTTTTAGTAGGTCAGTATTGTTATATTTTTAAATTTAAATAAATGATTGGCAATTAGTTTTTCAGTATTTTGAGTTGCGCATTTTAAGTAGTTCCGTATTGTTATATTTTTAAATTTAAATAAATGATTGGCAGCAAAGTTGTCCAAAATTTTCTGCTTTTAATGAGACTATTTTTACTGTGAAGAAAATGCTTGGTAGAACAAAGTGTTCAAAATTTCGCGCAAAAAATAATTTTAATAGAAAAAACAGGAAATTTTAAAAAAACAGGAAAATTTTACTTAAAACTGTGAATTTTTTGTTGATTCATAAAGAATACAGTACATAGTAATGCATGGAATGTAAGCAGTTCTGTCTTTATTCAGATTATGCGGCGTTAAATCGCATGATTAGGGGGAAAATAACCAAAAGCGAATATTATTCGACCTAATGACTAAACATTATTAATTTAATGATTTTCGCTTAATGTTCATTTACAATTAGCTTTAACTGTCAGATGTTTCATTGTCTTCTGTTTTTTGTTGGTCAATATTTTGTTTAACTAACAGCACAAAATTCAAATTTTGCATGAATTTTTGGATGCCCTCTATAATCAGTAAATAATTTGATCAGTACAAAAATCAAGGCATGTAGTTGAAACGTTTTTTTTTATTCATCAGTTGTCATACCAGTTTACATATGATATTCACATAAAATATTGCTTTATTATCGCTAGCACTGAAATAAATGGAATTAAGACATCCTGAACTCTCGATACAAACTATTAGATAATTATCCCTTTTTTTATCATACACAGCCAAAACTACTATGGTCAAAACTACGAAAAAAATGGTAAAATTTATTGGGTTTATGGCAGTATACGTATGGTACTTAAGACTTACCGAAGGGATTTCGGTAAAATTTACTATAAAATATGGTTTTATGATATGCGATAAAATTTGGTAAATGTGGTAATTTTATCATGATGCCTTAGAGCATGGCATAAAAACCATTTATTAGGTGGAATTTATTTTTCAGTTTTGCATTTTTCACTGAATGTGTAATAAGAACTGTAATTTTGAAAACCAGGATTTCCGGTAATCTTCTACCAAATGAGTGGAAATATTACCAAATGAATGATTTAAGTACCGTATATTTCTCGTTTTTATTAACCAGATTTACGTCTTTTTTTTAAACATTTTTTAAATTTTTCCCCCAAAAATGTCATTATTATTCAGTACGATAATTTTACCAGAATTTATTTCCTCGTGTATAGTGAATGTAATGTTTACAATTAGGTTTTGTTTCAAACCTTACCAAGTCTAAAGCTTCACTTTAAATTTAACTTCAAACGAGTTAAAATTTCGTGTAAATATTTTGTTTTGTTATCCTAATTCTTTCTGTGTTAGTTTAAAATAAAACTGTTAAATAATAAAAAATAGACAATTTTAAATTTATGTCACATAATTTCTTTTAAACTACGTATTACGTTGATAGATAAAATCATAGAATAAACTTTATAAAATCGTAATCATAATAATGCCATGAAACACTTTTTTTCCAAAAATAATGAAGGAAATAAGTGTTAGGTTAAAGCGTAGGTTGAACTTTTGACTTGTAGGAATGAATGAAAAAAGAAGACGTCATGTATCATTTTTACATCTCTTCTATTTTCCAATTGAAGAATATTATTATCGTCCATTGGCACGTCCAGACATGCAATTAAAAGCTTCACACAAGTAGGAGATTTAATGCTTTTACTTAAGTGAATGTTTATTTAAATGATTGGAAAAAGCACATTTGTTAATAAACATAAAATAAATTGAATTGTCTTCTATTATGATGCAAATCATAAGAAAATGACGCAAAAGGTTTTGATACATGAATATGATTAATGATTTAACTTTTCTGTTAAAAAGGAAGTTCTTAGTAGAATTTTAAAAGTAAAAGAGAAATAGTATAATTTTACGAATTAAAAAAAAAGAGAATAATTTTATTATCCGTTAAATTAGAAAAGAAGTGCGTAATGTTTTCATTGTATTTATATTTTGAATTTGTATATTATATGAAAATTTGTAAATGGAAACTTTAACTAAACTTTGAAACTTTAATATAATAAAAAAAATATTTTATCTTAAATGTCTTTTTTTAACAACTGTCGTATTATGGAAACAATACACGTAACATAGGAGTCATAAACTAGTACTTTAAACTCCTCATATGCCACCTAATTGACTCCACAATGCTAAAAAATGCATAAAGAAAACATTTGTTGTGTGTAAATAAAGTTCAATATGTTTTAAATATAATTTTTGATTTCTCTCTATCATGAAGATATTTAAGGGTTTGTGCAAGTTTTTCACAAATACTTTTTTTAAGCTTTGTGCTGCCATCTCTGTTTTAAAGAGAAAACTAATGTATCATAAAGCAATTACACTGTAAAAAATTTCAGCGTATCTTAACATCAAAAATGGAGACACTTAAGTGGTGCAGAAGCAAGGAAGCAAGGACAGTTCTTGATCTTGTGAAACACCAAGAATGTTCTTTCATACTAGCAAAAGAACATTCTTGGTGTAAAGTATTGCTACCAGTTTAGCCACCATATTGCCATTCATTATCACAAATATTTATAATAATAGTTGGATAAGATACACATAAGAGATCAATACAATATTAACAATTACGAAACAATATTAATATACAATTAGGAAACAATATTATTACGAAACAATATTAGTGGAAAATCATTAATTTAGGACGCACATATGCACTAATTGTAAGTAGAAATAAAATTAGTAGGTAAATCATGCATATTCGTAACACAGAGAAAATATTAAGACGAATTTGAACTAGGCTTAACAGAATTAAAGCGGATCGAAGTTATACATAATCAAATTCTTTAATACAGTTTACAAAAACTTGAAAATTAAAATATAAATATCCTTATTACACAACTAAAAATATACATGAATATCTTAACGGCGAAATTTTATTTCTGTAAATATATAGCATCATTGAAGACAATGGTATAACCAATTTAGCTATTCCGTAGAAAAATAGATGAACGAGTTATAACAATGCAAATATATGCATTTTTTTTATTTCTAAATAAATAGATGATCTTACTAAAGCAAAAAACAGCGTTCATAAAGCACAAATGGAAGTATATAAATGGACTTGCTACGGTTTCTGTTCTATGCACAAGAACCTTCATCAGTACCTATACACTAAATAATTGTAGAGAAAGTAAAAAGACATAAACGAGCAATTAATTTAACCCATGGCGAAAGGGGAACAAGTTTGGACAAGAAAATAAAAAGGGAGAGATAATAAACAGGTGAGAATGGATTGGCTGGAGCCCCAGGATGCAATAGATTAAATAAAAATAAACTTCCAAATATTAGGATACGGCGGGATACTAGAAAAACCATTAACTAAATTATTAGAATTTAATTAATTCTGAAGAGAATATAGAATTCTAATATATATCTAATTCTAAAGAGAGTATAGATATAGAATATAGAAATCCAAAGAGAATATAGAATCTTTCTAATATCCCACCGTTTCCAAATATTTGAAAGTCTATTTTAACTTAATCTGTTGCACCCTGGGGTTCCTGCCAAATCCCCTCTCCCTGTCCCTTTTTATTTTCTTGATCAAACTTGTTCCTTTGTCTCTGTTGGATTAACTACTTTGCACAAGTGTGTCTCCTTACTTTTTCTACCATAAATTAGTATTTAGACACTAAGGAAGATTTTTGTTTATAGAACTGAAACTATAGTATGTCCATTTAGGCACTTCATTTGTTCTTTATTTTTTTTATTATTATAATATATTTTTTGCTTTAGTTTACGTCACAAACAGTATACCCTATTCTTTGTTGGAGGTGTCCTTATTTATGGAATTGCTTTTATGTTTACTTATAATTAATGAATTATTAGACATTAATTTAATTACAAAATCAGACACTCTAAACCCTTTTTCCTGAATATGCATACTATTTTTTATGACGGATTCGGTATTTGGATTCTTAGAATATGGGAGGAGATAGCCGCAATTTGTAATGTAAGACCCATTAACATTTTATGTAATATCAGCCCTATTGTTTTTTTTAACTTGATTAGTCTAAAATTATCTCTCGTAAAACATAACTACAAATTCCTATCCTTTTTGGAAATAACCATTGTTTAGAACCTTCATGGTTAGATACATCTTCAAAGATTAACTGAAAAGTACAATGAAGACTTTATAGTTATTCTGAAAAGTAAAAAACGCGAAAAAATAAATAAATAAAAACTATGCCGGTACACAATTGGCAATTAAATGGCTGAATCATATTCTAGCTTCATGTGTGTTCTATTTCTTTTCTTCATTTAAAATTAAAATGAAAGTTTAAGACTTATAGGAAAATATTTATGAAACAATCAATTAATGTGTGTGTTCTCAATTTTATTCTGTTTAAAAATATCGTTGTAACTTAAAAAATTATTTACTTGGTTTGCAGCTGAGTTTCAGATTTGTCTTACAGTAAAAAATTCCAGAAAAAATTAAGAAAACGTACCGTCACTCAGGGTGTCGGTATATTTACCGTCAAAACAAAACAGAAAATTGGAAATACCGTAATTTTTACATCAACGAAAAATCACTGAATTACTCTAATTGAATAAATATTACTGTAAAAATTACGTTATGATATTTTACGATAAAAATTGATTTTACGATAAAACTGGATTTTGCGGTTAAAATGTACTTTACGGTAATGTATTTTACTGTTAAAATGGATTTCACGGATGATGCAGCCAAAGAGCCGACACATTAAGCTGCAATTTGATCTAGAATTTCTTGGTGTTGAAAAAATGATTGGGAACAAATATCTCCCAAATTCAAATCTAATAAGTAATATCAAATATCTGAAATTAAATCTTATTTATTATTAATTCTTATTTATAAAGAGATATTCAAAGCTTTTTTTAATAATTTTTCACGGAAGTGTTCTAAAAACTTATATTTCTTACTTGGAAAACAGCTGGATGAAGCCAATAGGGTTCCTTCAACGCCCACACTCGAAACAATTTGCTTTACATAAATCATTCCTTTCGACAGTTTCCACACGCCTTTGAAGGCAATTTAGCCGACAACTATGTACAAAGACAAAACGCGGTTCTTAAAAAACGACAAACTAATATATCATTCCATATTCTTTTTGTATTGAGTGTCTTTATAACACAACTGAAATTATCATTTCCGAAATTATTATTCTCGTTGCATAAAGTGCATATATTATTGAATTTGTCACAGAAAAACTTTATCTAGTTTTGGTGTTTGTGGTTAAAGAGCCGGCTTGTAGTTTAAGGGAGTGGCAATATTTTTTCCACTTAAATTGGATTATTCGGTGTTTTTTTTTAAAGAAGTTCTTTTGTCACTGAATACCACCGTGAAATTTATTTTCAAAACGTTTTAAGCAAAAAAATGAATTCACCTGCTGTAAGAGTTAAACCGTAATATTTTCTAGGATATTTGCATAATTGTTGGGAACGTTGTAGTAAAGACAAATTAAGTTCAAAAGAAAAAATTCACGACGAAAAAATCTGGTAAAATTATTGTGCAACGGCATTTCTGGTAAGAAAAACCAGTAATTATGGCAAATAAAACCAAAATATATGGTATCTGAACCACTCATTTTGTAAACCTTTCGTTTATATCATAACGATTTACAGGAAATTAGAATTTTCAAAATTATACTTTTTATTCTTTCAAACTTAGAGACAAAATACAAAATTGAAAAACAAATTTAATCGAATGAATGGTTTTTATGCCATGCTTTAAGAAATCATAATAAAATTACTAAATTTTACCATATTTACCAAATTTTATTGCAAGCAATATTTTATTGCTAATTTTACCCAAGTTATAACCAAAAATTTCTGAGTTTTTTAGTGTTCTCATAGAGCCAGAAACATGATCCATTTTACCATATTTTGGTAGTTTTGGCTACACTTTTTTTCTCAGTGTCTTAAGACAAATATAAGAAAAAAAATTTGGTGAAAGTACCGTACTGTAAAGACATTGATAGTAAAAAAACCCCATAATTCTGGTTAATAAAATCAAAATATGCGGTATTAAAACCACTCATTTGGTAAATTTTCTGTTTATATCATAACGATTTACAGGAAATTAGAATTTTCAAAACTATACTTCTTATTATTTAAGACTTAGTAACGAAATACAAAACTGAAAAACAAATTTAATCGAATAAATGGTTTTTATGCCATGCTTTAAGAAATCATAATATTATTATTTATCATAATATTACTTCTTATTATTTAAGACTTAGTAACAAAATACAAAACTGAAAAATAAATTTAATTGAATAAATCGTTTTTATGCCATGCTTTAAGAAATCATAATAAAATTACTAAATTTTACCATATTTGTCGAATTTTATTAGAAGCTATAAAGCAATATTTTATTGTTAATTTTACCCAAGTTATAACCAAAAATTTCCAAGCTTTTCAGTGTTCCCATAGAGCTAGTAACGTGATCCATTTTACCATATTTTGGTAGTTTTGACTACACTTTTTTTTCTCAGTGTCTTAAGACAAACATAAGAAAAAATAAATTTGTTGTAATTCTATGAAAACAATGGTTGTTGAATGGTCAGTGATAATAAAAGCATATTAATATTAATAGAACGACTACGAAGACAAATATTCGAAAAATAGCCTTGATATAATTTTATAAACGTACCTTTGTTGAATGTTGAAAATAGTAAAAACCAAAATCCACGATAAATTTGTTAAATAAATTTTAATAATTTTAATGAAAACATTAAGCTCTAAAGAATCATTTCTAAGATAACACTAAAGATAAATCGGAAGTCGTCGTGGAGAATTCTTCAGAGGAAGGCATTGGCTCACATTGGACTGTCTGGCCAACTATGATGATGATGAAGCTCTAAAGAATGAAATACGAAGACAAATACTTAGAAGAAAATTATTTTTTATAATTTTATAGGAAAAATGTTTGTTGAAGTTTGAAATAAGTAAAATCTAAGTACAATAGATTCGTGATATTAATTTTAACAACGACATTATTTCAAATATGTAAAATAGTTCACACAGATTGGATTTTTTAATTAATTCACTATACAATGCAATTATTTAATTAACTATTTAAATAAATTTACAATTTCAAATAAGACTGTTGACATTTCTAATAAACAAATATATACACATTATACGAATATTTAGTATTTATTTGGACGATTAGTATGCGAATTATTAGTATGCGAATATTTAGTAATATTAAAACTAACTAACTAAAATCAAACATAATTTAATATAATTGAAATTTCAGGAAAAAAACATAATTTTGGTTATAAAACCAAAATCTAAGGTATTTAAACAATTCGTTTAGAAATGTTTCCAATCATATGGTAATGGTTTACCGGAAATTCTGGTTTTCAAAATAATAATTCTAATTACCACACATTTAGTAAGAAATACGAAACGGAAAAGTCAATTTAATCAATTAAATGGTTTTTATACCATGCTCTAAAATATCATGTTAAAATTACCAAATATTACCACGTTTACCAAATTTTATCACATATTTTAAAGGCATATATCATTATTATTTTTACCAAAATTATTACTAAAGTGCTTCAATAAAATATCATAAGACATAAACACTGTAAGTTTTACAATATTCTGATAGTTTTAATCATACTTTCATTTTCAGTATATAAAGTTTATTTTATTATAATATTATTTGAGTTTAATTGAATATTTATAATAAATAGTTAATTAAAAAAACTTGAAACAGTTAAAATAAAAATAACTTTAAACATTAATTTAGATATTTCTATATTTTCCATTAATTTATTTTTCTGAAACAGACTTTTAACTGTGCGATTCATAACTATAGTTAACATATAAATTACATGTGAATAATTAAGAGTCTTCAACAGCGCGAATTTTTTTTTCTTAAAACACAAAATGTATTTTTATCAAAATGGTGCAAAGCTAATAATAAATACAGTTATGTATCATGTTTTAATTAAATTCATATGTTTCTATATTATAAAGTTATATTTCATTATTATTTTTACCAAAATTATTACTTAAAGTGCTTCGATAAAATATCATAAGTCATAAACACTGTAAGTTTTACAATATTCTGGTAGTTTTAATCATACTTTCATTTTCAGTATATAAAGTTTATTTTATTATAAAGCTATTTGAGTTTAATTAAATATTTATAACAAATAGTTAATTAAAAAAACTTAAAACAGTTAAAATAAAAATAACTTTAAACATAAATTTAGATAACTCTGTATTTTCTATTAATTTATTTTTCTGAAACAGGCTTTTAACTGTGCGACTCATACTATAGTTAACATATAAATTGCATACGAATAATTAAAAGTTTCCAACCACGCGAAATCTTTCTTTTTAAAACACAAAACGTATTTTTATCAAAATGGTGCAAAGCTAATTATAAATATATTTATGTATCATATTTTAATTAAATTCATATGTTTCTAATTAATTTTGTAAGCTAACCTTACGTGCCCTTCGGATTTTTTTGTAATACTATCCAAAGTAGTGAATTTTCTATATGTAGACAGGTACTCCTCATTATTTATGACCAAGCACGTTTGGGCTTCTCGGATTCATCTCGGCTAATTATTAAAATGTGTTTTTCAGTGCTTGTTTTCACATGCCAGGAAAAGGATTTCCTTTCTCAAAAACATTTGTTTCACTAAAAAAAATGGGTTGAAATAGCTAAATAAAAATAAAGATCCTACGCAGAAATCTGACAAAATATTTAAGAATTACTGATTCAAGGAAAATTGCGGAAAATGACTATTTATATACTCGGTACTTAGAGCTGTGAAACTTACACTTGAGTTTCGTTGATTGTCACGATTCATAGAAATAGTGACAGAACATTCACCATAGCTAAAAAAGGGATGTCTGGTTTGAGAAAGATTTAATAAAAATGAGTATAGTTCTTATTTGGTGTACATAGAAGATAATTCCTTCAGAAAATATGAATAAAGGAGGCAGTGGTTCTTTAATGATTTTTTTTTATTTTTTTTTCTAGTAGTCTAGTTTTTGGGTGTAAGATATACACTGATAAAAATGTTTCGGTAAAAAAGATTAAATAGTAATTTATTTAATTATTTTTTTTACCACATTTAAGCAAAAAAGTCAAATAACCATAAAAAAAGGTGATATTTAAACTGTTAAGTGTGAGAAAAAATGTTTATTGATTGTTTTAATTGATTGACCATATTAAAAACCGCATTTTTTGCTTAAATGCGGTTTTTACCATATTTAAGCAAAAAAGTCAAATAACCATTAAGAAAAAAGGTGATATTCAAACTGTTAAGTGTGAGAAAAAATGTTTATTGATTGTTTTTACCTATTGCGGTTTAATAATCAGAATTCTATCCACGCCAACTAGGCCTACCTTAGGAAGCCATTTTATACCGTGCTACGGGGTACATACTGTAATTGAGAGGGTTAATCGGTCAATCTCATGACCGGTTGAACAGGGATTTGAATCTCATCATTGGTACCACACTATTTCTCTCATTTTTTCAATACATATAGAATTTCCAGTGTCTTGGAGTCATTAGTTAGTGACCCTGGACTATTAGAATACGAAACTATGATTCACGCATAAATGATGCAGCATCCACAGAGCTCCAATGCCCGTTTAAATTTCACATTTATGGTTTAGAACCTATGCTAGTTGTAAATGGTTAAAAACCGTTTAGTTTAACATTCGCGGTTTTTTAACCGTGCCAGTTGTGACCTGTTTTATAACCGGTTTAAAGGTAAAGAAACGTTCATAACCATAAACTTTATGTTTAATGTACGTACAGACTCATGCCTGTTATTTTACCATAATTTCAGAATGAAAATTCTAACAGTGTACACATACAAAATATTTAATGTCCCAAGTTTCGAAAAACAATACTGAAAGTTAAGGAGATACTAGTGAGAATATATTTTTTATTACACCGAATATAAAACAAATACCTTGCTCTGCAAATTTTTTGAAAAAAATTGATATTTTAATTAATTAGTCACAAATCTGGTTTAGAACAAATGTGAATTAAAATACTTTTAAAGAATATATTTTGTTGGATAAAAAAATAAATGTTTAAATTTATTTAAATTCTATTAAAGATTTAACTTATTTGAAAAGCTCTTTTTTATTTGCAATTAAAATTATAAGTGTTGAAATCGTTCAGACTTCATTTGTGCCCACTATTATAAAATATTTGCATTATTTAAAAAGGAAAATTTTCTGTTGTGTGAGGTAAAATAACCGTATTTAATAAATTCACCATTACAATTTCGATATTTCTAAAAACAAACTTAGATATTGGGTGCATATAGTTGGCATCAACATAAAAGTAGATCTCTAGAGTCTATGCATAAAATAAACTATTTAAAATAAAATTATTAAAGCTGAACATTTTAAAGTTCATGAATATTGAATCCTTTTTCATCATGCATTTAAATTATCGAAATAACTCAAATTGAATTTTTTTGTTAGAGTTAACAATGGATACTGCCTTATTTTTATTATACGCAAATTCTAAGAAATACATTAAAATCTTCAAAACATTTTAATTAAATTGTGTCCTTGATTATTTTCCGGTTTGAAATTTCTTGGAAAAATGGCTAAACAACTATTTAATTTCCCATACTAAAACAAAAGAGTCAAATAACCATAAATAAGTTAGTATTTAAATTGTTAACTGAGAAAAAAATCCATTTATTAACTGCTTCCACCTAATACGGTTAAATACCTTTCCTAATACGATTAAATACCTGGAATTAAATAAATAACTAAAATTACGTAACTAGGTCCATCTAATGAAGCCATTTAATTCCACAGCTGGGTACACATTATATTCTGGAGGGCTAAGCTGTCAATCTCATGGCAACAGAAAGGGAGTTTGACTTCTAGCGTTGACTCGACAATATTTCCTCCATTCCCTTCAACACCTAAACAGTTTCTAGTGTCCTGCACTCCCTAATTTGTGACAATGGACTATTGTAATACGGTACTGTCATTCACGCATAGATAGCAGCAGCATAAAGCTGCTTAACACAAAAAAATTACTATATCCCATCTTTTACAATAAATATAACAAGCAAATAAACTAATTAAAAAAAATTCCACCGTTCATTTGATGAAACACAACTCAACCACAACGTAGCTCCATTGTACAAGAAATTTTTTGACGGTTTTGAAACCACGCTAGTAGTAAATGGTTAAAAAATGTTTAGTAATGTAATCATAACTTTTCAACCATACTAGTTGTAAACGGTTTCAAAACCGTAAAGGTAAAAATGTTCCTTACCGTAAACGTTACCTCTATTTGGATGGTCTACTGTCGGTTATTTAACCGTAATTTTAGAATGAAAATTCCAACATTGTTCAAGGAAAATGTGATATGATAGATAATATTAAATCAGCAATAGAATATTAGCTTTTCACAATCTTGGAGTGTAAAATCTTAAAATGAATCGTTAAAACTTTTCAACTTAATGAGAATTTTTTTTTAACCTTCTAATACTGTCAGAAATGTCAGTGCTTTAAAATAGATTAGCATAAATATTTTTGTTTTCAAATAAAAATATTTAAAGTATTTTGTTTCGGTTGAAGTGAAATGACAGCTAAGAGGCAATTTAAATTTAAATTTAGGCCTTCATTATCGATTTAAATAATATTGAATTGACTATTCATTTATGTCTGTTTAGTTGAAGACAGAATTAAGAAGAACAAATGATTTGTTAATTTCGTTTTTGCTTACTGTTGTTGCTTGTAAGATGTTTGCGCTAAATTAAAGGAGTAAAATTGAATGCATTATTTTTAACCCAACGTAGTTACTTCACAATGCACAAAAAGACAACTGCATAACTTATGTTTTGGGGATTATATTTTCTTGCATTAAGTTTAATCTTAATGATTTAACGAAAGCACACTTAATCTTATAATTAATTAAATCAGTAATCAGGTACAAAACTTTAAATTTGTTAAGTACTCAACAGTCAGAAAAAAATATGGTTAAAACCATCAGAATATGGTAAAATTTAATTTGTTTCTCACTCCATTTGAACAACAAAAAGGACAGTAACTTTTACCGAAGTGCTTTGGAAATTATTTTTGGTAAAATAAACAATAAAATATGATGCTGTTTGATATTAAAAGGGGTGAAATTTGATAATTTCATCATGATACCTTAGAGCATGGCACAAGAACCCTTTATTCTGTTCAATTTACTTTTCAGATTTGTATTTTTACTAAATGTATGATAATAAGAACTATAATTTTGAAAACCAAATTTTCCGTACTAACTAACTGACATACTAACTAAAAAACGACATTCTAACTAAAAAAATTGCCAAATGAATTGTAGAAATACTGTAAATTTTGGTTTTATCACCAAAATTATGATTTTTTTTAATCAGATACGTCATTACATTGAAAGTACGTTAATTTTACCAGATTTTTTTTCTCCCTATAATTCTCAAAATATAGGCGAGACGAACCTGAATTTAATTAACGTGTTCAAGTAGTTAACATATTCGAATGATTAGATCTTTAGCAGCTAGTTCGATTATGAAATTTTTTTGTTATGTTTCTGAAACTAATTTTGCTAATGAAACAGTTTTCGTATCCATTTATAAATCTTGTTCATAAAAAACTTAATTTAGGTAAGATATGAACCTTAATTTAGTTAATGTAAGTAGTTAAAATATTTTGGATCTTTTACAATTAGTTACGCTTTGCACTTTTGTTTGATGGAATTGCTTTTGCGAATTATGTAACTTTCGCACCATGATTTTTTTTAAATGAAAAGAGAATTTCAAACCAAATTTCAACTTTTAATAATTATTTTTTATTGTTTAATGTAATTGTGATTGAAAGAATTAGGATTTTAAAGAGTAAGAATATTTGCATCGTGAAGTTCTTCATATTTATAAAAAATATTTAAAATTTTGAATATATTAGTTGGAAAGTTGTAGGGAAATGGAAACTAAAAAACTTATTAATAAATTTTACTATATTCTGGTAGTTTTGACTATATTTTTTTTCTCAGAGTACTAACTAGATTATCAAAAAAATTATCTACTTTATTATATAAGTTTGAGTGGTATTTTTCTGAAAAACATTGCTATTATTTTAAAAAGTCATAACATAATTAAAAAAAAATCAATTACTTATTTTGTTTCAGAAAGTATTAAAAAAAGTTTTAAAAATCCAAATTTAAAAAAAAATTATATATTTTAAAAAAGGAAAGAAGTTGTTTCGGTTTAGAAAATTTAACGATATTAAAGAACTCTCTACTTTCCAACAATTTAAGAAATTAGTAACGAAAAAAAGTGAATTGCAGGTAGATTTGAATTTGAAACTTAAACTCAGTTTTAACGTAAAAAAGGATATTTCATTTGATTAATGCATTGCATTGTTTTATTTCTTCAAACTACTCATTTAGTTTAAGGTTTGTATTATTGTTCAAAATTAGAAAAACCAGAAAAAACTAATATTACCACATACTTTTTAGAATTATATACTTGAAAGAATACCGCATATACTGATACCTTCCCGCAAACAATTTTGGAGTCATTATTTATAGTTTCAAGGCTGATTTCATCATATCACAATTCGAAATACTTTTTTACTTGGATTTTTATAGTGATAAATCATTATAATGGAATCAAAACGAAGTTCTTAGAAATTTGCGTAATTTATCATACAAATGAAGATAAAAACGAGAAGCAGTTCTATGAATGATTTGAATCACGTTAACTATAATCATTAACGTATAGGTAACTTAATATTCAATAAATTAAATAATCTAACATAGAAATATTTGATTGAGTTATTTCTCGAGTAAACCAATAATTATATTTTTTTGTCCGAAAAATAAGCATTAGTAATTATTCCAAAGCAATTAAAAGAAAGGTTTACATTTATTACCAATGCGTGGGTTTAAAAATCAAAGCATGAAAACACAACCAGCAAATGAATTACTGCATGCAGTAAGCAAAATGCTCCAGTCCTTCAAAATAGTTTTCTAGGAAACTAAAAAAGAAAAAGAATATTTTCTGCTCCTGCTGTCAGTGAGAAAACAACCGAAAAATTTATGTTTATGGTCTAGTTCATAAGAAATTTTTTTTAAACATGCTTTTACTTTTTTATAACAATATTTAGGTTCTTTTAAAAATAATTTAGACGATGGAATGAAGCCCTTACTGCTTGGTTTTAGAAATATCGTGGAATTTGTCTCAATTTTAAATTATTTTAAAATAAATAATTTTGAATATAACATTTTTACCTGTTCATGGATAATGCAATTTAAAGACTGGCGTATTTTAAATCACATTTAATTGTAAGATAGAGGAAAAGTGATATCATACTAAAATCTTTTAGTATTTATTGAAGTGGTAATATTTTTTTGCTGACTTTGACTGTATTGTTAAGAAGTACTGGAGAGCTATAAGCCTAATGACCTAGTAGTCAAAGTCTGGCATTTGTTTAATAATTAATAATAATAACATTTTTGTTGTTGTTTCTAATACCACTAGCCAATACCAGCAAGCCCGCTTGGTGAAACTAAGTGAATTTATGGAAGAGTGCGCTCTTCTTGTTTTTCAGTGACACCATCCATGGCCAGAAATACGACTTTATCCACACACACGTCACCACCCGTTTTGAAGTGCGGACCTATTCATACATACATTCATGCACAAATAGATCGTAATTTTGATCTGAACCAGAGAACGATCAATCTCCAATTCAGTAACCCTAGAAGCATGATTGCTCATGGGAACATGGAGGACTTTGTGACTCGACAGATTTAAGGTGCACCAGTCACCATTGTTCATGGGGAGTTTTCATCCGGCGGGAATCGAACTCACGACTTCTTGGGCAGGATCGCAATGCCGTACTGACTAGGCTATCCCGGCCCGAGATTTTAAATGAAAGTGAAGTTTTGCAGATATCAATTGAACTGTTGACTTTTATTATTTTTCATAGAAATTTTAGTTGGTATAAATACATTTTCGAAATATTACAATGTTTTTTGAATATTAAAGCGTGTTCATTTTATAAAATGTCGGAAGAAAAACTTAAGTTGTTATAATAAATGTTTCTTATATCGCCCTCTTTCACAAATACCAAAGCATGCCCATTTTATCAAACTTTAGAAAATAAATTTAAGCTGTTACAATAGGTGTTCCTAGACGGAGAAGAAGTTTTTGGTAAAATTAGAAAACTGTATGGTAATAATATTTTTAATTAGGAAAAAAAAGTTCTTGCAATAAAAATCAAAATATAGGATATTTAAACTATTAATTTAGTAATTTTTTGTCCATATGGTGACGGTTTACTGGAAATTCTGGTTTTCAAAATTATAGTTCTTTTTACCACACATTTAGGGAAAAAATACAAAACTGAAAAGTATATTCAACCGATTAAATGATTTTTATGCCATGCTCTAAGATATCTTGATACAATTACCAAATTTTACAACACATACTAAATTTTAACACAGATTATAAAAACGCATTTTATTTTTAATTTCACCAAAATCCCTATCAAAGCACTTCGGTAAAACTTCCTGAGACTTTTGGTGCTTCTATAGGGAGATAAATTTCACAATAAATTTTACCATATACTGGTAGTTTTGACCATACTTTTTTTTTCTTAGTGTATTATCGCCTTACGATGATAAGCTCAAAGTAATTTTCGGGGGTAACAGCGCAACCGAAAACCTTGAATGAGGGCCTCGAAGTCCTTCCTGCATCAAGAAAATTGATTTCATGTCTGCTTGTTATGAAAAATTATAAATATTTGTAACATATTTCACAATGACATGATTAATTACTTGATTAAAAAACATCATTGGCTTCAAAAATGGGCAGATTGAAATAAATACCGACATATTTCAAGAGCTTAAATATAGACGTCCATTTTTAAGACTTGACAGATGTGAAAGAAAAGAAACGTAAGTGATTTGAACTATAAAGTGCGAAGTTGCTAAAAAATAAACGCGAACTAGAAAATTCGCAGAAACCAATCGATAAAAAAATAAATAAATATTCAAATATAAATAAATAAAGAGGAAAAAAATAGAACTAGAAATACCACAGTTACCGAGAGGGCAAGTAAAATGCATTTTCTAGTTCTATGGAGAGTCGGTGAGTAACTAATGTCGTCAACAAGGGAATCAGTATTCATATGAATAAAACAAGATTCCAGGGTATCGAGATGAGCAGATGTGACTAGCGTAAAATTAATTTTGGCGTTGTCGAAATTGAATTTATGCTCATTTTTTAATGAAGAATAGTGAAATTTCAGTAGGTTTATTTCATTATAATTTAACATATTTTAATGAATATTTCTTTAATACAATGCTTCAATAAACCTAAAACTTATATTATGAAAACTTATGAATATTATAAACGATATGATTTTAGACACTAAATTAATAATTTATTAATACATAATATCATATTATTTAGTTATTATAAATAGATAATTCTAAGCAGATAATTTTAAACTTAATACCAATAAAAAAAAATATGTATCTGTATTTGCGAATTGTAAGTTTTTCTTAGCATTAAAACTATAAGAAATATATTGGAACTTCATTTAATGAATTTAACTTATGAAAACTATAAACGATGCGATTTTAGACACTAAATTAATAATTTATTAATACATAATATGATATTACTTATTTATTATAAATAGATAATTCTAAGTAGATGATTTTNGAAGTACTGGAGAGCTATAAGCCTAATGACCTAGTAGTCAAAGACTGGCATTTGTTTAATAATTAATAATAATAACATTTTTTGTTGTTGTTTCTAATACCACTAGCCAATATCAGTAAGCCCGCTTGGTGAAACTAAGCGAATTTAAGGAAGAGTGCACGCTTCTTGTTTTTCAGCGGCGACATCTACGGTCAAAAATACGACTTCATCCACACACACGTCACCACCCGTTTTAAAGTGCGGCCCCATTCATAGATCCATTCATTCACCAATAGATCGTAATTTTGATCTGAACCAGACAATGATCAATCTTCAATTCAGTACCCCCAGAAGTATGATTTCTTATGGGAACATGGAGGACTTTGTGATCCGACAGATTTAAATTGCACCAGTCACCATTTACTACACGGGGAGTGTTCATTCAACGGGAATCGAACTCACGACCTCTTGGACAGGAGCTCAATGACGTACCGACCAGAATATCCCGGCCCGAGATTTTAAATGAAAGTGAAGCTTTGCAGTTAGCAATTGAACTATTGCCTTTTATTATTTTACATAGAAATTTTAGTTGGTATAATAAAATGTTCGAAATATTATCCTTTTTTTTAAATATCAAAGCGTGTTTATTTTATAAAATTTCGGAGGAAAAATTTAAGCTGTTGTAATAAATGTTTCTAATATCGCCCTCTTTCACGAATACCAAAGCATGCCCATTTTATCAAATTTTAGAAGATGAGCTTAAGGTGCTACAATAAATGTTCCAAGACGGAGTAAAAGTTTTTGGTAAAATTACAAAACTTTATGGCAATGATATATTTAAGAAAAAAAAAATAATTAAATCCTTGCAATAAAAACCAAATTATAGGATATATTAACCTGTTTTTTTGAGTATCAAAGCGTGTTCATTTTATAAAATTCGATCAATCTCCAATACAGTACCCCTAGAAGCATGGTTGGTCATGGGAACATGGAGGACTTCTTGACCCGACAAATTTAAGGTGCACCAGTCACCATTTACTACACGGGGAGTGTTCATCCAGCGGGAATTGAACTCACGTCCTCTTGGACAGGTGCGCAATGCCATACCGACCAGGCTACCCCGGCTCGAGATTTTAAATTAAAGTGAAGTTTCGTAGATATCTACTATTGACTTTTATTTTTTTTCATAGAAATTTTAGTTGGTATAACAAAATTTTCGAAATATTAACCGGTTTTTTTGAATATCAAAGCGTGTTCATTTTATAAAATTTCGGCTGAAAAACTTAGGGTGCTATAATAAATGTTTCGTATATCGCCCTCTTTCACGAATACCAAAGTATGTCCATTTTATAAAATTTTAGAAGATGAACTTAAGGTGTTACAATAAATGTTCCTAGACTGAGAAAAAGTTTTGGCAATAATACAAAACTGTATGGTAATGATATTTTTAATAAAAAAAAATAAATAAATTAAGTTCCTGCAATAAAAACCAAAATATAGGATATTTAAGCTATTAATTTAGTAACTTTTTGTCCATATGGTGACGGTTTGCCGGAAATTATGGTTCTTTTTGCCACACATTTAGGGAAAAATACAAAACTGAAAAGTAAATTCAACCGATTAATTGTTTTTTTATGCCATGTTCTAAGGTATCTTGATAAAATTACCAAATTCTGCAACGCATACCAAATTTTAACACAGATTATAAAAACACATTTTATTTTTAATTTTACCAAAATCATTATCAAAGCACTTCGGTAAAACTTACTGAGATTTTTGGTGCTGTTATAGGGACAGAAACATGATAAATTTTACCATAAACTGGTAGTTTTGACCATACTTTTTTTTCTTCTTAGTGTACTATCGCTTTACGACCATGAGCTCAGAGTAATTTTTGGGGGTAACAGCCCTACTGCAAACCTTGAATGAGGGCTTCGAAGTCCTTCCTGCATCAAGAAAATTGATTTTATGTCTGCTTTTTATGAAAAATTATAAATATTTATGACATATTTCACGGGGACATGCTAACTAATTGATTAAAAGCCATCATTGACTTCAAAAATATGAAGATTGAAATAAATGCTGACATATTTTAAGTGCTAAAAAATAGACCCCCATTTTTAAGACTTGACAGATGTGAAAGAAAAGAAACATAAGTGATTTGAAATATAAAATGCAAAGTTGCTAAAAAATATAGGCTAACTAGAAAATCAGCAGAAACTAATAGATAAGCAAAATAAGTAAATAAATAAATATTCAAATATAAATAAGTAAAGATGAAAAAAATAGAACTAGAAATACCACAGTGACCGAGAGGGCAAATAAGGGTAAAATACATCTCCTAGCTTTATGGAGAGGCAGTGAGTAACTAATGTTGTTAACAAGGAAATCAGTATTCATATGAATAAAGCAAGATTCCAGGGTATCGAGATGAGCAGATGTGACTAGCGTAAAAATAATTTTGGCGTCGTCGAAATTGAATTTATGCTCATTTTTAATAAAGAATAGTGAAATTTCAGCAGGTTTATTGCATTATAATTTAACATATTTTAATGAATATTTCTTTAATGGAATGCTTCAATAAACATAAAACTTATATTATGAAAACTTATGAAAATTATAAACGATATGATTTTAGACACTAAGTTAATAATTTATTAATACATAATATCATATTATTTAGTTATTATAAATAGATAATTCTAAGTAGATAATTTTAAACTTAATATTGATAAAATAAAATAGATAAAAATATATCTGTATTTGCGAAGCTTAAATTTTTCTTAGCATTAAAACTATAAAAAATATATCGGAACTTCATTTAATGAATTTAACGTATGAAAACTATAAACGATATGATTTTAGACACTAAGTTAATAATTTATTAATGCATAATATGATATTATTTATTTATTATAAATAGATAATTCTAAGTAGATAATTTCAAACTTAATATCAATAAAATAAAATAGATAAAAATATATCTGTATTTGCGAAGCTTAAATATTTTTCTTAACATTAAAACTATAAAAAATATATTGGAACTTCATTTAATGAATTTAACGTATCAAAACTATAAACGATATGATTTTAGACACTAAATTAATAATTTATTAATACATAATATAATATTATTTATTTATTATAAATAGATAATTCTAAGTAGATAATTTTAAACTTAATATCAATAAAATAAAATAGATTAAAATATATTTGCATTTGCGAAGCTTAAATTTTTCTTATCATTAAAACTATGAAAAATATATTGGAGCTTCATTTAATGAATTTAACTTATGAAAACTATAAACGATACGATTT
Organism: Parasteatoda tepidariorum; assembly: GCF_043381705.1. Lineage (NCBI taxonomy): Eukaryota > Metazoa > Arthropoda > Arachnida > Araneae > Theridiidae > Parasteatoda > Parasteatoda tepidariorum. The sequence continues at coordinate 41,064,519 of NC_092215.1, forward strand.
TAGACACTAAATTAATAATTTATTAATACATAATATGATATTACTTATTTATTATAAATAGATAATTCTAAGTAGATGATTTTAAACTAAATATCAATGAAATAAAATAGATAAAAATATATGTGTATTTGCGAAGCTTAAATTTTTCTTAACACTAAAACTATGAAAAATATATCGAAATTTCATTTAATGAATTTTATTCTATTTTAACACCTATAAATAAATATTGGTTTAATGTAGAGCTTTTACAAACATAGAAACCATATACAATTTAAAACACTAGTTTCTTATTAACAATAAATTAAAGAAAGACATTGAAATGCATCCGCAATCGCTAGCGGCACATAAAAGCCTAATTTAAATCGCTTCGCAAAAAATAGCCTTACTAGCTCTTTTTTACATTAAACCGTGAAAAAAAAAATTTCTCGCGTAAAGAGAGAAAGAATGAAAAAGTGATGATGATTATATCCCAACAATATCTGATGTCAGCGCGGTATATACAACACTTGAAATTTCACCGGTCGGCGAAGTTTGTTAATTGCGCGAAACGCACGAGGGCGCTAGTGGCGTTTAATGTTTGAGAAGTGGTCTAAAGTTGGTCAGCAGTCAGTATCTTCTCCAATCGGGTGGAATTTCTCCTGACTCCCCAATGCCACCACAGAGGTAAGTCTTTTTTCCTCTTTCTCATCTTTTATTATTCATCTTCATTTTATGATAATTTTCAGCACATTATACGTTTTTCTGGGTCGAAAATTAGACGGATATTTGAAAGAAATGTATGCATTTTTATTTAAGTATTTGTATTTTTAATAAAAATAATAATTTGATAAAATGGAAAAATAATTTCGAAATGTATGTAAACGGGTTTCCTAAAGTATTAAATATTTGATTTAAAACTATTTTCTGTATCACTGTTATAGTCTAGCTTTTTTCCTCTTTCTCATCTTATATTTCCTCTATATTTTGTGTCTTCTTTTCAAGCACATAAAACGCGTATCTGGGATGAAAATTAGTTGAATATTTAATTTTAAAATAAGATATACATTGTTAAAATAGTATTTATGCTTTTATTTCCTTAAAAAAAGTATTAATATATATA
>NC_092215.1:41066705-41157625 GCF_043381705.1 Parasteatoda tepidariorum
TTTAATAATATATATTGAAAAATAGAGATTTTAGAAGATTGAAAAATAATATTAAAATATATAGGTGATTTCCTTGAAAATGGAATTAAACACTCAATTTAAAACCATTTTCTAAATTATCCAGTCAAAAGCTAAGTTTTTTCCTTCTTCTTATCATTTTCATTTTATCTGCATTTTCTGCTTTTTTAAAACCCACAAAACGCGTCTCTGGGTTGAATACTAGTTATACATTTTAAATTTTTTCGCAAAAGTATTTATTTTTTTAATAAAAAAAACATGAGAGTCTGGCGAAATAATTATACTCGAGTTCTGTAAAAAACAAATACATACTCGATTTAAAACTATAGTCATAGTCAATTCAAATCATAGTTATGAACAATAATTTTCAAAATTATATTAGGATATAAAATGATTTACTGATTTTATTATTAGTTTCTAAAACAATTCCAAACAATTTTGAGTACTGAGTTTAATGATAACTTATAAATGTTTTTTAGATTAATAATATTTAAAATGGTATAAATTACTTTTTAACTTGATGATAATTTATACTTAAGTAAAAATTATTCCTAGAACTATTTGAGCCATTTTAATAAAAATTGTTGCATTATAAATACTTAGATTTTCATTATAATTTATTACGATTATTTGCAGGAGAATATTTTTTTCTCATAAAGAATTCGCTGAAAATTCAATAATCTTTTAAAATTGTAATGAGAAATTCGGTATTGAAATCTCTTAACAAAGTTTCAACTATTTCTTTACTATTAATTTCAAAATATTTTCTATAAAATTTTATACTCCAAAAGTTATTTTGTTAAAAAAGTTTTTTTTTTAAAAAGAAAAAAAAGTCTGAAAGTGAGGCTTTTGGGATAATATAATATTTCATTGCAATAAATTATATGTTAGGCAATTTTTGAAAGCAAATTTTACTATGTATCTTCAGTTAAAGAGGAAACGCGAAAACGTCAGCCCTTTAGCGTCTTGTATCTAATAATCCGAAAGTTTTATTATTTATTTTTGAGAATGATTTCTAATTAAACAACAGTGTGCTCTAAGGGTTAAAGCGTATAAGTTTTAAAACTATACACGGACATAAAAATTCTGGTAAAATTACCAGCAATAAAATTTCTGATTAAAAAAATCATAATTTGGGTTAATGAAATCAAAATATGCGGTATTCAAACCACTCATTTGGTAAATTTTCCGTTTATATGGTAACGGCTTATTGGAAATTCTGGTTTTCAAAATTATAGTATTTATTACCACACATTTATTAAAAAAATGCAGAACTGAAAGGAAAATTTATCCAAAATGGTTTCTATGCCATGCTTTAGAGTATCATGATAAAATTACCAAACTTTACCACATTTGCCAAACTTTATTGCATAAAATGAAACCATATTTAATTGTTGATTTAAACCTAAGACATTACCAAAATGCTTCAGTAAAATTTATTGAACTTTTTGGTGTTCCAATACAGTTTATATCACAGTCAATTTTACCATATTCTGGTAGTTTTGACCATTCTTTTTTTCTCATTGTAGTAATATGGTTCATTCCTAATACAAATGATAGAAAAACGTTGAAAATGAACTTAAATATTGGTTGGAAGATTGAGAAAAAAGTATGGTCAAAACTAACAGAAAATGGTAAAATTTACCGCGTTTCCAGCTTTATGGGAGCAATAAATAGCTCGGTAATTTTTACCGAAGCGTTTTGCTAATGATTTTGGTTAAATTAAAAGTAAAATATGGCTTTAAAATGTATCATAAAATGTGGTAAATGTGGTAAAATTTCGTTATTTTATCGCGATATTTGAGAACATGGGATTAAAGCCATATATTTGGTTAAATTTACTTTCCAGTTTTTTGTTTCTTACCAAATGTGTGGTAATAAGAACTATAATTTTAAGAACCAAAATTTCTGATAAACTGCAACTATATGAATGGAAAAATTATCAAAGGAATGATTTAAATACCGTATATTTTGGCTTTTATTGCCAGAATAACGTTTTTTTTTTCGCAGTGAAGGGTTGAAATACAAAATATTTCAAAACTGCAGTATTAGGTGCCAATCTATCTATGAATGATAGGAAAATAAAAATACATAATTAGAAAGTTGTTTGACCACGCCATCTGACGGCGTTTTCTGAATCTGAAGAAAATTATTTAAATTAAAGAAAATTATCATTTTAGGAAGTACCGGTGGAGAGCATTGTTATATTTTTATGTTAAATTCAATTCTTCAATTTCTTATTTCGCCTATTACATCTATACTATTTATTAAAATTGCTTTAAAACTTCTATTTTAACCTTCAACGCATCATGGTCAGTCCAGTTTAGTATGTTTAACGTATGAAAATGACTGACTTTTTATGTCACCGCAATTCAGAGAGTTTTTTTTAAATGTACCTTTACCAAGTGTAAAATAGTCTTAATAACAACCTAATGTTAAATATGACTGTGCTAACTTTTAGTTTTTTTAAAATGCTATGAGCATTTATTGAGAAGCATTTTTAGAGAAAGATTTTATAATGTAGCAACTTTTATTGTTCACTTTTGTGAAAATATGTGTTATCGTTATAAAAATGTTACTAAAACGCAAAATTGCTAATGCGAAATTTTGCGAAACATTGTATTGCGAATGCTACATTGACACATAAATAAAAATACTAAAATTTAATAACATCGTAGCTAGTACACGAATTTCCTCTAAGGATTTATTAATTAGCTTCCAGCTTATGCTATATTTAAAATAAAAGTTTTTAAATGTTTTATCATAAAGCGTGTTTTAATTATAACTCTCACAAGGTATATTTAATTTTAACTCTTTATGTTACTTTTAGTTTATTTACTTATACTTAATTTATTTACGTATAGTTTATTTGCTAATAATTCTTTCACTTATAGCTTATTTACTAACAGTAATTATTTTTACAATTATTTTATTTACTATTAGTTAATTTTTTTATACTCTTAAAGTCTTAATTATACTCTCTAATTACAACTCTATAACTCTTAAATAAACTTTTAAAGCATAACTCATTATAAAACATATTTAATTATAACTCTTAAAGTTACTTTTACTTGTAGTTTATTTACTTATACTTAGTTTATTTGCGTACAGTTAATTGCTTATAGTTAATTTATCAATAGTTTATTTACTGATATTAATTATTTTTACTATTAGTTTATATACCTATACTCTTAAAGTCTTAACCATAATTTCTAATTATAACTCTAAAAACTCCTAAACTTAGCATCCTAAACTCCTAAAGCATCATAAAACTCCTAAAGCATCATGAAGCATATTTAATTATAACTCTTAAAGCTACTTTTACTTATAGTTTATTTACTTAAAGTTTATATGCTAATAGCTAATTCACTTATAGTTTATTCACTAATAGTAATTATTTCTACTATTAGTTTATTTACTTATACTCTTAAAGTCTTAATTAAACTCTTTAATTATAACTCTATAACTCTTAAATAAACGTTTAAAGTCTATTTCATCATGAAACATATTTAATTATAACTCTTACTAAACATTTGTAAGATGGAATCTACATTTCCCAGTCTTGTAAAGTAAGAATGTTTACTGTAAGCTTCAAGGATTGCAAACTTTAAATTTTGTTACTCATCTTTGTTCGAATAAAGAATTTAAAAATAAGGAAATAATCCCTTAAGCTATCCGCTCATTTGTTTAATAAAAATAAAAGAAATAGAGGTTGTTCTCTAAATACTGATACAAACTTTAAGGTTCAAAAAGATGGAGAGCATGGAGCATCAAAAGCATGGAGAATTGCATAGCAACCCATGACCAGCAATGTCATCGTACGCCGCTTGGGATGTTTTCCTTTTATTCGTGTCAATTGAACCGATATTTTTAATGAACTAAATTACTTTTATTTTGTATTTTTTAATAATTATTGTCAAAAATTGCCCTCAAATAGGCCCATATTAAGTTGTTCCATCGTAGTTTATTGATTTAGTGATTAACTTGTAAAAGCTCGCCAATATGTTCGCCAAATGAGTAAAGTACATTAAAACAACTTCATTTAGACCTATTAAATGCAATTTTGATAATAATTACTAGAAAGCATAAAATTAAGCTAGATAAATTAGATAAATAAAAGTACTGATTCAAATGCTCACAAACAGACAGTTCATTATAATTAAGTGACCCTAGCGGCGTACTATGACACTACCTGCCATGATTTACTATTCAATTCTCTATCTTTACGATCTGCCTTCACCTTACCTCATCTTAAAGTTTCTTTCAATATTTATGAGACAATCTATATAAAAGAGAAATGTTTTTATTTCTTTAAGAATTTTGTTACAAGCTTAAGAGAATTGTAAGCTTATCTAGAATAACTTTAAAGTGTTCTAGATGTTCTCGTTGTCTTAAAATCGAATTCTTTGCTACAGAGTAAAACTTTTCTAACTTTAATTACATAGGGATAAATTAACATTCAATGTAGAAATTTTAGTGTTAAATGTTAAAGTGAATAATCATTGGTTTTTAAGTTTTCATATAATTTAAAGCGTTGAAGTATGAAGAAAAACATCTAATTTAGACGTAGAAAAAAGAATTACAGTGATATGAAGTGTTACTATGTTACTAAAATGTGTAGTATAATGACTTAGTTTCTTTTAATTCACTAAGTAAGCATGAAAACATTTAATTAATAAACACTAATTTGAAATAGACTAGGGTATAAATTCACTTTTCGGATGGATTTAGTTTTAAAGGATATCACTTTCCAGAAATGACGGAAGTGATATGTATTTTTTTATTTAACCTTCAAGGCTAATTAATACATATTTTTAAATGAAACCGTTTAAGGTTTGGGCAATTTACTGAAACAAACTTTTCTTGATTGCTAACATATTGACTTCTGAGAAATTAAAATGAGTATTTTTTGTTATGAATAAAATAATTTTAATAAAAATATAAAACTTTTTATTTAATAAAATAAAAAAATTTAAAATTGAGTTAGTATGAAACTTCATAGGTAATTAGGGGTAATAATTAAAGAAAATTTTAATTTTATTCCATTGCTTAGTTTCATAACTTTTTTTCCACATTTTTTAAATTATTGTATTTTGAGTCGAGTTTTCCAAATAAGTTTTGCTTCGAAATACAGTCATCGGCATCAAAAGATTCGCGACACAAAGTTCCATTTTGAAATTAACAATGTTTTTAAATATTCATTATAATGTAAAATTCAAAATTCGGGTTTTCATAATAAGAAAAATCAGTAATCCCCGCCAAATGTTTTTAGAATCAACCAAACGTCCATGACCTAAAAGGTCTCGGGAGTCAAAGTTCTATTTTGAATTTTGCATATTGTTTATAAAATATTCATTATTGTGTAAAATGCAAAATTTACCTTTTCGAAAGGAAAAAAAAACTGAATCTCGGTGGATTAGGGGAAAGAGCGTTTGCCCCCAATCAGGTGACTCAGGTTCGAATCCAGGGGATGGCTGGTTTATACGAATTCTGCTCCCGGCTATCACCGTCCACTTGTTTTAAGGATCCTTGGTGGTAGACAGATCGGGGTTTAGGGTCCCCCTGTCGTCAGGCTGACCGTGGGAGGTTTTCGTAGTTTTCCTCTCCATGTAACGAAAGTGTTCCATCAAAAAGTCCTTCTCGAAGAAGGAGAATTTCTCCAAAACTTGTTCCAGTAGTTCCCTTGTCTTCTGGTTTGGATTCAAAATTACAGGGCTACGGAGTTGAACACAGTAGTAGACTCAGAATCGGGTGGACTATTCAAAGCTGGTTAAAAAAATGAAATGAGAAAAACCAGTGAATAAATAAATGGAGGATTATTTATCGAATGGAATGACAATAGGATTGATAAACTAAATAATAATAGAATTGATTATTTAAGCAATAATAGGAGAGATAGGCCGTATAACAATAGAATAATAAACTAAATAATAATATAATTGATTATTTAAGCAATAATGGGAGAGAAAAGCCATATAACAATAGAATAATAAAGTAAATAAAAATAGGTTTCTTAACTATAATAACAGCAATAACAGGATTGATAAATTAAGCAGTAACAATATTGATAAACCTAATCCTAATGGGGCCATCAGTGTACCAAATTTATAGCAGTTGCATTCCGGATAAAAACTGGAAACTTTTTGAAGAATTCAGAAAACCTTCCCACTAAAAGTCATTTGCAGGTCTGGAATTTAGCTAGTATCTTTTCTAAGAATTCAAAATTCTTAGTTAACTGTAATAACATTTCAAAAATAAATTATCAACTATGAATTGTGACTGAGTTGTATTTCTTCAGACAACATCTGTCCGTGCAATGCGGCTTAGTTAGTCGATCAAGTGGCTCCACCTAGTGCGAGAGATGGATTTTAATATACTGTTATCCAGTGAGCCAGACAGTGCTGCACTGCGTGGTGTAGCTGACATCTATATCTTCTTTGAAGTGTCCCTGCAGTTCAAGTTCACCAACTGACCATGCAGAAGAATTAAACTTCTCATTTATGTAAGGAATGGATGAAATGTGTAATGTTCTCGTTGGGAATCAAACCCGGATCAGCCGGTCGTGAGAATGACATCTTTGATTTTTCGGCTAGAAATACACCCAGTTTTAAGAAGCTAAGAGCCTTCACAAGCTAAGCGCTTTAGCAGAATTTAGAAAAGTAATTAACAGACGAAATTATTTTATCCATGGTTTAGTTAGTATTGTACGAAAATGCATTAAATTAATAAAATTTAAGGCATTCAAATATTTATCATGAATATATAGGTTGAATTCCATGCTAACTGAAACTAGTAGTAGAATTCCAAGCGTAACAGAGGGGAAATCACACAGGTATTTTATCATAAAAAATGTATTAAATATATGTGAAAGCAAAGAATTGTGTAATAATATGTTACTTTAAGGTGCAATATTTAATTAAATGGCATGATATTTCCCTGTAACTATTTGATAAATTTGCAAAATGTCCCCTCTGTTACATTGCATTTTTTGAAGTTAATAAAAGTGTGTAAGCAATTTAAAAAGTCTTATAATAATTTATTTTACCTTGAAATGTGATAATTAAAAAAAATTACAAATAATGTTTCTGATGTTCCAAATCACAGAATACAGCGGAAATAGCAGTGCAAGTTAAAAATGTGGGATTTTCTTTGTCCCCTCTGTTACGGACGCTTTTAATTACCTGACAATTAAATTATGAGGCTCGTTTATTATTTTATGCAGTTAAATTAAACATTGCACCTTAAAGTAGCATATTATTGCACAATTTTTTGTCTTCACATATATTTAACACATTTTTTAGGATAAAATACCTGTGTGATTTTCCTTCTGTTACGCTTGGAATTCTACATAGGTTTTCTCAAACCACTTAATCAATGAATTCAAGGAAATTTTCATAGATGAATAATTTTTTACAGGTTTTGATGGAAGCCAGTGTAAACTAGCAGGGTTATTGAAAAAAAAATGCTTTACGTAACGCAATTTTTTTACAGTGTAAATATTTTCATCGAAAAGAGCAGAAAAATGACTTGTTTCTGTTTGAAATAGACAATACCCAACCAAGTTCTAGATGCCAATATTCTATAGAATATAAATTAGAGCATGAATGCACTTAAATGAAACTTCGAACTTCGAAAGGGGACTTCGAAACGAGCTAGGAACTTTGAATTGGGGCTTTAAATACTTTGTCGATTGATATGTTCATTGGAATGGATGAAACATGCATGCAAAACAGTACTGTAAAATTTAAGTTGTTTTAGTGTTTTTCACGGCAAAAAAACTTTTCAAAAAGGAGGAAAAAGTGTTATAAAACGTTATACAGTAGCTTTTGTAAACAGTTTATCGAATATTGATTACTGTCACGAGATTAAAAATGTAAAAGTATAAAAAAAAAAATAATTCATTCTATTTTAAAACCTTACCATTGAAATAAAAAAATCTTCTCCAGCCAAAGAAAGTGCAACAATCGACAAAAATAGTGAATATGAGATCATCTGCATAGCTTGAAGTCAAAATGATGAATTAAGATGAAGAAAACAAACTGCTTTTTCGTCTACCACAATTCGACTAGTTCAGGAAATGATGGATCGGTTTTTCACCTCTTTGTGTGCGGAAGTTAACTTCACTTCCAATGAATGTATTTATCTCGCCGAAAGAGTTTTTTTTTCTCTAATAGTTAACTATTTATTAGTTAATGAGAAATAATGGTTTTTATTGTTATTTAGTGTAAATAGTATAAAAGTAAATTTAAATAATTTCTGAACTTTGCTAAATAATAGATATTTTTTTTCCATCTACAATGTTTAATCGAGATCATTTTGTACAAGCATTTATTTTTTCCCTTCATTTTAGTGATCAGAGTAATGGCATTTAGTAATAATTAAATTTTTAGTGATCAGAGTGATGGAATTTAGTGATAATTAATATTTTAATAATTTACTGAATTTTCTCGGTATTTGGTGATAATCAAGTTTTCATTTTGTTTATTTAGTGTTTGCTATTTAGTGTAAATAGTACAAAAGTAAATTTAAATAATTTCTGAACTTTTCTAAATAATACATATTTTTTCCATCTATAATGTTCAATCGAGATCATTTTGTACAAGCATTTCTTTTTTACCTTTCATTTTAGTGATCAGAGTAATGGCATTTAGTAATAATTAAGTTTTTAGTTATCAGAGTGATGGAATTTAGTGATAATTAAATTTACGCTTTAGTGATCGGAGTGATGGCATTTAGTGATAATTAATATTTTAATAATTTACTGAATTTTCTCGGTATTTGGGGATAATTAAGTTTTCATTTTGTTTATCAGAGTGATGGTATTTAGTTGATAATTAACTTCACGGTTTAGTGATTATTTAGTGATAATTAAGATTTTAATAATTTTCTGAATTTTTGCGAAATAATAGTTATTTTTTTCCGAAGTGACAGAATGTTTAGAATGTTTAACCGGGATTATTTTTTACATGTATATATTTATTTTGCCTCATTTTAGTGATTAGAGTGATGGTATTTAATAATAATAAAGTTTTTATTTTAGTGATCCGAGTAGTGTCATTTAGTGATAATTAAGATTTCAAAAATTTACTGAATTTTCGCTAAATAATAGATATTTTTTCCATATAGAATGTCAAGCCGCGATCATTATGTTCAAGCATTTCTTTTTTCCTTTCACTTTACTAATCAGAGTTATGGCATTTAGTAATAATTAAGATTTAATTTTAGTGATCAGAGTGATGGAATTTATGGATAATGAGTTTGCGTTTTAGTGATCATTTAGTGATAATTATTTTAATAATTTACCGAATTTTCGCTAAATAATAGATTTTTTTTCTCAAAGTGCTAAACATCTAGAACGTTTAACCAGGATGATTTTTTACAAGCATTTCTCCTCCCCCCTTCATTTTAATGATCAGAGTAATGACATTTAGTAATAATTAAGTTTTACTTTTGTGAACCGAGTGATGGCATTTAGTGGTAATTAAATTTACGGTTTAGTGATCATTTAGTGATGATTAAGATTTTAACAATTTACTAAGTTTCGTTAATTAACAGATATTTTTGTCCAAAGTGCTAACAACTAGAATGTTTAACTGGGATCATTTTGCTTCTTTTTTTCTTTCATTTTTGAGATGTTGTTTAGTAATAATTGAGTTTAGTGATGGTATTAGGGGGTAGTTAAATTTTCATTTTTTTGGTTATCTGAGTGATGTCCTTTAGTGATAACTTAGTTTATGCTTTAGTGATCAGAGTGATCATTAAGTGATAGTTCAGATTTTAATAATTTACTGAATATTTGCTAAATAATAGATTTTTTTTCAAAGGGATAACATCTAGAATGCTCTACCGGGATCTCTTTGTACAAGCATTTCTTTCTCTTCTTCATTTTAGTGATAAAAAAATGGCATTTATCAATAATCAGGTTTTCATTTTAGTGACCAAAGTTAGGGCATTTTGGGATAATCAAGTTTTCATTATAGTGAACAGAATGATGACATTTAGTGATAACTAAAATTTTGTTTTAGTATGCTAAGTAAATTAAACTTTACTGACTAAGGAGAGAGATAAGGGGAGAGCATTGCAAGGAGAATTGTTATCAGAAGAAAACATGAATGTTTCGAAATGCCAAAACATTAATGTATATGTATATCGGGTGTCCAAAAATAGAACAAAAGTTTGAGAAATTGATGTATGAAAAACTGAAGGAGGTAATAAATGTACGATTTGCTGTGTTTTGCTTTGGAAATAAAAGTATCTGCAGTTAGTTTTGAAACTAGTTAGAAAGCTCAAGAACAGATGGCGCTGTTGACAGTGAAAAACTTTATTTGGTAGTTGATTTTGCAAATTTATATTATCTTGTAGGGAATATTTTTTATTCCTATCTCTGAATTATGTTTTTTATTAGGTTGTGACTTAGAATACTGTGTGTGACTTAGAATGTTTATAAAATTTTGATGATGACATTCATTATCTAGTAACAAACATAGCTTATACAGCTAACTAATAAAAAATTTGATAAGAGATTTTTTTTAAAACTATGCTCATTATAATGATAAAAAATGCTAAATAATTATTTTATGGTGTTCTACAAAAGCAGCTAATCTCCACAAGTGTTTTTCGAAAGATTCTCAGTGAAAAATAGTTAAAAAAAATCTGCAATTAAAAAAGACATTTAATGAAAAGTCAAACCTCTTAAATGTGAAGGGAAAAAAAATTAAAACTAATCTTTTTTATTTTACATTTTAGTACAAATATTATTCTGATAATCGAACAGATTTTTTAGGTAACTATTAGACTATTTTTTATAATTAAAAATATATACATATATATTTGCTTGTAATTTGAGGGTCAGAAAAAATATATTAAAGTGGAGCAGGTGGCCCATCTGTATCAAAGTGTTAAGTATTTTTTCTGTTATAAAAGTTGTTGATAACATTTAGTTTCATAAATCTATCTATATTGAACAGATACAGAACGAACAGATTTTTTAGTAACTATTAGCCTGTGTTTTAGAAATCAAAAAATTTACTTTTACTTGTAATTAGAGAATCAGAAAAAATATTTAATATATAAAAAATATATAAAGAAAAAAATATATAATTTGCATTAAAAGGTCATGATTCCCCAAACTATGTAAAAAAAGCACAGCGTTTAATAAAACTTCATAAACATTTTTTTATTTGCACTTCAGCCTTAGAGATAACTACTTCAAGAGTAATACAATTCTTTACTTAATCTGTCTACTTCAATTTACACTTCCCCTAGTTAGAAGGTACAAAAATAAAACATTGTCTTTCGCAATGAGATTTAAATAGGTAGATTGCAATTCGATTCACCCATTTTGTTTAGAAGAGTTAAGAACTTAGTTTAGATACTTATAACTTAAAATTACAAGTTCTGCCTAAACGCTTCTTTAAGCGTTAATTGTCGTGTCACAAGTTTATTTGCTAAATGAGGGTTACGACTGGCATGTATTACGAAAAATGGCCGTAAGTAACAATTTTACATTTTCTAATTTTAATAGATTTAGGACTATATAACAAAAAGCTCCTTGTTTAAATTAAAGAAAATTAAACATATTGAGAATTATAAATAGTGCGAGTAGTGATATGAGTTTTAAAGGAAAAAAAGCATGTTTCCCCACTTTTGTTTCATAAAATAAAATAATTGATTTATTCAAATTTTAAACATACACAAGAAGAAAATTCATTTTAAGACACTGAGAAAAAAAATTCTCCTAAAATTATCGTATTGTATGATTATGATATTTCTGGTAAAAAAATCATAACTATGGTTAATAAAACCAAAATATACGCCATTTAAACCATTCATTTGATAATTTTTTCGTACATATGGTAACGCTCAATCAGAAATTCTGATTTTCAAAATTATAATTTTTGTTATCACAAATTTAGTAAAATACAAAACTAAAAAGTAAATTTAAGAGAACAAATGGTTTCTGTGCCATGCTTTAAAGTATCATGATAAAATTAAAAAATTTTACCACCTTCACTAAATTTTATCACATATTATAAAACCATATTTTATTGTCAATTTTACCAAAATCATTACCAAAGCATTTCGGAAGATTTTAAAATTCGGCAAAAATAATTATTTGCTTATGTTAAGAACATATACATTCCTATTAAATGGTAGCTGGTCTTCAGAATAAATTAATTTTTAAGTTGAAAACCTAATTTTTCTGTATTATCTATGCATATGTTACCTAATTTTTCGAAATGAAATAAAACTTTTAAAAAAGGTAATATTGATTAAAACAATTTTTTGTTACATTTGATTCGAAATTGCCCAGCTACACGAATGACTGTAAAGTCGGTTAATTATTGAGATTCTTCAATTATTATTAAAATAAGGAATTTGTTTTAAACAATTATTTTTTATTAAATAAATAAACTTTTAAAATTTATAAAACTTAAAAAAAAGATGTGATTGCAGAATAATTAGACTAAAATGTATTTAAATGGAATGCTCCAAGTTTATACTATAACAGTGAAATGAAATGACCATTTGTTACATTGTAAAATTCCGCGAAATAAATCATCGTGGCCAAGAGCCACAAAGGCTCAGTGATTAAGGAATCGAGCTGTCATCGTGAAGAGCGGAGGTTCGATCCTAGTTGTTGGCTTAAAGTCCATTTATCTGCACATTATTGGGTACAAGCTCGTCTGGAAGTTAATGCTGACTGTCTATAATCTGAGCCAATAAAATTTTACTTGTAAGTGAAACATTTTATTCTGTTCTGGTTTGAGTTTGAAATTAATTATTTATTGAAAACTTGGAATTTCACCTTTATATTGCAGTAAAAAGTAAGTAAGTAAGTAATATATATACGATTGAATTCAAGAAATTTAATATCTCAACGATCTTACGAGTTGTTTTTCTTCAATTTGCATGGATTAGTGCCTTTATTGTACCTTCATCAGCCTAAACTGGAGTAGTGCATCTAAATCGAAATTTTGCCCGATCGAAATTTTGCAAACCAGTTTTTACACTGGCGTAACCTATTTGTCGAACTTTGAGAATAAACCTAGATGCTCCAAATGATCATGTATGGTTGAATTCGAGAAATTTATTCTTCAACGATCTTACGAGTTGAGATTTTACTACCTGTCTGTAAAACTATAAAAATGTGCATTCGTAAACGTACAAATGCCTGAACAAAGCTAAACTAAAACAGCGTAATTGTTACACGTCCAGCGTACTTAATGTCCTAAAATAGAAGCATTAAGGTAGCGGATTCAAATTCCACTGTAACTATGGTAAGTAGGTAATATATTTATGTCGCACAAGAGCTGCAAAATGGGCTATTGGCGACGGTCTGGGAAACATCCCTGGGGATGATCCGAAGACATGCCGTCGTAATTTTGATCCTCTGGAGAGGGGATTGCTCCTCTGCTTTGGTAGTCCGATGACCTGCGCACGAAGTCGAGCACTTTACGGTAGAACAGTTTAACGAGGACCATTACCGCGCACCCTCGGTCCCTGTGTAGGCTGATCAAAGTGGTCATCCACCCGATTACTAATTACAACCAGTGATGCTTGACTTTGGTGTTCTACTGGGAACCGCATTTTTACGATCTGTCCATTGCGGAACTAGTTTGCATGGATTAGTGCCTTTATTGTGTCTTCATCAGCCTAAACTGGCGTTTTGCATTTTTGTGCATCTAAATAGAAATTTTGCCCCATCGAAACTTCGCAAACCAGTTTTCACACTTGCGTTCTGACAATATATCTTCTCCATACTCATCACATAATTTTTTCTCCCTTGAACAACTTTTATACCTTTTCGATGATAAAAAAGTAAAATAGGCGGAAAATGTTGTTTTTCACTTTCTATATTCGAAAGGGTACCAACAACGAAACTGTGTACAATCAATCGAACTTATTCCCATATAAGCCTTCTTATATCAGCTTTCAAATTTTATATTGATTATACGTCTTAAGTATGAAGTTGACTCTGAAAAAATACAATTAAGTCTAGTATAGGGAAAAAACAAAATTGCTTTTCGAACAACCCAATATGTACTCTTTTTGGTTTAATTTTGATCACTTCTCGTCAAAGTATTAAAATAAAAAAAAATATTAACAACATTTAAATTAATGGGAAAATGCTTCTACGTTAGACGAGCCCCACCTGCTGTCAAAGTAATCGAAAGATACAACTTTATTACTGGCAATCATTTTCTTAAGACAATGGGGCTTAATAGTATGCTTATTTCTTGTAGGCGAGGCGATGATAATGATTAATTCTTATACATAAAAATATTCATAAAAATTGTAATTCATCATACTATGTCCCATCAAATTAATTGACAAGATAGATTGGATCGTAAAGATACTTTTTTTAAGCATACATCTTATTGGTTGCTTACGATAAAATATTTTTTTTTAGTTTTATGTTTTTTATAAAAAATGACATATTGTTAATAGCTTGTACAAATGAAAAATCATTCGAAGTTTCAAGATTAAATTATCTTTTGGCTTATATTGATTTTTTTCAACATATGCCAGAAAATAACTAGGAGAAATATGCCGCCTATATTTGACAAATAATGGGGTAATAAACATGTTTAAAATTTAAGATGTCGAGATTAAGCATATTAAAAGCTTATAATGGTTTTGATATTACTCTTGTTAGGAACTTAACGTCTTGTTCAACTAACAATAATTAGTAATGAGTCTAAAAATTTAATTCAATAGCAGCACAGACTTGCGAATATTTTATGTATATTGTTAGTAAAAACGCTCAACCAAAAATAATGCTCACATTGCTAATTGTACTAGATTTTAGTTTAAGTTTGATCATAGCATGGAGTAATCAAGTTCAAGAAAGGTAAAAAAAACATTCTACGTTGTGTGTTTTTACGTTCAATCCTCATATTGTTACTTTGAGCAGTAATAACATGCAAATTTGCTAATTGTACAATATCAAGTTCAATAATTGTGTGGAGTAATCAAGTTCAAGAAAAGCAAATTAAAAACCTCTCTGCCTTTGATTCGTCATATTGCCACCTTGAGCAGTAATATCATGCAAACTTGTTAATTGTACCATATTGAGTTCAATCGTAGTATGGGATAATCAAGTATAAGAAAGGTAAAAAAGCTTCTCAGCCGTTGAATCATCATATTGTTACCTTGAGCAGTAATATCATGTAAATTCGTTAACTGTACCATATTAAGTTTAATCATAGTATGAGATAATCAAGTATAAGAAAGGTAAAAAAGCCTCTCAGCCGTTGAATCATCATATTGTTACCTTGATCAGTAATATCATGTAAATTCGTTAACTGTACCATATTAAGTTTAATCATAGTATGGGATAATCAAATATAAGAAAGGTAAAGCCTCTCAGCCGTTGAATCATCATATTGTTACCTTGAGCAGTAATATCATGTAAATTCGTTAATTGTACCATATCAATTTCAATCATAGTATGGGGTAATCAAGAAAGGTAAAAAAAAAAACTCTCAGTTGAGCAGTAATATCATACAAATTCGTTAACTGTACCATATTAAGTTCAATCATAGTATGGAATAATCAAGTATAAGAAAGATAAAAAAGTCTCTCAGCCGTTGAATCCTCATATTGCTACCTTGAGCAGTAATATTATGCAAATTTGTTAATTGCACCATATTGAGTTCAATCATAGTATGGGGTAATCAAGGAAGGTAAAATAAACCTCTCAGCCGTTATCCGTCATATTGCTACCTTGAGCAGTTATATCATAAAAATTTGCTAATTGTACCATATCAAGTTCAATCATAGTATGGGGAAATTAAGTATAAGAAAAGTGAAAAAAAAATCGTATTTTTACCTTGAGACCAATGTGATTTACTAAAACCAAATCAAGTTCAAACATGTGGAGTAATCAAGCTTAAGAAAGGTATGAAAAATAGCTATGCCGACGAACCGTAATATCGCGCAAATTTGCTGGTTGCAATCTGTACGTCTGCAAGTCGAATCAAAGTGTTGTGTAACCAAATTCAAGAAAGGTTAGTTAGCCCAATAATAATACTATTTAGGTTAAAGCGAATTTGAACCGAATTACGATTCATCGTGCACCAAAATTTCTAACAGTGTTGTTTAAAAGCAGTTAAATTTCATTCAAAAAGTTTCCCAGAAAATGGTATAAAGAAGAAAGTAATTTTTCATGCCTCCTATAATTCATTATAATGGCGCAACGACATCTGTCTAAATAAAACAGTGATAATATCCACCTATAAAATATTTTGTATGACTCACAAAATTTTTATGAGAAGTGTCTCAATGTGATTTTAATATTAATACAGTCATTCATATGATTTGTTTAATATGGGTCATTCTTTCAAGAAAGTAAGATGTGAATGAACGGTATAAAGGTACAATATTACGAAAAAAAATCTTATTGATTTAATTTTTTGTTTGTCTATAACCCAGTTTCTTTCTCATTTGTATGCTCAGAGGAAAATTTCTAGTATAATTCCCGTATCGTATGACATTTCTGATAAAAAAAACATAATTCTGGTTAATAATGCCAAAATATTCGATATTTAAACCCTTCATTCGGTTATTATGCCGGTAATGGTTTACCAGAAATTATGATTTTCAAAATTATAGTTCTTATTACCACACATTTTGTAAAAAATACAAACGAAATTGAAAAGTAAACTTAATCGAATAAATGGTTTTTAAGCCATACTCTAAGGTATCATGATTAAATAACCAATTTTTATCATATTTACCAAATTTTATAACATATAAAACCATGTATTATTGTAAATTTTACCAAAATCATTACCAAAGCGCTTTTGTAAATATCTCAGAGCTTTTCTGTGTCGTCATAGAGCCTGGCACATGGTAAATTTTACCACATTCTGGTAGTTTTGACCATACTTTTTTCTCAGTGTATGTACCACTATAACTAATGTAATTTTAAATATGTTGTTCAAATGTAATGTCAATCCGTGAAGATTTGAGTTATGAGTTAACTTTGAAGATTTGAGTTAACTTTTGAGAAAAACGCTTTTTAATTTTTCTACGCGTGCAGCAAAAGGGTGAGCAAACATTTGATTTCTTAAGTATTTTTTTTCTCTAAGACCTTTGAGTCAAAAGTAATAGTCCTTAGGGTTTTTTTTCAAACATTGTTAAGTGATTTTATACTTTAAATTAATACCTTAAATAATCAATAATACGTTTTGTGTTATTTATTTTAAATTTTTTTATCACATTAATATATAAATTTTAAAATTGTTAACCTTTTGGCTCAGATGGGACATAAGTGTCCCTTTTCGTATATTTTTCCTGTTGCTCTAATTACAAACAAAATTATATTTAGGTATCTCTGCTTTAATGATTAAAAAAAACAGTCTAATAGTTACTAAAAAATCGGTTAGATTATCGGAATTATGTAAGTACTAAAATATAAAATCCGAAAAAAACAGTTTGAAAAATGTTTTTTCTTCGTATTCAAAAATTTATCAATAATTGATTTTGTTAATTTAAGAAATTTCAATGATGCATAACTGTTTCTCTTAGATCTAAATAACTGAAAATAATTTTCAAATTTGCAAAATTATTGTTCGGAAGTGAGCCATGTTTGGAATATTTTACCTTTAACGCAGAAAAAGATACTGGTGCTTTATGCTGTATTTCATAACCAAAAATTATTAAAATGATAATTATAATATATTTTACTCACTTTGGCCTAAATTAATACAAAATAATAAAAAAGTTTGAAAAGCATGTTTAATAAGAGTTTAGTGTCCAAGGGTTAAAGAAAATCAATTAACTAACTTCGACTTTATTAACTAATCAATCAATTAACTAATTATAACCAGTAGTTATAAACTTAAAAGTAAAAAAAATGTGCTTTATTAGAATCAAGGAATTTTTTTTCTCCAAAGATTGTTGAGTGGTTTAACACCTTAAATTAATGCCTTAAACAATCAATAATACGTTTTGTGTCATAGATTTTTAATTTTTTTTGTCACACTATTATATAAATTTTAAAATTGTCAACCCTTTGACGCAGATGAGACACCGGTCTCCCTTAAATATATTTTTTTCTGACGCTCTAATTACCAATAAAATTACAGCTTTATATCTTCTAATAATAATTAAAAAACAGTCTAATAGTTATTGAAAAAATCCCAGCAAATTGATCCTCAAAAGGAAAAAAAAAGTGTGCTTTATCTAAATCACAAAAACTACGAAACACACTTTCTTCACTTGAGCAAAAATCAAAGAAAGCAAAAATCACAGATTTCTTTGTATCATAGTCTTAATGAATTTTTTTCAAAAATTATTGAGTGATTTTATCCTTTAAATTAATACCTTAAATAATCAACAAGTTTTGTGTTATTTATTTTAAATTATTTTATATACAGCTTTAAGTCTACAGCTTAATTTACAGCTTTATATCTTCTAATAATAATTAAAAAACAGTCTAATAGTTATTGAAAAAACCCCAGCAAATTGATCCTCAAAAGGAAAAAAAAAATTGTGCTTTATCTAAATCACAAAAACTATGAAGCACACTTTTTTCACTGGAGTAAAAATCAAAGAAAACAAAAATCACGGATTTCTTTGCATCATTCATAAACAATGTATTGAAAAAAATAAAACGTATCAAAAACTTTTGTGGTTTATTTTCTTGTTATCAATTAATAAAAAATCGAATCACCGCTCCCTTCAGACAATGGGAAAGAGGGGTTTTTACTTTTTCTTTGTGTCTGTGTACGTCCAAGGTCAAGTACATGGCGGCTTCTTTTTTCATTTCCCCCAGGCTGACTGGTTATTTGGCGATGATGACCTCCCCATATTTCTTTGGCGAACATATCAAACAAAATGCATCGCCGATAATTTTTGTTTTTGCCAAAACTGTAATTAAACCAAAGTCCAAAGAACTTTTCGCCACACAAAAGTGACTGTCTTTAATCAAAGTTGGTCCATCAAAGAGACTACGCGACACCATTTTTCTTTATGAAGTTCACGCTTTTTGGAAATTACAAAGTGCGGTTTGTTTCAAAGTCTTATCTAGCGTAGAAAGTTTAATTTACCGTAAATTACAGTCAGTATTTGAATAAGAAACGAATCCATGATATTTCATTACAAAAGCTTAAAATGGATTTGCTGTTTTAATGACATGAATTAGAGTTTTACAATTACACGCAGAGTTAAAAAATATTTTTTAGAGTTCGCTACTTGCTTCTAACACATTAAGTGCTCTCTCGTTACTTGCTGTTTAAATTCTGTGGTAGTTGTACAGCTGATAGTTCTCAGCTTTTGATGATTGTGTTTTTTTTTGTTGAGAGCATTGATGAATGTGCTACTTGTAATTTAATGTTTTTGGTGGTTGTACTACTTGTACTTTAAGGCTTTTGGCGATTCTGATACTTGCACTTCAATGCTTTTGGTGATTGTGCAGAATGAATTTGCGAGTTTTTGTGGTTTGTTTCTAAGTTTCATTCAGCGTAGTAAATTTAATTTACCATAAATTGCAGTAATAAAAACGATTCCGTGATGTTTGATTACAAAAGCTTAAAATGGATTTGCTGTTTTAATGATATGAATTGGAGTTTTTACATTTACACCAGGAGTTAAAAAATAATTTTAGGGCTTCCTACTTGCTTCTAACACACTAAGAGCTATTTCGCTACTTGTTTAAATTCTATGGTGATTGCATCGTTGATAATTCTTAACTTTTGATGGCGTTTTTTTTTTTTTTTTAATATTGGTTAATGTGCTATTATTGATGATAGTGCTACTCGTATTTCAATGGTTTTGGTGATTGTGCTGCTTTTATTTGGTGGTGATCGGTTATTTCTTTCTCAAAGTTTTTTATGAATGTATTGCTTGCTTCGGAGAGATTTGATGAGTGTGCTGTTTGATATTTAAAATTTTCTTCTGTTCCCTTTGCACTTTAGAGAATTTAAACGATTCAAAAATATCTTTTCTCGGTTATTTTTTTTTCTTAAAAATTAGTATTAATTTTAATTTTGTGATCGAATCTTATTTCATGTTTTTCTTTTACTCTAGTTCAAACTGGGAAATGCAAAGTAAAGAGACCCATTCAGTGGTATAATAAGTAAAAATATGTATTTTGTCTATATATATTAGCTGAGTAATAGGTTTGGTTCGAATTTTATTTTTTTCAATTTCTCATATTTTTAAAATACTAAATAAAAAAAATTACCATTCTTCTTATTATTATTTTACTATTTCTAACACCATACATAACTGGCGAAATTTTATCAAAAACTCACGAACTTCTTAAAATTCTTTGAGGTCTGCAGTTCATAAGAGATGTGAGTAGAATAATTTTAAACAACTTTAATTAAACCAAGAAAAGAAAAGAAATTTAAAAATTTAAACTAAATTAAGAAAATGTTTAAAAAAAAAGCATTATTTACTGGGTGAATTGCTGCTAAATGGTTAAACCAATGGTTCCTTTGATTAAGGCTGGGTGATGCATCGTTAAATATCAATATTTTTTTAAACACGATATTTTAAACGATATTTTTAAGGATATTTAAAAAAAAATTCTTAAGATATATCTTGAGTACTATTTTATACGATAAATATCGAATATGCGATAAATATCAAATGGTTGATAATATTACGATTATTATCAACATCAAAAATATCAATTATGATGATGTCCTGTTTTTTTTTAATAGATAGCTAAAATTATTGAATACGATAATATTGCAACTATTATAATGGTTGATACGTATAGAAAAAGATAACCTGAATATTGATTTCGATATGATTATTGAAATTCAATATGACTGTTGAAACTTAATATGATTATTGATATTATTATAATATTATTGATACGATAATAATATTATTGGAAAAGATATTATTTAATGATAACTTTCATTTGATCAACAAAAATATTGATCAATATAGGATTGTTAACATAGAAAAAATAGCTCGATTAATTATTAAATATTAATATTTTTGACGATATACCGTGACATTAAAATTACAATCTCGTTAAGTACAATGTAAAAAATTCCAGATTAAATTACGATAAAAAGTACTCGCACTTTGGGTACATCATCCGTAAAATCTATTTTAACCATAAATTATTATACCGTAAATTTTACAATAATATAAATTTAGAGTGATTCAGTACTTTTTACTGTAATTATTAATGTAAAAATTGCGGTGTATTAGATTTTTTGTTCCGTAACATGTTGAAATAAAAATGGATTTTACGGTGAAAAATACTGACGTTCTGAGTTCCGGTACAATAATATAAATTTAATTAGAGGGATTCCTTAATTTTACGGTAATTATTACTGTAAAAATTATGGCATATTAGATTTTTTGTTCCGTAACAAGTTCCAATAAAAATGGATTTGACGGGGAAAAGTACTGACGTTCTGAGTGCCGGTATTTTTTACCGTAAATTGACCCGGAATTTTTTACAGTTGACGCATTTTACATTTTTTACTTTTGATGCATTATATCCATCCATTCGAAATCCAACCATTTCTTATTTGAGAGCCTATTATTCGAAACTTTTAGTTATTTAGATAATGACAGTTTTCATCAATGAAATTGAAATTGAACTGTCCATCGTCAAAGTTATACCGTGTCCTTGAGTCACTTATGTATGTCATTGTTTCGTGATTGTTTCTCCCAAGGGATTGAATAAGTCGTATTTCAGATTGCTCGAAGCGTTGTCCATTCATTAAAATCATTTTATTGTTTGTGTTTTTTTCCTACATGTTCGTATAAAAAGTCATTAAAGCCATTAATGTACTACAGCATAATTATTGCTTATTTATATGACATACATGGTGTGGTAATAATCAACAGCTTGAGTTTGATAGTGATTTGCGGTTTGCATTATTTAAATGCCGATAATTATTTTGATAATTTGTTAAAGTGTATTACATGTGCTATTATTAGCTAAATAATGTGTTACACAAGTAAATATTATAGTTTGTTATACGATATTTAACAATAATTAATGATAATGTAATGTATTTTATAGATTAAATCAATAAATTAAATCAATTAAATAAATTAAATCAATATTAAGGGGTCCAAAGCTTCGACTGTTTTCCTGACCAAACTAATGGGACCATATTTTCGCTCAAAAATCATAATACAGTCAGAGATATCGTCTGCACTGAATATTTAACAAATTTAATGTCATTTTCTTGAAACATTATCATTGAGTCCTAGTACGTAAAAATCTGATCCTTAAATCAAAAATTATTCTGGTTGTTTTGTTTTATTTATTGAGCTGCAAGTTATTAGCTCAAAAATCTCGGGAAAATTAGCTCAACGTTTAAGTTAAATGTTGAGAGAACTTGCATCAACCTTAATAAGGTGCTCGTCTAAACTTTGTTTTTATTTAAATTGAACTACAGTAAAGTATCAGGAAGAGTATTTTATTTGATAAGATAATTGAATGCGAAACCTTACAAATATTGTAGCAAATTTTAACGATACCTTTTAATTATGTAGTTTTTATAGAGACTATTTACTTTTCTTTTAATATCTTATCAACTATGTATCGTGAATTTTTCTTTATAATAATAAAAATTACAAAATTTTAAATTACACGGAGAAAAAAGCTCAAATACAATTACCGTGCTGCATGGTAAGGAAATTTTTGGTAAAAAAAACATGATTCTGGTTAACAAAACCAAAATATACGGTATTCGAACCATTCATTTGGTAATTTTTTCGCTTACATGATAATGGTTTACCGAAAATTCTGGTTTTCAAAACTATAGTCCGTATTATCACACAGATATGAAACTGAGCAAAAAACACTTAGCAAAAAATATGAAACTGAAATTAAATTTAACCGAAAAAATGATTTTTATGTCATGCTCTAGGGTATCATGTTAAAAATAACCAAATTTCACCACATTTACTATCTTTCATCACACATTATAAAGCAATATCTTATTATCAATTTTACCAAAATTATTACTAAAGTTCTTTGGAAAAAATTACAGATCTTTTTGGTGTTTCAATTAGAGACAGAAATACGGTACATTTATACTATATTCTGGTATTTTTGAGCATACTTTTTTTCAGTGTATGATAAATGCATTTTGGCTTCAACAAAACAATCGAGTGAGGCACTTTAAAAGTACTGAAAAATTAAAATTTAAACGTGTATCAAATACTGTGAATTTTATCATTATACCATTCTGTGCAGTTTTCACAATATAATCACAGAGGGCGCTGACTATAAATCCTAACCTAAAGTAAGTCTCAAAGTCTTCTTTAAGCCTTGAAGAACCTAACCTTAAAGTGATCATTCCTTTCTGATAGGATTAGCAAAAACATCCTTATGACTTGAACCTTCGTTGTTTTGACTATAAATAAGAGAAAGTATTACACTCAATTTAAACGAAGGAAATATATCCAAAGCTGATATATTTCTGTTTCATTTTGATTCAACTCTAAAACAATACAATTATTTAAATGACGACAGCTTCATCAGTAAATCAGTGAATAGTTTAAGCAGTAATTCACTTTGAAATTGTTGGCGGAGTAGATCTGACAAATAGCTTTTGGCGATGATTATAAAACGAATGTATATTGCATTATCTTCTCATTTGAACAGAGAGGTTGCTCGAGTTTAAATGAATTGAGTTTATCGAGTTTATCATTATGCCATTCTGTGCAATTTTCACAATATAATCACAGAGGGCGCTGGCTATAAATCCTAACCTAAAGTAAGCTTTAAAATCTTCCTTAAGTCTTGAAGAATCTAACCTTAAAGTGATCATTCCTTTCTGATAAGATTAGCAAAAACATCCTTATAGCTTGAACCTTCGTTGTTTTGACTATAAATAAGAGAAAGTATTACACTCAATCTAAACGAAGGAAATATATCTAAAGCTGATTTGTTTCTGTTTCATTTTGCTTAGCTCTAAAACAATACAATTATTTAAATGGCGACAGCTTCATCACTAAATCAGTGAATAGTTTAAGCAGTAATTCACTTTGGCGGACAGTTGGTGGAGTAGATCTGACAAATAGCTTTTGGCGATGATTTTGAAGCGAATGCATATTGCATTATCTTCTCATTCTAACAGAGAGGTTGCCCGAGTTTAAATGAATTGCAGTAACAAGATCAAGAATTACGTTGCTATTTACATATAGGTTTGATGGGTTAATGCAACTTAAATTTATTGGTTCTTCGTAATGGAATTATTGAGTGGGATGGAAAAAAATACTTTGTTTCATTTGGCTGGTTTAAATTAAGGTAAAATTAATAGAAAGTAGTTGTAAACTTGTTTCAAAACTGGGATTGAAATATTTTAGTTTTTAAATTCAGGTTTTAAAAAAAAAATTTCATATCATGTGAAAACCTTTTTATTTAGAATGAATACGAGCCGGAAAAGCGAGAATGATATAAATGCTCTGATCATGACTATTTATTTTGACGATTGATTTATTTTCATCAACTAAATTAAGAAAAAATATTCTATGTGTTCTAATCATTTCTATCAGTCAGAAATGGTAAATTGTTTTATTTAAAAATTTTAGATTCTTTTCCTTACTATTCCATTTTAGAATAACTATTTTTGAATTATTAGTATCACAACAGCTACAGTCAAGGAAACACTAAAAACATTTCATTGTAAAAGTATGATTCAAATCTTTTACGACTGCAAATTCTAATATTTCTAAATTTGTTTTAAAGATTTTAGATTTAAAAACTTGATATTTTGTAAACAAGGGAATTAAAACCTTAAAATTTCGAATTGAAAAGAGTATAAATAAACCTTTCAGTCAGAATTGTGAGAATTTCTTATAAAATATTGAATTTAAATCATGAAACTTTAAAAATGAACTTTTTAAAATGATTTATATGTTTTCCTAAAACTTGACAAAAGATGATTACTTTTAACAGGATTTTAAGTATTTTGGACAATGCATGGAGGATTGTGTTTAAAGGCAAGGTTTAAATTAACTATGAAACTTGTTTTAAACACATTCATGTTGAGAAACTGATATGGTGCTCACACTTTCTACTTTGTCGGGATATTTGATAGATGGTAACTTGATGCAAAGGGAAAAAGATCAATCAAAAAGAATAATTATTTTTTTTTGGGAGTGTAAATTAGTTTTGAAAGAATTTTATCTTAAAAAATAAGCACATGAGCACATTTAGTGAGCATATGAATAATATTTTAATTTTAATCAAAGTATGTTACATTTAAAAATACAGACCATAAGAGATATCATAATATCATAAGAGATCCAATTAAAAATTTGGAAAAAAAAGGTTTTTCTTTTTTTGATTAAGAAGTGCATTAATACCTTACAATGATAGAGACAAAGTTTTATCAACAGAAAAAATATCTAAGTATTCAAATTTTAAATTTTTGCACAGCTTCCCGAAATCTCCCCAAAAAGACTTAACAAAGAAAAGCTGCACCATATGTTTTGGAACCTTCAGGAAATAAAATTTTTTACAGTTAATTAGTTGTACAATAAAATACTCTTTTCAAAAGCTATGATTATGCTATTGTCTTGATAGAAAAAAAAATCTCAAATTATGCTTATTTTTTTCTGCCAAAGGAAAGTTAAAAGTTATCAAATTTGTGCAGAAATATTTTTGTTCTGAAATGCTAAAAAAATGTTTTTTACTCCTGTTCGATATTTTTGTCTACAGAATAGTTTTTAAAGATGTTATGACAATTAAATTGGATAATTGTAAGCTAATTTACACGATAGTTATGTTTCTATTCTTATAAAATCTTTCTTTCATTTTCTTCTTCTGATTCCTGTAGAGACACTGGCATTAAGAAATCCAAAGATGTAGAAATTAACTAGATGATTTCATAGCTTATCATTTTTATCTTCTTTATTTATGTAACAGAAAGAACACAGAATATATCACAAAAACTGGGGTTAGAGTTACATAGTTATAGAGTTACTTAGTTACAAATTTGAAAACGAAACACTTCACTGCTACAATGAATAGTATTTGATACTTTTCATCACAAATTGATTTCATATCAATGTATAATTATAATCTCATCTATTCATAATTATTCTTATTACAAATTACGCGTATTAATGGATTCTTATTTATAGAGGAACCTTAAAAAACCTCAAGAAAAGAATATCTTGTAAATTTTTCAAACGAATATTTCCTTTTGTTTAAACCCGTAAATTTCTGGAATGATTTAAAGCATGAAACCGGACGATATCAAGATGAGAGAACTTGCTTATCGCTTGCATAGAGATATAAACTTATAGGTACAAAATGGATGTTAACTTGAAAAGAAAGAAAGTGAAAGTTCCTAATTAAGTAATGAGTAAAATAAAAGATGTAAAGGGAGAAAATATGTTATGAACAACATCAAAATTCCTTACTCGTATTTCATAATTTTAGTAATTTTCTGAAAGTCTGACATAAGCTTCATATACTGATTTAAAAGTTTTCTTAAAATTATTTTCGTAAAATAAAATCAAAACAAAGCTTTTTTTTCTTTTTTCTTTTTCTTCAAGCCAATTTTCGTTTTCAAAAGAAAAGTTCATCATGCGTTTTTCGTTAATTTTCTTTCTTTTTCTTGTTGACATTTGAAACACGAAAAACAACTTTCGCATTCTTTCATTGTTATATATTTTATACAGTTTTGAAAAATTTTTCAATTCAAATTTTTTAAAATATCATACATTTCAAAAGTAAGCCAAACAATTAAGCTAAAAATTACTGATAACTTTTAAATTATTTCTATTTTTATCAATTTCTAAACAGTTTTCAATTTGAAATTAGCTTACCATTTTGATTAAAAATTGTGTTTAGCTAAAAACTGTTATATAAGTTGTTATAAACAATTTATATTATAAAAAATTTTCCTTATAAAGGTCCTATGTTCACTCAAAGACAAAAAATACTTCTATGTATTGGGAAAAATATTGTAATAAATCCATTTTTTACATCCTTTAATAATTAGTCATCTCAATATGAAATATTGAATGTTAAGCTAAACAATGATTACTGACCAAAATAAAATCTAATAAAATAAAAGAGAAAGAGAGAACTTAACTTCGTGAATTCTTTCTAAAGTTTCCTTGGTTGACATTGAAACTCTATACTTCAAAGATTTTGTCTTGGTTTCATTACATGACAAGTTAATATCAGGTAACATATGGTCACCTGATATCTATGTGTCATACATATAACAACCATATTTACATGCCATATATATATCAAACAATTACTGCTGATTATAATTATTTTTTAAAAATAGGAATTTTCGACAAGTAAAATGTAAGATTTCAAATCATATTACTCTGATAGTAATAGATAAACAACTTAGTAAAAGTTGAGTCACAAAAACAACATGTTTGTTAATACATATTTGACGAGGTTAAATTATTTCAAGAAAAAACTATAGAAATAAATATAACCAATGAATGATATATATAACAACCATATTTACAAGTCATATATATATCAAACAATAAATGCTGATTATAATTATTTTGTAACAAATTGGAATTTTCAACAAGTAAAATATACTATTTCTCATAAGCAAATCATTACCCTGACAGTAATAGATAAGCTGTTTAGCTTTTGCTAAACAGCTTATCTATTACTGCCACAGCTTATCTATTACTGCGACTCAACTGTAATAGAACTATGTATCTATTACAGTTGAGTCACAAAAAGCAGCATGCTTGTTTATACAGATTTGATAAGTTTAAATTATTTCAAGAAAAAACTTTAAAAAAAAAATCTGGTACAATTACCGTATTCTATGGTAGTGATATTTCAGGTTCGTATTTTTTCTAAATGCGTGATAATAAGAACTATAATTTTTAAAACTAGAATTTACAGTAAACCTCTTCCATATCAAAGGAAAAATTATCAAATGAATGGCTTAAATACCTTATATTTTGTTTTCATTAACCAGAATTATGTTTTTTTTGGAGAAATATCCTTACCATAGACAGCCGTAGTTTTAACAGAATTCTTTTCTCCGTGTATGTTAGCATGCTCTAAAGTTTCTTATAGTGTAAAATATTTGTTTATCATTAAAAACACAGATTGAAACTATGGTTAAAATTTTCTAACGGTAACAATAACTAATAGTGTAAAATATTTGTTTATCATTAAAAACACAGAAAGTAGCTATAGTTAAGGATTTACCAGCTGTAACAATAACAAATAGTGTAAAATATTTGTTTATCATTAAAAGCACAGAGCGTAACTATAGTTAAAGTTTTGCCTGCGGTAACAATAACTAATAGTGTAAAAATATTTGTTTATCATTAAAACAACTGAGAGTAAATATAGTTAAAGATTTACCTGTGGTAACAATAACTGATAGTGTAAAATATTTGTTTATCATTGAAAACACAGAGTGTAAAAGCTTTTCCTGCGGTAACAATTTGACAAGATTTATCAATTTACAGAAACCGAGTGTTTATAAATATTAATTACACTGTATTTTACGTACTCGATTTGTTGTAAGCTGTCAATTTGCGTTTTACATATAGCTTAATTGTTACCTTGTAGAGTTTAATAATCATATCGATAGAATTTATCATTCCACGAACTTAAAGAATGTGAACTGGGTGCGACATGAAGACAACTTAGTAAAAATTGATGATAAATTTTAGTATCTTAGTTATATTGCCACTCCCTTTATTCATAAATACTTGTACAAATCAGGATTTCTACATTACATTAACAAGGTAAAAACAATTAAAAGATTTGCACATTTTTGCAATGATTACATTTAAATTGGACATTGATTTATTTGGGAAATAGTCAGTAGTAGAATTGTATTTTTTGATTCTTATCAAACTGTTAAGGATTATAGAGAAAATATAATTGATGATTATTTCGAATTAGAACAAAATTTGCATTTGTTGTTAATTAAACTAAGATATCTGTTTTTATAGAATACATAATTAAAAATATGTTTTTGAATGTATTCATAAATTACAGTAATTGAAAAGAAAATTTAATTTTTGTATGGTTTTAATTTAAAAATAAATTTATTATTTACTAACTGCTTATAGAATTCATTAATTTTTCTCAACAACTCAGCTTTTGAACTACTTAAGCTAGTAGAATTTTAATTTTTAAGGGGTTTAAAGTATACTTGGATGAAAGTTATTAATTGTTAATAATCGTTTTTTAATTACCAAGCGTTAATGCTTCTTTAATTTTCATTTTGAAATAAAATATTTTCAACAAAATTAAACAAAGAAAATATGACATATTTTAAATGCTAACTTATATAAAATTATGATATACATATGCTAAAAGGTATGTAAATATTTTCCTTATGGTACAACGTAAAAATGTTTCACAATTTTAAGATTTAAATGTATGCTAAACTATAATCTGAAAACTGCGAAGTGTAAAAAATACAAATAAATATAAGCTTAACCACACAGAATACTGTTTTAAAGTATTTATAAAAGAGTTGCTTCAAATAAAAACTTCCTGCCAGTTTAAATAACAATCTTATTTAAAGATTAATGTCTTCAATTATTTAAGTAACTAGTTTAATAGCTCTATACTTCATATAATATCTCTGTTAGCCCCCATAATGTTTAAAATATATTTTAGAGCCATTTTCTAAGGTATGTAATTCAGAAAAAGTTTAAAAAAAAATCTTTTGTGAATCTTTAAAAGTGAAATCTTTCTTTAAACCTACGAAAAATGAATTTAGAATATGATGGAATTTATTTCTAAAAAAAAGCATATTTATTATAATTTCGAAAATCATAAAATCATAATAACTTTAGAAGTTATTTTACCAAATCATTAATTAGATTATCTGGTTGTTTCATCTATTGTAAGAGATGAGAAACACTAGACTTTTTTTTGTATTCATCAGCTTTATGGTGCTGTCATCTATGCGTGAAAGAGAATATCGTATTCTAATAGTCCAGGGTCACAAATTGGGGAGTGCAGGATACGGGAAACTCTTCATGTGTTTAAGGGAACATTGTAGTGTTAACGTTGGGACTCAACCCCCAGTTCTGCCGGTCATGAGACTGACATATTAGCCCTCTCAGCTAAGCTGTCCCATCTAATTTGTCAGGTTAAATTGTCCCCAATGGCTTCATTAGGTGAATCTTGTTGGTGTGATAAAATTCTGGCCTTTTATCCGTATTAAGTGAAAGCAGTCTATAAACGGTATTTCTCACAGTTAACTGTTTGAATACGATCTTATTTACGGTTATTTGCCTGTTTTGTTTGAACATGATAAAATAACACTGAAATAAATTGCTATTTAGCCATTTTTTCGAGAAATTTCTAACATTGTATGTCAACAATTAGGAATCAAAATCAGATTTTAGAACTCAGAAAATAGAACCTTAAAGCAAAGAAAAAAAATCGTAACGCCTTTGAAAACCAACTATTTAAAATAAATTTTTTTTAATAGTTACTTTTTTTTAAACTCTTCATAAATCGATGCAGCAAAAAACATCTGCTTCGGCAAATATATTATACTTCTTGGAAATTTTTCTTCTATCAATTAATTACATCAACTTTAATATTTAGTTTTTTACTTTAATGATAGATGGCTTACAGGGTAATTATCGATCGATTCTAGAAAGTCAGTAGATCAACATAAAGGTCAATCTTGATAAAATGTAAATTTTCTTAGAAATCGAATTATTTTGACTTTGTAATCTATCTCATTACGGTAACAAAAAACAAGTAGTTAATGTGTTAGCGATTTCTAATAAGTTAATATATCATTATCAGGAAGCAAGATGGTTCCTGATAATGATGAATTTTTCAAAATTTATTACATTCCCACAAGTTATTAATGAATTTTAAGATAATCTGCGAATGGTGGTGCTATTAATGCTTTTAGTTTGTACCCAGAAAGCACAAACGCGTGAAAAAGGGTATCAGAACTACAAGATGCGTTTTGTTTAGTATATGAAGCAGAAAAATATCCGTATTCTTGTGACATTACCAAAAAGTCCCATTTAAGTTTCTGTAACTTGGAAAATTTTTCTAACTATGCATCAAAAATGTTTAATATAATACCATATAGCTATATATTTAAGATAAAACACAGAAACCGTTTTGCAACTACACATGAGTTATGATTTGTATTTTGGAAATGTTTCGGAAACAAAAATGAAACGTTTTGTGTATTGTACGAGAGTAATTTTCAAAATAAGAATCGATTGCGCATGGTGTCCGCGCATCCTGCAAAGTGACGTCAGTTCAAAGATGGCACCTCTTTGAAGTCTCTCATTTCGCCACCATTATATTTCACGTCTCAAATTAGGAGCTATAAAAGCAAAGCTAAAATTTGAAGTTGAAAGCATATTTTTAAATGTATCGTAGCAAAATTTTGAGGCCATTAATGTTTAAAGCAGCATAGTTGTATACAAAGTAGCAAATATTTTAATGCTTTACATCAGAATAATATAATTTTGAATATATTTTTTGTTAAGTTATAAATATTTTAATCAGTTAAGTTATAAATACTTTTACCAGTTAAGTTATAAATACTTTTATCAGTTTTTTTAATCAAATCAGCACAATTTTTAATGCCTTATAAAAATGATAACAAAGTAACACAACTTTGAATTCTTATCCAAAGTAATAAGCATTTAAATTAATATTTATAAAGTGCCAAACTTCTGTTATATAATTATAATTCAATTACAAACATGAAATTTAAGTGTTAATAACTTATTCCTTTGATTGATGCTGTTATTGAATTATTTTATTACAAATTCTTTTAGCTGTATTTCTACTCTAAGGACCCGCCTTAAACATTTTCGTACTTAATCACAATTCTTCATGAATGAATTTCGTTTAATGTTTTCTAATTATATATTTCCGAGATTTAAACTACTAATTTACTTCTGATATTGATAAGTATTTATTTTACATTCATCAAAATGGGTTGTAATATCACTTTATAAACATGTTTGTGTAAGGACAAGTTGTAAAACCTTGAGATTTCGATTAACTTAAAGCTCACACATACTAATTTAATTTCCTCTTCCTTTCATTAACCAAATGATTACTATTCAGGCTCCAAATGGTTAATGAATAAACAAAGCAAAATTTTTACCTGTTGCTTTATTTTAATTCTAAATTAATGCTTTAAAGTCATTAAATTTTGTGAAGGCATTTCTTCTTCTCATAGGATGTCACAATCAAGCTTGTTGATTGGTTTTGATAACTAAAAATATTTGTTTACACTAAAATATTTTAATTATATTTTTGGAATTTCACAAGACATGATTTTTTTCATTGAATTTTATTTTAGTCCTTGATTTGGAAAAAATTATCATTAATTTTGAAATTTTATCATAGTTTAGTTTTTGTAATATTTTGATTATATGCTAAAACACAATCTCTGATTTTTTGTGTTGAGTTGTTTTTTTTAATCAAGGCCTATTTTATTCCAATATTCAATAGGCCAATTATTTGCCTATTTTAAACTACTTATATAATAGGCCGTACAGAGTTCGTCTCTTTTACTGATTTGTATATATATATTCGACGTTGTAGTTTGTACATAACTTCTGATTTACAAAAGTTTTATCATAACTCCATTCTAAGTCTATTCATAAACTTATGATTTATCGTAAGATCGGTTTATTTTTTAGAAATATTTTTAAACTTAAACAGTCTTTCTATTTTCAAATAAAAGTGAACAATATTTCACTGCATACTTAGTCTTATTTTACTGCATACTTAGTCAGATTTTACTGCATATTTAGTCTTATTTTACAGCATACTTAGTCTTATTTTACTGCATATTTAGTCTTATTTTACTGCATATTTAGTCTTATTTTACTGCATATTTATTTTAGTACTTATTTGAATGCATACTTGTCATTTAAATATATAAAAATTTTATGCTCAATTAAGATATGTTTGCAAAAGAAATTTTAAACTATCCTAAAAATATTGAGAAAATAATAACTTTTATTTGCATATTTAAACTGTATATTTTAACTAATAAGGTTCTTATACAAATATGCAAAGTAGATAAGGAAGCATGTCCCTTTTTAGAAGAGATTTAAATTTTCTGTTAAAAAGTTGGTTTTCTAATTAGTCTATATTCTCGATGAATTTGTCATAGAAGAAATAAATCAATGGCAATATAATGTTTAATTGAAATAACTGTGGTAAAACTGCATATTTCAGCGCCACTGGTCTGGGGTTCTACGCTCGGACCGGGCAAGGTTGATTCAGGATTTCATCTTTTAATTGGGTTAATAAAATGAGTACCAGACGTGCTTAGAGACTAAACACTGCCTCCACGTTTGGCTGACTACCCAACCGGAACATTTGCTACAGCAATCCAGAACCCAAAATGAAAAAAGGAGATGAATACAATAGTCCTTGGCCCTCCTAGGGCTGTCACCGATTGAGCTTAGTTCAGTTAAAATAAATGAAAACTTTTGCCAAGTATTTAATATAAAACTGTGGAAAAAAATGGACTATAATTCATTTATCTTTATAATAAAAAAATGATAGGAGACAGAAATTGATTGAAAATTGCCTTACATTAAAAAATTTAAAAATTAAAAGATAAGAGGAAAATTCTATCTTAAATATTGCGTCTTTTATGTTTATTTTGATCAAAAAAAGACATTTCAAATTCGCAAAAAACAAACTATTTTGACATAAAACTATACATTTGCAATATATATTTTAAAGCTTAAGTAGTAGTAATATTAGAAATTATTTACTTAGTTTTAAGCATTTATTTCCTACAATTTTCTTAAAGGACTTTTTATATTACTAAAGAATGTTATCGAGGCATGGGCTGGTACAATATTTACTAATATTAGAAAGAAATATTTAACTTTTTATTTATGAGATTCTTAACGAAATCCTTTTTATGGGATAGTCCACTGTTTCCTTGTGATTATAGAACAATATTCTCCTTTATGCTCCTGTGCTCAACTCCACGAAAGACTAAAAATTTTGAAAAAATTATTTAAATTTTTTGTTTATCAAAGATAAAATATAAGTCTGCCTTTTAATCATATCATAAATTTAAGAAATTGAAAAATGTTAAAGACCGCTTAAAAGGCGTGATCAACAGAATTAAGACCAGATTCTACGTCATCAAAAAGTTTGATTAATTTGGGCTTGCTGAGAAAGTTGTAACATCTTATCTTTTTGACAGCTTAACATTTATTAACAGCTTATCATTTTCTAATTTTCCACTTTTCAAAAATCTAACCATTTTTGAAAGCAGTATTTTACTATTTTGCTATTGAAATTCTAAATTAACTTATTTTTATGGGATAATCCACCATTTTCTCACGTTTATTGTGATCATATCTACGAAAGCTAAACAAGCTTTAAAAAAAATATTTTTACATTTTTTTATTAAAGGTAAAACATAAATCTGTCTTTTTATCATACAATAAATATGAGAAATCGAAAAATGCATAAGACCGTTGAAAAGCGTGATCAACAAAATCGAGACCAGATTCTTCATCATCAAGAACTACGATTAATTTGGGCTTGTAGACAAGCTGAGAACGCTATCACATCCTATCTTTTTGACAGCTTAACATTTATCTCTCGTGTTTAACGGGAGAAAATGATATATATTTAATCTCAAAGACTTGAATGATAATTTGTTTGCTTTGGAAAAGGGCTACTTTAATGGAGAAAATATAATCATTTATTACAATGATATTGCTTTGAAATATTGTCGCAAGATTATGTTAAGCTTTACTTACTTTTGGTTAGGTTTGGTTTTAGTTAATGAGTGAGTTAGTTACTTAGTAATTTGGTTTGATTACTTCAAAAATAATTTTATGTTTAATCTCAAATATTTAATTGATAATTTTTTTGATTTAGGAAAAAAAGCTACTCTAACATAGAAAAAATAACCATTTGTCACAATGACATAGCTTTGATATATTGTCGCAAGATTATGTTGAGCTTTGTTTACTTTTGGTAGTCATGTTGGTTTGAATTTAGTTGATGAGTGAGTTACTTACTGGTTTGATTACTTAAAAACAATTTTATATTTAATCTCAAGGACTTAAATGATAATTTGTTGGCTTTGAGAAGAAAGCTGATCCAACAGAGAAAATATAACCCTTTATAACAATGATATTGCTTTGAAATATTGTTGCAATATTTTCTTGAGCCTTACTGACTTTTGGTTAGGTTTGGTTTTAGTTAATGAGTGAGTTAGTTACTTAGTAATTTGATTTGATTACTTAAAAAATAATTTATATTTAATCTCAAATATTTAATTGATGCTTTATTTGCTTTAAAAAAAGCTACTCTAACGGAGGAAATATAACCGTTTATTGCAATGATATTGCTTTGAAATATTGTCGCAAGATTATGTTGAGCTTTACTTACTTTTGGTTAAGTTTGGATTTAGTTAATGAGTGAGTTAGTTACTTAGTAATTTGGTTTGATTACTTAAAAAATAATTTTATGTTTAATCTCAAATATTTAATAGATAATTTTTTTTGATTTGGAAAAAAAAGCTAATCTAACAGAGAAAATATAACCATTTATCATAATGACATTGCTTTGAAATATTATTGCAATATTATGTTGAGCTTTATTTACTTTTGGTAGTCATGTTGGTTCGAATTTAGGTTATTGGTTTGAATTTAGTTAATGAGTGAGTAAGTTACTTACTGGTTTGATAAATTAGAAAATAATTTTATATTTAATCTCAAAGACTTGAAAGTTGATTTGATGGTTTGAAAAAAAAAACTGATCCAACAGAGAAAATAGAACCATTTATCATGGTGATATTGCTTTGAAATATTGTCGCAATATTTTCTTGATCTTTACTGACTTTTGATTAGGTTTGGTTTTAGTTAATGAGTGAGTTAGTTACTTAGTAATTTGATTTGATTACTTAAAAAATAATTTTATATTTAATCTCAAATATTTAATTGATGCTTTATTTGCATTAAAAAAAGATACTCTAACGGAGAAAATATAATCATTTATTACAATGATATTGCTTTGAAATATTGTCGCAAGATTATGTTGAGCTTTACTAAATTTTGGCTAAGTTTGGATTTAGTTAATGAGTGAGTTAGTTACTTAGTAATTTGGTTTGATTACTTAAAAAATTATTTTATGTTTAATCTCAAATATTTAATTGATAATTTTTTTGATTTAGAAGAAAAAGTTACTCTAACATAGAAAATATAACCATTTATCACCACAATGACATAGCTTTGAAATATTGTCGCAAGATTATGTTGAGCTTTGTTTACTTTTGGTAGTCATGTTGGTTTGAATTTAGGTTAGTGGTTTGAATTTAGTTAATGGGTGAGTAAGTTACTTACTGGTTTGATTACTTCGAAAATAATTATATATTTAATCTCAAAGACTTAAATGATAATTTGTTGGCTTCGAAAAGAAAGCTGATCCAACAGAGAAAATATAACACTTTATCACAATGATATTGCTTTGAAAAATTTTCGCAATATTTTCTTGATCTTTACTGACTTTTGGTTAGGTTTGGTTTTAGTTAATGAGTGAGTTAGTTACTTAGTAAGTTAGTTTGATTACTTAAAAAATAATTTTATATTTAATCTCAAATATTTAATTCATACTTTGTTTGCTTTAAAAAAAAGCTATTCTAACAGAGAAAATATAGTCATTTATCATAATGACATTGCTTTGAAATATTGTCGCAATATTTTCTTGAGCTTTACTGACTTTTAGTTAGGTTTGGTTTTAGTGAATGAGTTAGTTAGTTACTTAGTAATTTGGTCTGATTACTTAGAAAATGTTATTATTTTAATTTTAAAGTTTAATAGATAATTTTTTTTATTTGGAAAAAAGCTACTGTAACGGAGAAAATATAACTCTTTATCATAATGACATTTCTTTGAAATATTGTCGCAAGATTATGTTGAGCTTTACTTACTTATGGTACTCATATTGGTTTGAATTTAGGTTATTGACTTGAGTTTAGCTAAAATGAGGGAGTTTGAGTTGAATTGAGTTGAGTTTAGCTAAAATGAGGAGGGACTTAGTAATTTGGTTTGATTACTTAGAAAATAATATTATATTTAATTTCAAAGACTGAAATGATAATTTTTTTGCTTTAAAAAAGCTACTCCGACGGTGAAAATATAACAATTTATCACAGTGATATTGCTTTGAAATATTGCCGAAATAGTTTCCTGAGCTTTACTTATTTTTGGTTAGATTTGATTTTAGCTAATAGGTGAGTTAGTTACTTAGTAATTTGGTTTGATTACTTTCAAAAATATATTATATTTAACCACAAAGGCTTAAATGATTTCTTTACTTTGAAAAAAAGATATTCCGAAGGAGAAGATATAACCATTTATCACAATGATATTGCCTTGAAATATTTTCGTAAGATAATGTTGAGCTTTACTTATTTTTGATTAGGTTTGGTTTTAGTTACTCAGTTTTGTTTGATTACTTAGAGAAGGGTATTATATTTTCACTCCAGATAACATTTTGAATGACAATATTTTTGCTTTGGAAAAGAGAGGGAGAGAGAGGGAGAGGCTACTCTCTCTCTTAGAAAATAATAATTTGTCATGCTATTGCTTTAAAATTTTGTTGCATAGTGCATGTTGAACTTAATTACTGTAAGTTACGTTGGGTTTCAGTTACTTAGTTATTTAGTAGTTTGTTTTAATTATATAATTACTTAGAAGAAGATAAATATTTGATGGAAAAGACTTAAAAGATAATTATTTTCTTCGGAAAAGGCAGAAGAAAGTCAATATTTTTTTACAGCGCTTTGGGATTGAACTATTGCTGCAAGATTATATCAGCTTTATTTAATTTTGGTTAGAATTGGTGTTAGTTACTTACGTTCAATTAATTCAGTTAGTTTCGTTCAATTAATTCGTTGTTCAGAAAATAATGTAATATTTAACTCATGATAGTGTTTTTGCTGCAAAAGCAGGATACTTTTACTAGAAGATAAATCATTTGTTTCAGCTACATTGGTTTCACGCATTGTCGGAAGATTTTGTTGAATTTAATGTGTTGTTAGTTTGCTTTGGTTGAAGTTACTTAATAAGTTATATACTTCACTTAGTTAATTAGTTGTTAGATTTATTTACTTATTTAGTTACTTCGGAAACGATAAATATTTTAAATAAGAGAATGAAAGAATTTTTCTTTTCTGTGTCTCATTGAGAAAAACTAAAGTTTGTCTCATTGAGAAAAATGATCACTTGTTGCAACGATATTACTTTGAATTTAAAAAAAAAATTGTCACAAGATCACGCTGAGCTGTACTTCGGTTAGGTTTGGTATTAGTACCACTTTTTAGCCGTTTAAGTAAAAATAAAGATAAATTATTTTTATAATAATTTTCTTATTTTCCATAATCAGGCTAAGTCATGTGAAATTTCAGTTTGAGTCTTCCTTTCAAAGATTAACTTTTGAGCTAATGGTTTTGTGTCTAATAAAATTTGAATGATTTAGTTTCAGCTTTATTGACTTATCTTTGCTTACTTTTGATGAGGTTATCATTTCATTTGTATGCTTCATTTGGCATCTGTAAAAAAATATGGGCAAAAAACAAGGCAATATTTTGTATTTTTTATATTTTTTTGTGCAATAAGAGCATTCACAAGTAAAATATTAAAAGTTACCGAAAGTAAAATATTATAAATACCATTTAGGTTCTATTACAACACACATGGAAAAAATTTCTTCAATTGAAAGAATTTCTCTTCGGTATTATTATTTTTTTAATGGATTGAGAAATAATTTCGATTTTCTTTCATTTATGCACGGAATACTCAGAGGCTTAGAAGTGCACTTTTAATTCACTAGGTAAGCAGAAAAAAATCCCTTATCTAACGCCACTGGATGCAACTTACTTAACGCCACTGAATATTCATTAATTGCTTAATAAACAATTCTTTACAAAACTTTATTTTGTATCTCTGAAAATTATATGCCTGATTTAGTCGTTTAAAATTATATGTATAATTCAGTACACTCACAGAATTTTTTTTTATTCGCAGTCGTATTAATAGTAGTAACTACGAGAATTTCACAACACTGGGAACAGTTGTTACTTAAATATGGAAATAATAACATGTTAGTGGGAAAAAGAATGTGCTTAATGTCATACAATATGTTAGTGAATAATGTTATACCATATGGTAGTGGGCAAACATGTTTATGGAAAGGTGGCTAAATATGTAAGTAAAAATGCGACAGAGTACTATTTCATAAAATACGTACTTACCACTAAACTAAAATATTGTTTATCTTCTTTTGGTGACCAATTAATCTACATAAAATGCATTTTTCGTCTTGTATAATAATTCGTCTTGACAAAAATACTTTTGAATATTCAAAAAATTCAAAAGCGACATATTGCAAACATCTTGAATCATTTCTTAATAAATTAAACAATTAAATTGCTGTTGAATTGGTGAAGTCTTATAATAATATCCTAAATCTTTTTTATGTAATATATTGGATAAGATTATATTGGATAAGATTATTTATGATAAAAAATCTTCATTATATCATACTTCTTATATTTCAATTTTATTTTATATTTACTTATATTCTTTACAATAGTAATAATTAAGTGGCGACACTACAAAAAGTAGTTGCGTAAATGTTTCCAGTAATCTCTCGAAATATGATATACTATTTCGAAATAATACATAGTTACCATCAAACAAGAAAATAGTATATCTTAATTTGGTGACCAATTAAGCTATGTGAAGAGCATTTTTTATGTTTTACCCACTACTTATAAGAATTTAGATTGTATGGATAATAGTTCTCAAGGCCCGTGTTAATGGCTGTTTGTTATTCACTACATCACAGTTATTCATTATGTCACCATTGAAAAATCAGTTAAACATTAATATAACCACTAATGATTAAGAGATAAGATGGTAAACTATTAATGAAAGTCAATTACCATCATACTTACGAAGGTCATAGGGCATATTTTACCCTTTACTATTTTCAAACAAGGAAGTCGCCCTCGCAATACCTTGACCCGGCAGATTCGTTAGTCATGCTTATAAAGGTTTTTTTTTAGGATTTAAAAAAAAATAATGCTCTATTTAACAGCAAGGGAACTAGAAATTAGAGAAACGAACAACACTTTCCTAATTACGTTGGTGGTCGGGCAATTACGCTGTAAAAAATCGTGACACACTATTCCTGTTCAGTAGCTTAATTGAAAATCATGCAAAAAATGTGTTACCTGAGATCTTAGGAAATGGTTAATTAATTATTTGATTCTAAACAGTCCAAATGTTTAATACAGATGATTTGAAAACACGTTTTTTTTAATCGTAATTATGATTACGATAATTATCAGAGATCTTCTGTTTGATAGTTATGGAAATGGGATTTGAGTTCATGGGTGGTTCCTTGGCAACGTATTTTCTCACGTTAATTATTCATTAAATAGATCTTGTTATTAAAAGATAAGTTAATTAATAAGATTTTAATG
This sequence comes from Parasteatoda tepidariorum, assembly GCF_043381705.1. Lineage (NCBI taxonomy): Eukaryota > Metazoa > Arthropoda > Arachnida > Araneae > Theridiidae > Parasteatoda > Parasteatoda tepidariorum. The sequence continues at coordinate 41,107,178 of NC_092215.1, forward strand.
CGTTAGTAACGTTTTGAAGGGAGATTAAAAAGTAATTTGAAGCAATTTCTTATAAAAGGGTGGAGGCTTTAAAAAATTAGATATCTAGACACTCTTTTCGGATAATTACGTCATATAAATTATCAGAGCATAAATTTTTCGGATACATTTTACCGTGGCATTTTCCTTTTTTTCTGTTTCGTATTAAAACGTTACTGCAAATTTTTTATAGTTAAAAGTAATTTATTAAATTTACACGAATGCGTTTACATTTTTATAATATTTATTAGATTTAAACACTATAAATTACAATTGCAATGAGTTTTAAAAATTGCTTCAAAATATAACAGAAGGGGAGAGTGGGGTCAATTGTAAAATTTTTTACTTAACTATTTTTAACTAACAAAAAATCCAATATATTATTAGTATTAATTGACAGACGAGTAAAGTAGACTATCCTCTACTAGAAAAAAAAAAAATACCTGATTTTAAATATTATTATATTAGTTATTAACAATTTTTGACAGTCGTGCACTTGTTACAATTGTCCCCACTTACGGGGTCAATTGTAACAGTTCATAAATTCAACTAAAACATAGTTAATTATACATATTATCATAGTTGTGATATATTTTTTTTATTGATCAAAATAGTAGTGATATTTTAGGAGTAAAAATAATAATGAGTAGAGACCTAAAGGGTTAAAGTTTTAACTTTACGGAGTTAAAAATTTTAATTTATGCTGTGTAAGGTGACAAATAAAATAATGCAGATGCAACATAATATAAATGATATAGGAAACTATAGCTGGTTCTTAAAGAGTTAAGGTATCCGACTACCTTCGGAACAAAAAATTTCAGAAAACAATATTTTTAACAATATTATTGATTTTTATTACATATATTTGATGTAAATAGAAATAATTAATAGCAAAAATTTTAAAAATACCAAAAATATTTTATTTAAGAGAGGTTTTATAATGTTTTTTAGTGAAAATTAATCGCTTACGGTAATGATTTGTAAACATAAGATTATTTATTTTCAGCTGTTACAATCGTCTATTTACTTATTGTTACAATCGTCCCCAAGACGCCATTTCAGCTTCATTTGTTAAAAACAATGCTAGTTAATTAACAAAACTAATCTTTTTTTTGAAATGTTAATTAAGGTGTCCACTTACATATTCGGTTAATAATTTTTATTAGTTTAAACAAAATTACTTTGTTACGATATAATATTCTAATACCAAACAAAGTACTTACGTCGCTTGAAAATATGTTTTCTGATGTAACTCTTCAAAAGTACATAAAAATGGTTGCCAGCAGGGGTGCATATGTAGATTTATTAAATACACCTTGTGCGCCACCTAGAAACCAAATCTTGAACCCGACACTCGAAATTTTTGCTCTGCTACAATCGTACTCTGCTATAATTGATCCCACTCTCCCCTAATGTTTTATAAATTTAACAAATTAAAATTTTTTAAATATTAGAATGTTTGGGTTGTAGAATTTTAGCTCAAAAGTATTTTGTTGCTATAACGTGGTAAAAATAGGAATAATTATTTCTGTTCTGTAGCTTAATCGAAAATGATGTAAAAATATGTGTTACTTGAGTTCATAGAAAATGGTTAATTAATTATTTGATTCTAAACAGTACAAATGTTCAATGCAGATGATTTGATTTCTTTATAAATTATGATTACGAAAATTATCAGAGGTGCTCTGTTTGATTGCTATGAAAATAGCCTTTCAGCCCATGAGTGGTTCCTTGTCAACGCATTTACTCACGTTAATTTTTCATTAAATATATCTTATTATGACAAGATAAGTTAATTAATAAGATTTTAGTTTAATTAAGCATTTACTCACGTTAATTTTTCATTAAATGCATCTTATTATTACAAGATAAGTTAGTTAATAAGATTTTAGTTTAATTAAGCATTTACTCACGTTAATCTTTCATTAAATAGATCTTATTATTACAAGATAAGTAATTAATAAGATTTTAATGCATTAGTAATATTTGGAAGGGAATTAAAAAGTAATTCGAAGCAGTTTCTATAAAAGGGTGGGGGCTATACAAAATGAGATATTTCCATATTCTTTTGAATTAATAATTATGACATATAAATTATCAGTGATTTATTTTTTCGGTTGCACTTTACTGTGGCTCTTCCATTTCTCTGCTTCTTTTTAAAACATTATTTAAATTTTGCAATAATTATTAGATTAAAATTATACAAATGCGTTTACATTTTGCAAAAATTTCTATAATATTTATTAGATTCGAAGAGTAAAAATTTACAATTATAATTAGTTTTAATAATTGCTCGAAAATATAACAGTATTGTAGAAATGTAACAAACTGTGATTTTTTTGTTGTTGAAAGGTTTGTATTTAAGTATTTTAACTCACTAATATTTTATTATCTTTTGTAATTTGATGGTAAAAAATGTTTGTTAGAAAATTTATAAATGATTTCATTTAGAATAGAATTTTAATTATAATAAATAGTTATAATTGTTATTATCTTTTATTTAATTGAAATTGGAGTATTGGGCAAAGAGTTTTATAATTACACTACAAATTGTAAATGTCACAATAAATTCATCATGCTTATATTGTTTATTTAATTTGAAATAAATGTTAAGATATCTACATTTTTGTTTTATAAATTTGAAGGATATAAGTGGCAAACCCAAACATAATTAATGTTTGGCAAAAAAGAAAAATATTTAGAAAATGTGTTGGTAAATATTCAATAAGTACTCACATTAGTATTTCAATGAAATTTTAAAATATCTGTAAATATTTTCTGTTTTTGAATTCAATTAAGTTATTCCTCAAAATGGTATTCTAACTCCCTAACTTTCTGGTATTTAAAAAATAAATAACAACTCTGAAAGACACTTTTTGTTTGTAGAAAGTGATATAATGATGATAATAATAAATACTTAAATAAAAGTTATCAAAAGAATTTCAGGAAAAATGTTCCATAAATGAACAGAAAATAATCTATGCATAATTTAATAAGTAAATAAAACTAAAAAAGGAATAAAATGGATAATTATTTGCACATTTATGATAATAAATTAATTTATATCAGTTGTAAATTTCTAACATAAAACTCAAATTCTTCGCCGTTTAAATGGTTTAGTATAATTTATACACAGACACGATCACTTTGTCTTTATTTGATATCAGTCTATGCAAATCTATGCAAATTTTTTCCTGTTAAAAGCTCTTTCATAAGTTAACAAATATTTCTCGCTTTAAGAACTTCCGGTAGAAATATACTAATACATCTTCAATAGGTATGAACAGGTGTTTGGTCAAGGTTATGTGGCATATTTAGATAATTCTCTTAAATATGTCAAAGTAAAATGAATCTCTGTGAAGTAGAAATTCTTAAAAGATGTATTATTTTGAAAATCTTTTAAAGATAAATTTATATAAATTAAGTTAATTTTTTGGCAATTGTGTTTTAATTGTGTTTGGTTTTATGATAACTAATTTTTATGCTCATGCTCTATTACTACAGATTTATTTATGATAAATGTAGTAAATGGTACTAAAAATTGAAATAAGATAGAAAAATTGAGCAAAGAAAAATAAATTATAAGTAGAGTTATGCTAGTGTATTAGCTATGCCTACATTTTTGATTACACTCAAGAAAAATTTTTTTGTTGCATAAATACTTATACTTGATCTTGCCTGATTCGGGAGTGGGGATTTTAAATTTTAAATTAGTTTTTCTGCTAAAACTTCAGATACTTTTTGAAATTACATTTTTAATCCATTTCTGGTCAATATGCTTAAAATGTTTTATAGAATAGGGGGTCGTATAAATGTTGCAGCAAACCTCTAGGAGAGTTAGGACACAACATCAGGATTAGGATTGCATAGGAATCTATCATAAGGGTGGGGCAATTCCCTATTATGACCTCTTTAGAAGCACACGAAGATACAGTTCATGATAGGATAGTAGCCCTAGTAGCGTATGATGACTTTTACGGGTATGTGTGCCTTTGTAATTTTAATCCTTATGATGTGCCCTAACTCTCGTTGAAGTTTGCAGCAACATTTATGTGAAACACTGTTATATATAACGTTTTTAAACTTGTACGTTTCGACAAAAAATTAGATTAAAAATGTTATTAAAACAAAAATATAGCTTTGAGAGGAATTGGAGATTTGAAATCACAGACATGAAAGTATCCAATCTGCGTTAAAAAAATTACGCAACAGAAAGAAAAAACTTGTTATTTTTTTAAAGGTTGTCCAGTGTTATCTTAATTTCCTTTTTATTTGTCTCGTAAATTGGAAATGAAAATAACAACACAATACACAAACAGAACAGAATATTGACCATGATAAATATTGATAATAATTAACTATTTATAAAAATTTACAATGATATTCTATTCTGCTGTACAAACACAAGAATTAGCAATAAAAATAATCATTAAAAATATTTAAATAAGAATTTGAAATAAAAATAATAAAAAATAACTGAATATTAAATAAATTCAATCAAATATTATTCTGTATTAAATAATTGTGTTTATATTTCAATTGCATTGATTAATAGGAACGACAACATTTAGGTAAACCAAACTAAAATGTTTTTATTAGTAAAATAATTTAGTTTAAATTGTTACTTTTGCAATTTTTTTATCGTGAATTTTAGACTTGAATTAATCTGAAATGGGATGAATATGCGTAATGCAAGCTGAAAAATTATATATAGAATATTTAGATTTTGAATGAACAGTACATATATTTTCTGTTCCATGAAGAAAATGAACAATTCAACTTTAACGTAATAAAACTAGATTTCAAAAGTGTAATCCGCAGTAGTTATTAGAATTAAGTACTTATGAAAAAAGTATTAAAATAGATAAAATTTCATGTACAAATTTTGTTTAATTCTTTAAAATTCTGAACGAACTGGCATAATAAATATTTCGTTCAAAACTTCTTGGAATTTTGTTGTTTTAGTTTAATAGAGTGACCCACTCAAAACAAATAGTTTCGGCGCTGGAAGCCCTAGATTCCTTAATGAGTTGTAATAAAGAAGGAGTCTTTATGTCTGAAGAATTAAGTTATTAGCCTCAGTTGCACAGCTATTAAGTTAAAGCAACTCATTTATCCATTTAATACATAAAAAGAATTTTTGTGACTTTTAGATCTGCGGAAATAACTTTAGTAACATATTGATCAAGCTTTGTTTCTTAATGGCAACTTGGATATATTTTTGACATAGCATTTATTACACAAAAAATAATTTTAGTGACTTTTTGGTGAGCTGAAAGAGACATATGTAGCACACTGGTCTCACCTAATTTTTTAAAGGGACCTAGGATACATATTTGCTATTCCAATTTATTGCATAAAAAATTATTCGGGTGACTAATTGGTGAGTGGAAAGAGACAACTGTAACATAGTGGTCTTACATTATTTTTTAAAGGAATGTAGGATACATTTTTGTTATTCTATTTATTACACAAAAAGTCATTTTCGTGACTCTCAAGTAGCATAAGTAGACTCTTCTCAGTAGCATATGGATCAAGATTTGTTTCTTAATGTCAACTTGGATACATTTTTGACATAATATTTATTACACAAAATTTTTTTAGAGACTTTCGGTAAGCGGAAAGAGACATATGTAGCATGCTGGCCACACTTTATTTTATAAAGGGACCTAGGATACATTTTTGTGATTCCATTTATTACACAAAAAGTAATTTTTGTGGCTTATTGGTGAGCGGAAAGAGACAATTGTAGCATAGTGGTCTCGCATTATTTTTTAAAGGAATGTAGGATATATTTTTGTTATTCTATTTATTACAAAAAAAGTCATTTTCGCGACTCTTAAGTAGCATAAGTAGACTCTTCTAAGTAACATATTGATCAAGCTCTGTTTCTTAATGGCAACTTGGATATATTTTTGGCAAAACATTTATTACATAAAAGAAAATAGTGACTTATTGGTGAGCGGAAAGCGACATATGTAGCATACTGGCCTCACTTTATTTTTTTAAAGGTATCTAGGATACATTTTTGTTATTCCAATTCATTACACAAAAAATAATTTGGGTGACTTATTGGTGAGCGGAAAGAGACAATTATGACATTGTGATCTCACATTATCTTTTAAAGGAATCTAGGATACATTTTTTTTATTCTATTTATTACACATAAAGTCATTTTCGTGACTCTTAAGTAAGCGAAAAAAGACATTTTAGCACATTGATCCCTTTTTGTTTACTAACGGGATCTAGGCTAAATTTTTGGCATTTCAATTAATATTTGAGAAAATTAATAATATGTAATTGTTTAGATTTTATTTTGTTTCATTATTGAGTTCAAAATAGTTTAAACTACCTAAATTATTATAGCGAAGTACATAAAAGGTAAAATTAATACTAAGCTCAACTCAAGCTTTTGACTGCTTTCTGACAAAACTATTGAAACAGTATTTTCAAAATTGTGGCTGCTCCTTACATATTCACGCATTTAGTAAAAACTGTAAAACTGAAACTGAAAGTGAATTTAACCAAATAAATGGTTTTTATGATATGCTCTAAAGTATCATGATAATACTACTAAATTTAAACTCATTTACCAAATTTTATCGCATATTATAAAACCATATTTTATTGTTAGTTAACCAAAATCATTACCAAATCGCTTCGATAAGAGCTACCGAGCTTTTTGATGTTCCCATAGATTCAGAAACACGGTAAATTTTACCACATTCTGGTAATTTTGAAAAATGGTTAAATAACAATTTATTTAATTGTTATTTTACTATATTCAAACAAAACTGTCAGATAACCATACATAAGATGGTATTCAAACTGCTAACTGTGAGAGAAACTGTTTATTAATTACTTTCTCCTAATATGGTTTAACAACCAGAATTTTATCACACCAACTAGACCAACCTAATAGAGTCCTTTAGTTCCCTGTAGATGGGTACGTAATATAGTTGAGAAGGCTATTCTGTCAATCTCATGACCAATGGAACCACGGTTCGAGTACCAGCATTGAAATCACTATATTTCATCCATTCCCTTCATCACGGTGTTTCTGGTATCCTGCACTCTCCAATTTATGACCCTGGACTATTAGAACACTATACTCTCCTTCTCGAATAGATGGCAGCATCATAAAGCTGTGTTTAACGTAAAAAGATCTGGTATTTCCCATTGCTTAAAATAAGTGAAACAACCAAATTAACAAATTAAACCACTTTCCACGGTTCATTCAATAATACACTAGTCAACTACAACGTAACTCCGATGCCCAATACATAACGGAAAGCCTAGCTCTAATGTCACGTGAAATATCTTTTTTACGGTTTTGAAGCCATGCTAGTTGTAAATGGTTAAAATAATTAATATTTAAAATGGTTAATGAAAAGTTAAAAATTGTTCTTTATCTTACATTTTGCAGTTAATTGGATGGACAGAGGGCTGCTTGTTCTTTTGCCGTAATTTTAGAATAAAAATTGTAATAGTGTACAGTATTTAAACCATTCATTTGGTAATTTTTCAGTTCATATGGTAACGGTTTACCGGAACTTCTGTTTTTTTTTAAATGATTACTCCCATTACCAAACATTTAGTATAAAAATTCAAAACTGAAATGTTAATTTAACCGAATAAAGGGTTTTACCCCATGCTTTGAGGCATCATGATAAAATTATCAAATTTTATCACATTTTCAAAAAAAGCCTTATTATAGTGCTAATTTTATCAAATCGCTTCGGTAGGAAATACTGAGGTTTTTTAATGCTTCCATAGAGTCAGGAACAAGGTAAATTTTACCATATTTTACCTTTTTTTTCTCAATGTACAAAGATGAAACATATTATCGGACTTCTTGCTATTGATAACACAATAAAATAATTTAACATGATTCATTTTAATACCTTTTTAAGATTGTACCAAATTTACACCGTGATATAGTTCAAGGTACCGATATTATGATTCGACGTTGAACAAATTTATTTTCAAATACTTCCCTTGAATAATTCAGCAATTTAATTAACAATTGTTCAACTACGTTCAGCAATTTTCAGTTGATATATCAATAACTTTACGTTCTGAACTCTGCTACGTCAATTACGGAGAGGATATATGTAAAAATATCTCCAAGTCTATATTAATGTAAAAAAAGAATAAAATGAAAATGAATATCAATATAATATAAAAACAATATATATTAAAGGATAAAATAGTTTTAATTCAATTTATCTTTATAACTTGTTATTCTTGCTTCGCATTACGTTCCTGCTCTGAGAATAAAGTAAAACTTGCCACGTCTCAGACTGGGTAGGAACACCAAAATAGCTAAACCGAAACGCTTTGGTAATGATTTTGGTGAAATTTACCATAAAATATAGTTTTGTAATAAGTGATAAATATGGTAAATCTAATAAAATTTGATAACATTTTCATGATACCTTAAAACGTGGTACAAAAACCTTTAATTCAGTTAAATTTAGTTTTCATTTCTGCATTTTCTGCTAAATGTGTGGGGATAAGAGCTAAAATTTTGAAAACAAGAATTTTCGGTAAACCATTTACCATATGAGCAAAGCAATTACCAAATGAATGGTTTAAATGCCATATATTATGGTTTTAATAACAAATATTATGGTTTTTACCGGGAATGTCGTTACAGTAAAACGCGTCAAGTTTACTAAAATTTTTTCTGAACAGAAAAGAGCAATGAAAATACTGCTAATAATGATAGCAAAATATGTTTTATTTTATCATTTTTTTTTATTGTATTGCATTTTAGATAACAACAATTCGAAACAGCCGTAGGCGGAATTACAATTCTTAAAACTCGCATTAAAAGATAAAAGAAAACTGACACTAAAAAATAATACATTTCGTTGACAGTTGACAATAACCTACAAAAATGTAATAAAAATTTAAAAAAAATTAAAAAGATTGTGATTTATATTAGAAATAACTCTTTTGTTACATTATCCGTGTGATTAGCAAATTTCTTTCAAAACATTCAATATTTTTTCCAACGTGTGAAGATTTGATGTTGCTGTCAAGAAAAATACTAATTCCAGAAGGATAATGTTCCTTAAAGTGTGATAATAAATAACTCAATTCTCCGAGACAATGCCTTTACCATGTCAAACTCTTCACAAGTGAAGCATTTATGAGTGTCATTAGAAAGATACATGAATGGTTCAAACTGAAGCAAATGCAATGAAAAGGATAAAAATGTAATTTTCTTTCTTAATCTCAGTTGGTATTAGATTTACTCTTAATTTGCAAAAATTATCTTTAAATACCCATGGGGATAAAAAGTGCCGGGCTTCTTTGAAATATCTTTGAATTAATATATACCATTCATAAAGTGTTTGATTCAAAAATAGCTCATTCTATTTTAGGACATTTTACGAGTCATGGAATTATCATCCCACGCCCTGGAATTTTTATTTAGGGAAATGTTTCTAGTGACTATTAAGAGAAATTACACACAGTGCGCTAAATAAAAAACGGTACATCAGAATAACTTTTGATGTAATGGTCGGATTTTTACGTATATTCACGATCCTAATAGTTCACGATATTGAAGTTATGTATGTTAATTAATTCGTGAAGATGATAGTGTAAGATACGAAATTTGCTTTATCGTAGTAAAAGTACTTTATATTCACTGAGAAAAAAGACTTTTTTCGCGAAATTTCTTACAGTGTATAGTCTACCTTTTATACCTGAAATGTCATTACCTTACAGTGCAATAATTTTACCAGAATTTTTTTCATGTATATTTAAAACATTTACCACTGGAATATTTTCTTTTTTCATTTTTTTCTTTTCACTATTGTTACTGCTGTTTTAGAATTTCAATTTTGGATTTTAAATTTGTTTTTTTGAACAAAATACTACTTATCGATAAGGTTTTTTGTTATAGTTTATTGAATTTCGCATATTTTTTTTAATATTTTTCACAAAATTTAACTTCTTAATTTCACATATTTATCATTGATCCACATTTTAATACGATTATTTCCTTATATTTTAACATTCATATATACATTTACATGTGTACATTCAAATTAGATTAACACTTAAATAACCTGGTTTGGAAACATTACGTATTTACCTTTATCGGTTTTATCTTTGCCTAATGTTAATGTTATTGCTTTATGATTAAAATTACCCTTAAAAATCATCTGAAATTCCTAACCAATTTATATTATAAACCTAGTATCTGTATTATAAACCCAATTGTCATAACTCGTAGTTTGTAAATATTTATCAATGAAATTTCTCAATAACACAGTCATATCACGGTTTACCCTTTAACCCACATTCTATATGGAAATTGATCCTAAGACAAATCCAATTTATGTTGGACTTGGCCTTGCGCACATATCTGCATATAACAAATAAAATATTTTAAGACGCTTCAAAAAGTAATTTATTATACTCCTAGTCACTATAGCAATCGTTTAGAACTCTATCAAGTCAAATTACTCTTCAAATCAATTGATTGGACATTCTCCTTCGCGCAGGTTTACACATAAATAGTAGCTTAGCGCAACATTCAGCCCATCTTCAAAACTTAATTAACTTTTACATTCCTTCTCTTGCTGGGACCTTTGTGAATAATGCATTCTGTCAGCATCCAGTTTTTTTTTATCCGTTCGTTTTTTGTGTATGAGGTGTCCAAATTGATTGAACTGATTTTTATTGGTACGCTCCGCTGCATGATGGGATAGGTTTACGACTGGGCAACACGGAGAGCTGTAAGTTAGTTTCGCTTTTTTGCTGTTCGAAAAGGAAATTAGGTATCTTGTTTAATAGCCTTCAAGCTCTTTAAATCGGGAACTGTTGATTTTTTTTATAACTTTGTGAAATGATTCGCAATAAAATAAAACACTTTAGATGATGTGAGCGGTTTCGATTTCTGATTTGTACGATTTCGCGATTTCATTTTAAACGTGGTAAAAATTTAAAAAAATAAAAAGTTACAAATGGCGGAGTTTAGGTTTAATTATTTTATTCGAAATTGAAGAAATTTTAGATCAGTTTTCAAATTAAAAATAGCTACTATACCTCTGTTGGGACATCAAAATGCTATTTTTTAAATAAATTTTATTACAATATTTTTCTATTTTACAGGTAGAAAAAAATTCTGGTAAAATTATCGCACTGTAGGGGAGAGTGGGGTCAATTGTAAATTTTTTTATACAACTATTTTTAACTAACAAAAAATTAAATATAATATTAGTATTAATAGACAGACGAGTAAAGTAGACTATCCTCTACTAGAAAAAAATACCTTATTTTAAATGTTATTATATTAGTTACTAACAATTTTTGACAGTTGTGCACGTGTTACAACTGACCTCACCTCTGTATACCTCTGTTGGAACATCAAAATGTTATTTTTTAAATAAATTTTATTACAATATTTTTCTATTTTACAGGTAGAAAAAAATTCTGGTAAAATTATCTTACGTATGGCGATGACAATTCTGGNGGGGAGAGTGGGGTCAATTGTAAAAATTTTTACTTAACTATTTTTAACTAACAAAAATTCAAATACAATATTAGTATTAATTGACAGACGAATAAAGTAGATTATCCTCTACTAGAAAAAAAATAAATTCCTTATTTTAAATGTTATTATATTAGTTACTAACAATTTTTTACAGTCGTGCACTTGTTACAAATGTTCCACAACTGTAACAGTTCGTAAATTCAACTAAAACACAGTTAATTATACATATTATCATAGTTGTGATATATTTTTTTATTGATCAAAATAGTAGTGATATTTTAGGAGAAAAAATAATAATGAGCAGAGACCTAAAGGGTTAAACTTTAAACTTTATGGGGTTAAAAATTTTAATTTATGCTCTGAAAGGTGACAAATAAAATAATGCACATGCAACATAATGTAAATGATATAGGGAACTATTGGTGGTTCTTAAAGAGTTAAGTAATGTCTTGTAAACATAAGATTATTTATTTTCAGCTGTTACAATCGATCCTTTACTTATTGTTACAATCGTCCCAAACACGCCATTTCAGCTTCATTTGTTAAAAACAAAGCTAGTTAATTAACAAAACTAATCTTTTTTTTCTTTGAAATGTTAATTAAGGTGTCCACTTACATATTCGGTTAACAATTTTTATTTGTTTAAGCAAAATTACTTTGTTACAATATAATATTCTAATACCAAAAAAAGCAATTACGTAGCGTGAAAATATCTTTTGTGATGTAACTCTTTCAAAAGTACATAAAAATGGTTGCCAGCAAGGGTGTACATGTAGATTTATTAAATACACCTTGTGTGTCTCCTAGGAACCAAATCTGGAATCCGACACTCGAAATTTTTGCTCTGTTACAATCGTACCCTGTTACAACTGACCCCACTCTCCCTTACGATTTCGAGATTTTGTTTTAAAAGTGGTAAAAATAAAAATAAAAAATAAAAATTGTCAAATAGCGGATTTTAGGTTTAATTATTTTGTTCGAAATTGAAGAAATTTTAGATCGGTTTTCAAATTAAAAATAGCTACTATACCTCTGTTGGGAGATCAAAATGCTGGTTTTAAATAAATCTTATTATAATATTTTTCGATTTCACAGAAAGAAAAAAATTCTGATAAAATTACCGTGCTGTATAAATGTTAATAAAACGTGTTAATAAAACGAAAATATATGGTATTTAAACCATTCAATTGATAATTTTTCAGTTCATATGGTAACGGTTTACCGAAAATTCTTGTTTTCAAAATTAGTTTTTATCACTAAACATTTGTAAAAAGTGCAAAATTGGATAATGAATTTAACTGAATAAATGATTTTTATGCCATGCTCTGGTTATAGGATATCATGGTGTAACTAAAACTAAACAAGATGCAATTTAGCGACTTAATAATTTTGCACCTAATTTGCATGATATTGTGGTTAAAGGTATCGATATTATGATCAATTTTCATTAAAGTGCAGATTTCCATATCGAAATTAAATTTAAATTCTGGAATAATTTATATCATCATTGCTTCAAACACATACATGTATACTGAGAAGAAAAAAGTATAGTCAACCTGAGTAAGGTAAAATTTACCATGTTTCTGATTCTATGGGAACACCAAAAATCATTGTAATTTTCTTCTAAGTGATTTAGTAATGACGTTTGGTAAAATAAGCAACAAAATATATATTTTTATTACCATGCTGTTTATTAGCAAATGTGGTAAAATTTATTAGTTTTATTATAATACTTTAGAGCCTGGCATAAAAACTATTTTTTCGGTTAAACTTACTTTTCAGTTTTGTATTTTTACTAAATGTGTGGTAATAAGAACTATACTGTCTAAAACCAGAATTTCTGGTAGACCGTTACCACGGAAACGGAAAAAATTACCAAATTAATGGTTTACATACCATATATTTTAGTTTTTAATACCAGAATAATGTTTTTTTCCCACTAGAAATGCAATTAACATACAGTATGGTAATTTATTTTTGCCGAGTGAAAAGCACAATAAATCTCATACAAGGTACAAATATATTCCTTTGAAAAAATAATGTTGCATAAAGATACTTTTTATAATCATTGTTGAAATCTTGAAAATCGTCTTGAAAATTTTATCCATAATTCTGGAATACTTTTTTTCATCGTGGCTTTTGATACATAATTATTGAGTTTCAACAATGGTTGATAAAACATGGACGAGTCACAGTTGCAAATATAAAAAAGAATATCTCTGAACTCGTCCTTAAAAATATGTTCCAGGGGCTTAAAAAATATGGTAAATTAATTAAAAGCTACATTAAAGAATCCGCAAACCAAAATAAACTATACCGCTTGCGTTTTTCGCAATGCAACAAAACAAATTATAAAACCACATTAAAAATGTTTTCAGATGACAGATTTTATACAATTTATGTACAATTAATCATAAGTAGAAGTCACATGGAAAATTTCTGAAATAGGATATTTGAGTCATGTGCGTTATGACATAGATTACAATTCAATTGGCAATTTATGCCTCGTAATTGACTTATAGTATGAGTATCGAATGAGTAGAAGTAGTTTTTGAAAAAAGGATATCCACAGTAAATTCATGGTGAAATAAAAGCTCGATTCAATACAAGATAAAAAATAATTTTCCTGAACATTGTATGCAAATGAAAAAGAAAATCAGGTTTTTTGAAATGATCTTAGTTGACTTATTTAACTCTATATCATCGATTAATTTTGTCAAGTTATTAAATTTCGCCAACTTAAATGAATGGATAAGGTATTTAGTGGATATCCTTAAGCATTTTCACAGAGGAAAACAGTTCCAAGTGCATTTTGCAACTTACAGTAACCTTATAAAATCTCTCTTTTGGTAGCAAATTGAAACACCAAGAGTGTTTTCTTTAAAAAAGTAACTGCAGCTCAGTGTATCCAAGTTTTAAATTTTGAGAGGAAATTGAATCTTTGATTTAAAAATATATAATGAAATATTAATACCGTCAAATACCCTCTGGTGTATAATGCATTTTATATTAAAGTTTTTATTGCTATAAAAATATATATTTATTTTGGATAAAGTAGAAATTTTCTTTTCTATTACACTTTTCGAAACAGATAACTAATTAATATAATATAGAATAGTTTGAAAATAATTGTCTTTAAATATTCATTGTATTAAAAGAGCTCTATCAAATTGTATCGAACATATCCTATTACCACTAAACGCAATTAACTTCATACTTGAATTTTTTATATATATAGTTGATATTGGAGATAAATCAGTTGGCACCGTGAAATATATTCTATCCGAAAATTATATAAAAAATTAGTCTGTAAAAATATCGAAAGATATGTTAATATTTCACTCGCTAATAAATCGTAAAAATTGCAAATTACTAGTGTCAAGCCGCGCCTCATAATGATGAGCAATAGTAATGGACATTTTATTCTATAATTGCCCGTATAACGTTCCGAATACCTAAAGGGTAATTTTTTATAGTAGTATCTTTCCAATTTAGAGAGTAATTTTATAACTCTGGGGTAAGGTAGGGCTCTTCACTTCTCACTTCATGATATTACTACATTTTAATTCATTTTATAGCACGGTGTCACTCATATTTTATTTCATTAACAGAAGAAAGATTTTTTTTACTCTTGGATAAGGTTCCATAAAGTTGATTTTTTGTTTTTGTTTTCTATGTTTCTTAATTCTTTTCTTTGAAAATTGAATTATAAGAAAATTGTGAAAGTTTTTGTGGAAATCAGATTTAGTAATGGAAATGCATATAATAAATTAAACTATTAGGTTTTAAAATATTGAAACAAATATTTAAAATGTGGTTATAACTTATGTTTTTGTGAAATTGAAGTTTAGAATATGGAATTGTATATGTATGGAATTTTTTAATAAAGTCTTTGCGCAGTAAAACGTCCGTTAAATTTATAGATAAAACTGTCGGCTGGTGTGTCAATATAAAACAGTTTGTTTCTCAGTAAAATACTGTTATTTAAAAACAGACGTCTGTTTTTTAGCAGATTAGTGCTGTTATTTTAGCAAAAAGCTCAGTTATTTTGCAAAAAAACACTTTTTTAATTTTTTTTTAATTTTGATAAAATAATTACGTTAGCATTGAGATCGGTCACTTGTCAACGCCGGGACGCAGACCAGGGTCACAATTTGGTTGTCTTATGGCAAGCAAAACTGCATGGCAAAAACTGAAATTTGAATTCGAATCGACAGTTTCAATCCGTTTCTGATTAGGATAAAAAAAAAACTAAGAAAGTTTTGTGAAAAACAGCTTTTAATCTTCAAATATACGGAGAAAATCTGAAAAAAAACGGGAATTTTTTGTAGCTCTCGGGAACGATTAAGAGCAAAACGAAATCCTCATTTATCTTTAAACAGTTTTTTTCTGTAAAATTTATAGTTTTTTTTTAAATAGTGCAATACCCAATAAATATGTTGATCTACAGAAACCATTTTAATCGATACAAAAAAAATAAAAAATGATAATATGCTATAATTGATTTTGCAATATGTTTTTTTTTTGATTTTAAAGCTTATAATGCTTTGTTTAAGTAACTAATTGATAGCAAACCTTCC
Source organism: Parasteatoda tepidariorum (assembly GCF_043381705.1). Classification (NCBI taxonomy): domain Eukaryota; kingdom Metazoa; phylum Arthropoda; class Arachnida; order Araneae; family Theridiidae; genus Parasteatoda; species Parasteatoda tepidariorum. The sequence continues at coordinate 41,123,291 of NC_092215.1, forward strand.
TTTAATGCTTTTTGATTACAAATACATTTGTAATCAAAATTCATTTGAAATTAATTCATTTCATATTCATAAAATTCATTTCTAATTCATTAAAATGCATTCATTTCTAATCAAAATTTAAATTCATCAATTACATTCTTTGAATTGCTTTCGAGTAATTTTTAATATTGACAGTAGAACTTGATTTAAAATTATAAATAATTTGAGATTTGAGCTGTAAACTTCATAATTAGCTGCAACCCTTTTTGATTGCTCATTAAATTTTAACATCTTTACATCTTTACATCTTAACATTTTTACATCTTTTTAGTTTTAACTCATCTATTTCTACTAAGACAACATATTTATTATAAATATTTTTTAAGGCTTTTTTTAAGAAAAATTAGTTTTCTAAAATGAAGCAAAGCGAAATTTTATCAACCAATAAGTTTATAAACATATAAAATTTATTAACCAATAAATGGGATTTAGTCTTTATGCAACACCGACAAGTTTTATGTCTTCCGATTCAATAAAGAATAATCATAAATTCTTTTCAAAACTGACATTTAAACTTTTTCTTTTGTTTCGGATCAAAGAAAAATGCTTAAAAACACTATAAAGCCCAATGTAAATAAAATTATTCAATTTAATTAGTCTTTACAGATGTTTAAAAAGAAACTTGCCGCTATGCATACACGTACTCATATCAAGTGCCTTTTTTCAGGGAGACGCTAGTTATAACGAATTATTATGGTAACCCTGGTTATACACTGTAAAAAATTATGTACAAAGTACCGGTATTGTAATCATCCGTAAAATTCTTTATTAAAGTAAAATATTATGCCGGAAATTTTACAGTTCCATTTACTTATTAGAGTTATTCAGTGAATTGTATTCCGTCTAGAATAAAGTCAACATATCTATGCAGAAATGATCATAATCTATAAAATGAATGATTAATTTGACAAAACTTCAATGTAACATTACTTCTTTGAAGTACGCACTATAATTATTTTAAAGGATAATTCTCAAAAAAGTATTCTGCCTCAAAATATTTAAAATAGTGAATTTTACTTTTATTTAATAATAAATGTCTTGATTTTTTCTACAGATATTGAAAGATTTTCTGAATAAATAATTTGTATTCAATAATTACTAGCTAATATACTTTTGAAATATCATGAACTTTAATTTTTCATGAAATCTATTAAGTGGATTTTAAATGTACACTGTTAGAATTTTCATTATAAAATTACGGTAAAATAACCGACAGCAACCTATCCATCCAATTAACCGTAAAGTTTACGGTAAGGAACTTTTTTTAACCTTTACGGTTTTGAAACCATTTACAACTAGTATGGTAAAAAACTATGAATACAAAACTATACGTTTTTTTAACCATTTAAAACTAGCACGGTTTCAAAACTGTAATAAAGAGATTTAACTGGATATTGGAGATAAATTAGAAGCTTTATGGCTCTGCCATCTATGCGTGACAGAGATTGTAATAGCCCAGGGTCACAAATTGTGGAGTAGAGGACACTGGATACTCTTCATGTGTAGAAGGGAATGGAGGAAATATTGTGGTTTCAACGCTTGGACTCAAATACCCATTTTGTCGATCATAAGATTGACTGAATAGCCATCCCAGCTATAACATGAACCCATTTTCAAGAAACAAAATGCCTTCATTTGGTTGTTCCAGTTGTTGAAATAAAATTCTGGTTATTTAACCGTATTCGGCAAAAGCAGTTAATAGTTTGAATACCATCTTATTTATGGTTATTTGATGGTTTTGTTTGAATATGGTAAAATAACAATTCAAAAAATGTTATTTAACCATTTCTTCCGAGAAATTTCTAACAATGTATTAACACTTAAATTACTAACACTTTCTTTTTAATTTCAGGTTACAACTGACGGCTATACATGATTTAAAAAGGCTCCTTATTTTTTCACTCTTTTTCTTGGGAACTTTCTCACGTAAGTTTCATTGCAAAAGTTTTTTCTTAACTATGTGATTCATTGTTCCGTATTATCACGCGGAAAATGAAAACGTGTGTGATTTTAGCGCATTTTTATAATTAAAGTGAAAAAAGTAGCAGTTTCTGGATACTTTATTATAGAGCTGACACCTCCTGATTAACAAGTTGTTACATTTCTCAGCCTTTAAGTATAAAATTACAGAAATAGTCATCAATTATCCGTAGTCTAAAAACAAGTTATTTCCGTAAAGGAAACCGCGCCTTTTCAAAGATGTTGAAACAGTAATATAATTCTAGTAATTTCTCAGAAATCATCACATTACTTGTATAGATGCATTTAGCAAAAAATATTTGAACTGATTTTCGATAAAGAAAATACAAAGTCTATTTCTGATAAAGATCTTATATATCAGTAACATAGCAGTTTCTGTTTTTGACAAATTAAAAAAATGTGAAAGTTTCATTTCATTGTAATTTATGTAGAAAGATTTCATTGTAATTTATTTAATAGAAATTAATTAAATTTTGAAATTTCAATAATTTAGTCAATTCTATAATAAAAAGCACATTTTCAGCTTTATGAAGTCAAAAAACTGAAACTTGTTACATTTGCGAGTAGTTTATTTATTGCGTGGAAAAGAAAATCTGGTAAAATTACCGTTCTGTAAGTAAACTTCTGTTACAAAAAAACCCCATAATTATGGTTAATAAATTTAAAAACATTTGGTAAATTTTCCTTTCATATGGTAACGGTTTACTGGAAATTCTGGTTTTTGAATTATTGTTCTTATTGCTGTACATTTAGTAAAAGATCCAAAACTGAAAATTAATTTTCACTGAATAAATGGTTTTATGGTTTTTATGCCATGTTCTAAGGTATCACGATAAAATTGCCAAATTTTAACACATTTACTAAATTTTATCACTTATTATATAACTATTTATTGTTTATTTTACCAAATTCATTAACAAAGTGCTTCGGTAACAATTAGGGCTTTTTGGTGTTCCCATAGAACCAAAAACTCGGTAATTTTCACCATATTCTGGTAGTTATGGATATTTGTAGTTGATTGCTGCATTCCTTAATTTAATTGTATATATTATTATATTTTAAGATTCATATAATGATACGTAAACTGCAAAAATACTGTAAAATGTTGTATCAACATCGTCATAAGATAGCAGAAAGTAACTTCTATTTTACATAGTAAGGTACATTGTGTGAAAGTTACAATGATTCGAAATTTGAATTAACGTAATATAAGAAAGTAAAGTAACTGTTTTTAACATTTTGCTTTTTTTCATTTAATATTATTAAGCTAAAAATTTTTTTCATCTATTATATGTTACATCTGTATTCTTGGTGTAAGGTTTTTACAATTAACGTATTATTTTCTTACTTTTTAAAATTTAAAGGAAAACAATAAAATGTTTCAGTTTGTTTTCTATTCCATGAAGAGTCTTTGAAATCATAATCGCAAATCATAGTTGAAAAGTTATGCAAATCCTTGTTGAAAAATCTTGGAGTATCAGTTAAAATCATAGTTCAAGAACTTTGATAGAATATATTTATAATGAATCTTGTAATTAATTTTTTCCGATCAACAAATCAATAGCAAATACTGTTATTTCATTACTTCCGATTAATAGTAGCAACTGTTTTGAAATGTTTTCCTTTATCTTAAGATCAATAACCAAAGTAACAGTAGTTTCACTTATTCACTGATGAAGAATGCAATTTTTTTTTACACAGCCAACAGAATAAACAGTTCAGATTGGACTGTTAATAGTAGCCACTATGCTGTGCTAATTGTTATATAATTAACTATTATATCCTACCGCTAACAACAAAGTGAATTTTAACTTTTATAGCACATTTTTGTGCGAACTAATTCGGACAATTTAAAATCGTTTTTTTCTTTGTCTAGTTTTAACTTTAAAATATCGTATTTACGAAATATTTTGATTTTTTCCCGAAGCATAGACCCTGTAAGCTTGGTCTCATTTGTGAGGCATGGAGAATTTAATCAAATACATATGATTAATACGGTGTAGGAAAATTTTATACATGCAGATGAAACAATTAGGGCTTTTTGGTGGACATTTGTTTGGACTGGACATTTCTACACAGTTCAAAAATGATCAAGAGAGTAATTCTAAAAAAAAAATTGACCTACCTTAAGCCGGGATGGCCTGGATGATAGAGCACTGGGTTCACGCTCAAGAGTTCGTGGATTCGATCACCGCCAGCCCGAAGACTCCCCGTGTAGTAAATGGTGACTGATGCACGTTAAATCTATCGAGTCACTAAGTCCTCCATGTTCCCATAACAAATCATACCTCTNTACATATGATTAATACGGCGTAGGATTATTTTATACATGCAGATGTTTGACTGGACCACAGTTCAAAAATGATCAAGAGAGTAATTCTAAAAAATCAAAATGAGCTACCTTAGGCCGGGATGGCCTGGATGGTAGAGCACTGGGTCCACGCACAAGAGTTTGTGGGTTCGATCCCCGCCAGTCGAATACTCCACCTGTAGTAAATGATGACTGATGCACGTTAAATCTGTCGAGTCGCAAAGTCGTCCATGGTCCCATAACAGATCATACCTCAGGGGATACAGATTCAGGAGTTTCCTTGTCTTCTGGATTGGTTCAAAATTACAGAGCCACGGAGTTGAACAATAGTAGTCGTAAACCGAAAAATTGGCTCTGCCGTTCAACGACGGTTATAAAATTAAAAAAAAATGAGCTAGCTTGACTCGTATGAAAATTCACCGATCCAAATCTAACAAAGAATTTGTAGTATATTTTGAAAAATCATTACATCAATTAAGGGCAATAACTAATAATAATTATAATAATAATAATGACGTAAAAAATCTGGTTTGACGCTCATGAAATAAAAACAATTTCGCGTCATTACCAAATTTTGCAAATTTTTTATCGTCATAGTACAATGTGCTGAAGGACAATATTTTATATTCAGCGTAGCACTTTAAAGACTTATTCCAATAAGACAGATTATTTTAGGCAAATAAGGAAATATTTAAATTATTGCTCATCTAGCTTGATTTATTTTATGCTGTGTATGTTGAGTCTATATAAGTGGAAAATTTCATTACAATAATCTTGAGCAAATTCAGACTGAATGAGTAAATCTTCGTGCATTTTTAATTAACCTAAAGACATACTGACATGAGAAGCTGAAGAGCCTAAAGACATACTGACATAAAAAACTGAAGAGCTCGGCAATTGGATTATCCTGGTGCATTTCAAAGTGACGATGATGTTTGCAAAACGTTATATTTTTCAATTAGCCACCGGCAGCCACGGTAGCTTAGGGGATGGAGTATTCTCTTTGCAATGGAGTGACCCAAGTTCGAATGCCAGCGACGGTTGGTTGATTCCAATTTTGTTCTTGGCTAGCATGAACCAGTGTGCTGACGTAAACTATCTTCCGTGATAAACAGATCCTGGATTAGAATCCATTTGCTGCCGAGATAACTGGGAAAGGTCTTTGTGACTTTCCCCTGTATGTAACGTAAATGTGGTTTGGTTCCACCGAAATGTCCTCCACGAAAGTATATTTCGCCCAATACTTAGTTCAGAAGTTCTCTGGCCTAAATAAAATACTTTCGTGGTTATATTAGGATAAAACTTTCTTTTTGGTTGTGAGATCCAGTTGGTCTCAATGCTTATTCCAAAAGTCGCCTTATCTTTTGAGTTGTGTTAAAAATTACATGGCTATATAGTTTATCATTGACAGTATTAAGCCAAAAATAGGTCGACAATTCATTACCGCTTATAAAATAAAATAAAATTAGCCATTGGCATATATAAGAGCATAATTTGGACATAATATGAATAAAAATAACGATTATTTTTATTCATTATTATTTTTTTTTAAAAAAAATAACGATTTTTTCACTCTGTCCCAATTAATTTAAGCAGTATAGAAGTAAAAAAAATCTGCTATGGCAACTATCAGACCGACAAGATACAGAAATTAACAAAGTGACTAAAATAGGAGGTATAATGAGCTCATCACAATGCGAGGGCGTGTCTCGTCAATTAGATTGAAACAATTCTATGAAGTCAGTGAGGGAAAAAATATGTCCCCGAAACAACACTTTACTTAAAAGAACCCAAGGCTAGAGGAATAACACAAATAAAATACACCACTTATCTTCCCACACGAGATGATACAGTCATCATTCACAAAAATATACCCCAACTACTTACTACGGTTCACAGACCGCAATTTTTTTAGAGATCAAAATGTTTAGGAACTACTGCTAAACATTTTCAATGATAGCGTAAGGAAAGAAAAAAAACATTGATTGATAAAGGGAACTGTTAGAAATATGAGACGTTAAGATATGACGTATTACAACAATAAAAGATTTTGAGTGTAAAGCTATCATTTGAACGAAATATTATCTACATTAATATATGTTTATGTGCATTAAAAATATATACATATTGAATGGTTCATATATGTTTTGAATCTTTGTGGATTTAAGTTAAAAGAAATGTTAAAGCTTGCTTGTTAAAAATATGAAAGGCAAAGATAAGATGGATAAGAACTGTAAGAGATTTTGCGCATAAAGCTATTATTTGAAAGAAATATTATATGCTTATGTGCATTAAAAACTACACATAGATTTTTTTACTCCTTGTGGATTTGATATCAGTTAAAAGAAATGCTGAAAGTTACTTGTTAGAAATATGAAACATGAAGATAATACTTATAGGAACTATAAGAGATTTCGCGCATAAAGCTATCATTATAAAGAAATGTTATATGTTTATGCGTATTAAAAACTGCACATATGGAGCAGTTCATAGATGTTCTGACTCCTTGTGGATTTGATATCAGTTAAAAGAAATGCTGAAAGTTACTTGTTAGAAATATGAAACATGAAGATGATACTTATAGGAATTATAAGAGATTTCGCGCATAAAGCTATCATTCTAAAGAAATGTTATATGTTTATGCGTATTAAAAACTGCACATATGGAGCAGTTCATTCCTTGTGGATTTGATATCAGTTAAAAGAAATGCTGAAAGTTACTTGTTAGAAATAGGAAACATGAAGATAAGACATATAGGAACTATAAGAGATATTGCCCATAAAGCTATCATTTGAAAGATATATTACATATATATTTATGTATATTTAAAACTATAAATATAGAACATTTAATATAAGTTTTGAATTCTTGCGGATTTAAGTTAAAAGAAATGTTAAAGCTTGCTTGTAAGAAATATGAAACGCAAAGGTATGACGCATGAGAACTAAACTGCTGTTTGTAGAAAATGCAACNAGAAATGCTGAAAGTTACTTGTTAGAAATATGAAACATGAAGATAATACTTATAGGAACTATAAGAGATTTCGCGCATAAAGCTATCATTCTAAAGGAATGTTATATGTTTATGTGTATTAAAAACTGCACGTATGGAGCAGTTCATAGATGTTCTGACTCCTTGTGGATTTGATATCAGTTAAAAGAAATGCTGAAGGTTACTTGTTAGAAATATGAAACATAAAGATAAGGCGTATAGGAACTATAAGAGATATTGCCCATAAAGCTATCATTTGAAAGATATATTACATATATGTTTATGTGTATTTAAAACTATAAATATAGAACATTTAATATAAGTTTTGAATCCTTACAGATTTAAGTTAAAAGAAATGTTAAAGCTTGCTTGTAAGAAATATGAAACGCAAAGATATGACGCATGAGAACTATAAGAGATTTTGCACATAAAGCTATAATTTGAAAAAAATATTATATATGTGTGTATTAAAAACTATACAAATGAAACAGTTCATAAATGTTTTGACTCCTTGTGGATTTGATATCAGTTAAACGAAATGCTAAAACTTGCTTGTTAGAAATATGAAACATAAAAGATATAACGTATAGGAACTATAAGAGAGTTTGCACCTAAAGCTATGATTTGAAAGAAATATTATACGTATTAATATTGAGTTATGTGTATTCAAAATTATAGATATGGAGCATTTCCTATATGTTTTGAATCCTTGTGGATTTTACTTAAATTAAAAGAAATTTTAAAGAATATTCATTAAGTTGAATTAAAAGAACTTCGATTTTAAAATGCAAGAAGGATAACTTTTCCACCGATTTCTTAATAAATTTTTTATTCGATGATCTTAAAGCAAATTGTCTAAGGACCATGATGGTAAACCTTATCTCATCGTTTAGTTTATAAAAACAGCGATGATATTTGAACAGAATTGACATTTCAAATATAATTGATTTTTGTGGACCATCTATTAAAATTTATAAACAGCATCGAAATAATTTTCAACGTGGTACAGTTGTAAGGTAACATTTCAATACTTATGTGCACATATTTCCAGTTGGAATGATCTACCATGCTGCAGCATTTATTGTTTTTCTCTATCAGGAATACAATCTTTTGAGGAATTATGCAAGTTTTTTTTTAAAGTCAGATGAAAATAATAAATGATTGGTTTCATAAGTGGACTGCAGTAGGCTATACATTTCTATCTAAATTGATTTTGTTCATTTTATTTAAATTAAATTTTCACACCATGGGTAATTTTTGGGACACCAAACATAGGCATTCGTTATAGGTACTCAATATAGAAGTTGGAACATCAAATACAGGCACCACATTTCTCTACGAGCCAAACACAAAGATAACACATTCACACCTTAATTCTTCCGTAGGAGCAGTGGTGGTTCATGTGATAGAGCGTTCGCCTTCCAATTAGGTGAATCGAGTTCGAATCCCAGCAATGGCTGGTCTATATGAATTATGCACCCAGCTCTCACCGACCACCGTGCTATCGTAAAATATCCTCAGTGGTATCATGGGACAGGCATCCCCTGTGGATCAAGGGACAGAGTCCCCTTGCCGTCAGACTAACCGTGGGAGGTTTACGTGGTTTTCCTCTCCATGTACCGCAAATGTGGGTTAGTTCCATCAAAAAGCCGATTCTGAAATAAATTAAAATATTTCTTTTACATAGTGTGTCATCTCAGAAAAGGGATCAAAGTATAATTTTAGCCAATTACGTAAGTCTCAGTACTTAAATTTAAGTTGCTTTATAAATGCACATATCAACAATATTTATTCTTTGATTGACATCAGTCTCAAAGTGTGGGAGGTTTTCGTGTTTTTCCTCTCCATGTAACGCAAATGCGGGTTAGCTCCATTAAAAAGCCGTAGAAGAAGACAAATTTCTCCCTATACTTGATCCAGGAGTTCCCTTGTCTTCTGTATTGGGTTCGAAATTACAAGGCTACGGAGTTTAACATTAGTTGTCGTAAACCCAAAATTGGGTCGGCTGTTCAACGACGGTTATAAAATAAAATTATTCTGTGGTTATATTAGGATAAAATTTTCTTTTTGGTAGTGGGTGCCGTGATTGGAATTACTCTATAATAAAACTGTCACATCTTGTCATGAAAGGATAATAAAAAACATTATTTGAAGTTCAATATGATCTATCGTTCACTGAACTTTTTCATCTGAATGAAAAGCGCGTATGAAGCGATGAAAATTATAGTCATTCATCTTCAAGTTATTCAAATATAAATCAAACCATTTGTGAATTGCTCTAAAAATAAGTAAAAACACCCACTTACATCAATTTAGGAAGATTTTTCAATTCATGGTTTCCCTATTATCGGATTGAACGGCACACTTACAAACACAAATGATGACATTTAAAGTGCTTTTCACTGGTAAAGAACCACAGCCAAAAATAAGCATACGATCACTTTGGTCAATGTATATTGTTGAAAAGAATTAATCAGATTTTAAAACGGAGATTTTGTTAATTTTTTGAATAGAAATTGTCAATTTGGTGAATTAGTTTAATCTGGAATAGAATCATTCAAGTATATAAAGAATTTTTAAATTTTGAGCAAAAACTATGTATTTTTTAGGTAATTTCTCAAACAAAGAGGCATAGAAATCATATTTCATTTAAGGGGAAAAAGCGTGTTGTTTTCCCTTTCTTCGTGTTAAGATTGTTTTGTTGCAATTTTTAAATTTCTGACAGTAAAGAAACAGCATTTAACCTAACAGGTATGAATTATAACACTTATTTATACTGTATATTATAACACAGAGAAAAAAGAATGATCAAAACCACCAATATATGGTAAAATTTACTGTGGATGGGATCTCCAAAATGCCCGGCAATTTTTGTCGAACCCCTTTGGTAGTTATTTTTTTCATTTTTCTTTTTTAAATTGCGAATTCGACGAATTAATGTCCTCTAGAGTAGAATAATTCAAGTACTCAGAAGAATTCTTAAATTTTGTTTATTTTCACGAGCACAAACTATGCATTTTAAAAAAGTAATTTCTAAAGAAAAAAAAAGTGACATAGAAATCACATTTCATTTAAGGGGAAAAATCTGTTTTTTTCAAGTTGAGTTTCTNTTTTTTTTTTTTTTTTTTTTTTTTTTTTGAAATGTTTATTTTTAACTTAGTACTGGCTCTAAATGAACAAAATTTAACCTGACAGGTATGAATTATAACACTAGGATAACGCTTTACAAACAGGCGCGACGTATGATGTGGCAGAAGTCGAATTCTTGGCCATAGATGACGACACTGAAAAACAAGAATCGCACACTCTGCCTTAAATTTGCTCGGTTTCACCAAGCAGGCTTGCCCCTGAGGCACGTGACGTTAGAACCAACCAACCCTATTATAACATTAAGAAAAAAGAATGGTCGAAACTACCAAAATATGGTAAAATTTACCGTGTTTCTGACTATGAGAACACCAAAATGCCTGGTAATTTTTACCGAAGCGCTTTGGTAATGATTTTTTCGAAATAAGAATTGAAATATGGTTTCATAATCTGTGACAAAATTTGATAAATGTGGTAAAGTTGGTAATTTTTTCATGATACCTTAGAGCAGGGCAAAAAAATTACTTTTTTCAGTTAAATGTATTCTTCAATTTTGTATTCTTTACTGAATCTGTAGTAAGAAGAGCTATAATTTTGAAAATCAGAATTTCCTGTGAAGCTTTACCATTTAAATTGAAAAATTACCAAACGAACCGATTAAATACCGTATAGTTTGGCTTTATTAATCAGAATTATGTTTTTTTTTAAACCAGAAATGTACACACAACAAACTAATTTTACCAAACTGTTTCCTTCGTAAAGTAAAAAAGCGTTATTTTAAATAACGGAAAAGCGATACAAATAAAATATCTATTTGAGTCGTAAACTGAACTTAACCATTTCAATAAAAAGTGCATATGGAACTAACAAAATAGGTTACAAATTATTCAACTGTAAATCGAAATGCTTCTGTATTCCTCTGAGAACAAGTAAAAACACCCACTTATATCAATTCAGGAATATTTTTCAATTTGCCTTTCAATATTACCTGAATGAACGGCACACTTTCAAACGCAAATGATGACGTTTAAAGGCTTCTTTAAAGATTACCGCCAAAATGGACGTAAGATCATCTCGACCTTCATCTTAAGTCATTTGTCTTCATCGATGATCGCCTTCCTGTCTACATGTCGACCATCAACATTCATGTCTAATCCTTTTCAATTCTTTTCAAGGGTCAGTTCTTCAGTTGTCTCGCCAAGGCAGAGCCCTTTTGTCGCCGGGGATCAAGCGTATGTCAATGTAAACTTTAGTAAAAAAGAAAATTGGCGAGTTAAAATATATCGTGTTTCATTTGAATCCATCCTCTTTAAGTAGAACAGTTTGTCTTGTGTTTGATTATACTTTAAATTATTATTGTAACATTAAGAGGCTATGTTTACATTTTGTTTGAGCAAATATTTGAGGGTGATGTGTCAAATAATGATTGAAAAAGACAATAACGAAAATTTAAATGAGTGTTATTTTGATTATTATGAAATATTAACTCCTTCTTGTATATAGACGTAGTATTATCTTAGGTAACACTTAATTATAAAAACTTATCGAATATTTTATTTTTAAAATTTCATAACCGTCGTTGAACAGCCGACCCAATTTTATGGGTTTACGACTGCTAATGTTCAACTTCGTTGCCTTGTAATTTTGAATCCAATCCAGAAGACAAGGGAACTCCTGGATCGAGTATTGGGAGAAATTTGCCCTCGTGGAGGACTTTTTGATGGAGCTAACCCGCATTTGCGTTACATAGAGAGGAAGACCACGAGAACCTCCCACGGTTATCCTGACGGCAAGGGGACTCTAACCCATGATCCGTCTACGACTGAGGATATTTCACGTCAGCACTGTGGTCGGTGCAAGCCGGATGCAGAATTCGTATCGACTGGGTTTCGAAAAGTTGACCTTCACTAAATAATTAATACCATTCTAAACTTGTAGAATAGTATTAATTTAGTGAATGTTAACTCTAACCTTTAATTATTTTATTACTTTTTCTACCATATGAATCAAGAATAGAATGTGCTCCTAAAAGTATTAAAAAAATGGTCTCCAACATTAACCATAATTCGATCAAAAGAGATAAAAATTAGATTACACTGGAAATAAGTTTTTTTTCTGTTGCACGAGATTTTTTAGCGTATCTTGAATATTTTCATGTCACTTACTTCAAATCTGCAATCAGTTTCCCTCTGCAAGCTATAGTTTTTATTTTATTTTTTAAATGACATTTTTAGTCGAAATGTACAAGTTTAAAAAAGTTATATTTAACAAGGAGATCTCACAAAAATTACGACAAACGGAGTTAGGGCAGATAAGAAGGATNCTAAAATGCCAGAATTTTTAAAAATATGGAACGGTTACCAGGAGTCTAGGTTATAAGCTGAAGAACAGTGTTGAATGGTTTTAAAAGAAGTAAATTCAAACATTTAATTAGAATTCCTGATATAGGGATTTTTGCACGTCTTTAGTTTTATTTAGCTTTCTTGCTGAATTTTGTGCCTTTTTCTTTTTGGTTAAGTCACTTTTTTCTTTATTGCTGTTTTATTTTCTATCTTTTTAAGTTTCAACAATCAAGCTTAGGTTTCAGGTTTCGACAATCAAGCATAATGTATATCTATTTTCGTACAATAATTTGTGCTTTATTTTACGTAGTTTAGCTTAATGCAGCACAAAATATACGCTATATTCAACTGCATACTCCATAAAAAAGCGGAAAACATGCATTATAAATCATCTATTTTTATATTTGTTAAAAAAAATCTTTCGTCAGTTCTCAAACCTATTTCAATGCATTTGTTCTAAATTATTTTAAAATATAGATCGAAGGTATACAACTCAAAAAGACTGACGATCGTTTCTGTACTGTTAGCCGTTATCATCATTTCTGCCAAAATATTCTGCGTCATGGCACTTGCTGAATAAAGCTTTATCAATACGCCTTTTAGAAGTAGTCACATTTTTTTGTATACTAAGGGAGACAAGTTATTCATAACTGTAAGAATGTTAGTTCAGTTAGAAAAAAATGTAAGTTTAGTAATCGATGATTTAAATTATAATCATAATATTTATTTAAAAATATATCTATAACTTTTATTGGAGTGATAAATATTGCAGAGTTTCCCAAGTCAAAATTTTTGATGGATTTCCATTGGTGAACCAACATAATCCTGATGATAACCATCAATAATTCTATCATGAACTTTTATATTTTTGGATAGTAACCAACATAAGTAACCATCACCCTAATGTAGGAATTCGGACTGATTTATGATGGTCCAGCATAAGAATAGTAACTTGTTTTGATGGTTTGCTCATGTTGAACCATCAGATATTTCCATCATATTTTCTTAGAAATCAAATGTTGGAACGATCATGAACAACCATCATCCCAATGTAGGAATTCGGTCTGATTTATGATGGAAACCAGCATAAGTAACCATCACCCCAACGTAGGAATTCGGACTGATTTATGATGGTAACCAACATAAGAATAGCAACTTGTTTTGATGGTTTGTTCATGTTGAACCATCAGAAATTTCTTTCACGTTTTCTTAGAAATAAAATGGTGGAACGATCATGAACAACTATCATCCCAATGTAGGAATTCAGACTAATTTATGATGGAAACCAACATAAGTAACCATCACCCCAATGTAGGAATTCGGACTGATTTATGATGGTCCAACATAAGAATAACAACTTGTTTTGATGGTTTGTTCATGTTGAACCATCAGAAATTTCTATCACGTTTTCTTAGAAATAAAATGGTGGAACGATCATGAACAACTATCATCTCAATGTAGGAATTCAGACTAATTTATGATGGAAACCAACATAAGTAACCATCACCCCAATGTAGGAATTCGGACTGATTTATGATGGTCCAACATAAGAATAACAACTTGTTTTGATGGTTTGTTCATGTTGAACCATCAGAAATTTCTATCAAATTTTCTTAGAAATAAAATGGTGCAATGATCATGAACAACCATCATCCCAATGTAGGAATTTAGGCTGATTTATGATGGAAACCAGCATAAGTAACCATCACCCCAATGTAGGAATTCGGACTGATTTATGATGGTAACCGACATAAGAATAGCAACTTGTTTTGATGGTTTGTTCATTTTGAACCATCAGAAATTTCCATCATATTTTCTTAAAAATCAAATGTTGGAACGATCATGAACAACCATCATCCCAATGTCGGAATTCGGTCTGATTTATGATGGGACAACACTGAAAGAAATTGTTTTGATGGTATATTCCTGCTGAACCAGCATTAATTATTATTAAACCATCATAGAAATGTGTAGTTGGAACCACCATGGACCCTCACAGATCACCATGAGAATCTCTTGATGGTTAACCATCGTAGTATGAAAGTAGCACTTTCTATCATGGAATGATGGATGTTTCTTGGCATATCAAAAACCATGAACTCATGAAGGAAAATGTTGGATGATGGTGATCATCAAACAATGTCTGATTTATGATGGGCCAACATTGAAANAAACTATGTAGCAAAAATTTATTCATAACTGTAAGAATGTTAGTTCAGTTAGAAAAAAATGTAAGTTTAGTAACCGATGATTAAAATTATAATCATTATATTTATTTTAAAATATATCTATAGCTTTTATTTGTGTGATAAATATTGTATAGTTTCCCAAGTCAAAATTTTTGATGGATTTCCATTGATGAACCAACATAATCTTGATGATAACCATCAATAATTCCATCATGAATTTTTATATTTTTGGATGGTAACCAGCATAAGTAACCATCACCCCAATGTAATAATTCGGTCTGATTTATGATGGTCCAGCATAAGAATAGCAACTTGTTTTGATGGTTTGTTCATTTTGAACCATCAGATATTTCCATCGTATTTTCTTAGAAATCAAATGTTGGATCGATCGATCCAACATTTGGAAACGAAAAAACGATAATGAACAACCATCATCCCAATATAGGAATTCGGTCTAATTTATGGTGGGCCAACATTAAAAAAAATTGTTTTGATGGTATATTCTTGCTGAACCAGCATTAATTATTACTAAACCATCATAGAAATGTATAGTTGGAACCACCATGGACCCTCACAGATCACCATGAGAATATCTTGATGGTTAACCATCGTGGTATGAAAGTAGCATTTTCCATCATGGAATGATGGATGTTTGTTGGCATATCAAAAACCATGAACGCATGAAGGAAAATGTTGGATGATGGTGATCATCAAACAATGTTTGATTTATGATGGGCCAACATTGAAAAAAAATTATTTTGATGGTATATTCCTGCTGAACCAGCATTAACTATTATTAAACCATCATAGAAATGTATAGTTGGAACCATCATGGACCCTCACAGATCACCATGAGAATCTCTTGATGGTTAACAATCGTAGTATGAAAGTAGCATTTTCCATCATGGAACGATGGATCTTGGCATATCAAAAACCATGAACACATGAAGGAAAATGTTGGATGATGCTGATCATCAAACAATGTCTGATTTATGATGGGCCAACATTGAAAAAAAATTGTTTTGATGGTATATTCCTGCTGAACCAGCATTTATTATTATTAAACCATCATAGAAATGTATAGTTGGAACCATCATGGAGCCTCACAGATCACCATGAGAATCTCTTGCTGGTTAACCATCGTAGTATGAAAGTAGCATTTTCCATCATGGAATGATGGATGTTTTTTGGCATATCAAAAACCATGAATGCATGAAGGAAAATGTTGGATGATGGTGATCATCAAACAATGTTGGACCATCATGAATCACACTGAAACCATCATAACAACAACTTTGATGGAACCATCAGGAATTTTAACTTGGGTTAGTTCAAAATACAGCACCCACAAAACAAGTGCTTTTAAAGAAGCGTTAGAATAAATTTTTTTTAAATCCTACACCTTTTCATTACAACTACCTACATATATCTTCTGCTCTTTAAATTACCTTCATTAGGCAAGGTCTAAAAAGAGTCATAAAATGTTATGAAGGTAGTGCGTGACTGGCCCGCGGGCCACAAACCTAACATTCACATGATACTGCGATGTGATAAAGACATTAACTGTTTTAATTTACATTTTTGTAATGATTTATCCAATCTCTGTAATTTTCGCGTTTATTAATGCGCGTTTTATTATCGAAGATTTTATGAAGATGTTTGTAAATCAGCATTTATGATTATGCTGATCTAATATAACAACTAATAATATGAGCTTTAAATAATATTACTGACATTTATAAAAAATAAACATTAATTTAAAAAAGACCTTGTTAAGTTAAATACTTTACTTGAGGGCAGCGAATAAAAGGGAATACTAATCACATCTATGCAAAAAAAAGCTATAATAAAATAAGTTTTGAGATATTTTATTGCTTAAATTTTTAATGGATTATTCTTTGCAATGATAAGCTTTTTATACTTTTATTTTTAGGTTGAAAAACTATGAAAATATTGAAAAGTATTATGAAACTATTATTAATTTGAACACTTAAAAAAATATTGAAAATTGATATATATTAAAGGATAACGTTACAAACAAATGTCAATGGAATACGTAATAACGATTTTGAGAAATAAAATATCTATACACTGTAAAATATTTAGGGTCAAGTTACCGTAAAAAGTATTGGCACTCAGATACTTTTTTACAGTAAAATCTATTTTTACCGGAGCATGTTACGGAACAAAACATTTGTCGTACCATAATTCTTAGAGCAATAATTACCGTACAATCACTTAATTACTTTAATTAAATGAATATTATTGTAAAAACTACGGTAAAATATTTTACGATAAAAATAGATTTTATGAATGATGCACCAAAGTACTTTATACCGCAATTTTTAACAGGGTAGTTCGATAATTAGTAATAAATAAGAATAATTTTGACTACTCGGCGTTTGTGATATAATGCTCCAAATTTCAAAACTCCATTGGATTTTAGATTTCAAAATGTGGATCACTAGATGACATGAAATAAAGGTTAAATATAAAAAGGTAGATAACTACGCTTAGAAATTTTTAGTTTTCAAAATCACCAAAACTCTTGTCATAAAAATATAGGAACTGATGAATATTACCTCACCCCACAAATAACAAAAAAAACTGCATTGTTAAATTTAATCGGTACAATGTTTTTAGTGCATACGCACACATAGCATTATATATATATATATATACATGTTCCGAATTTTTAATAAGTTTTTCTTTCAGATAAATAAAAATTTTTAAAAATATTTTTAAAAATTAATTTTAATTTAATAATTTTTTTTCTTCTCTGGTCATTAATCTTTATTATTTTTCATATTTTCTCAATATTTTGACATACATATATATCTATATATATATTAATGCATTTGTACTTTCGTTACAACGATCAGGACAACGTTCAAAAATATATATTTTTAATAAAGCAAAACATCTTTTCCTCATAAAATCCTTAATAAAATCTATTATTTAACCTTTATCTTTTCTTTGCACAGGTTTTGATCTCATTCGCAAATTTGGCTTGGATGATCAAGCTACAGCTTTCCAGGGAGTTAAGGTTGTTCGGGGCTCCAATCGGATGCAAAAAGCTTATCGCTTGTCAAAGAGGACTAATCTTGCCCTTCCAACAAGGTAACCAAGTAGATTAAGTTTCAATCTTTTTAGTTGTATCTTATTAGAAAACGCAATAAGTCGACGTTAACAAAAATGCCATGAATATGTATGGATTTGATCGTTTCATGATCACAAATATCAGGTGTCTGCATTCCAAAGAAATATCGCAATTCTGATGATTTCATCTATACCTTTAGAAATTAATGACTACCTATAATCGAGTTATAGGTCAAATACTTATTTGTAGGAAGTATTTGTTAAAGAGGCGGGGAGAGCGTATTAGAGCTCACGATTTAATTTGTTACTCGTAGAGATGGATTTTGATGAATTAAAGTTGTTAAATATTCGGTGAGATTGTTAACGGGAATGGTTGTTAGAGAAAGAGGTTTAGCAGGTTTAATGCAAAAATTTTCTATATTTTGTTTAATCGTAAGATACGTGTTAGGATAATTAATGTTGAAATTTTGTTATTAATTGTTTATATTGAGAGATTTACATAATTTGTTTAAGTAAGCTGTCATTAAACCAGCTGAAGTTCTGGTAATTAGTTTTACTTGAATACAATGTATTGCTTTAGCAGCGGTATGAGTTAAGTTAATTACATTTATAGTAAAGATGTTTAAAAAGATGATTATGTATTTTTTAGTAAAAAATTTTCAAGTAGTCACATTTTTTTGTATACTAAGGGAGACAAGGTTTATATTATTTTTCATTATGGTTGCAGCAAATTTTCACTGTATTGTACGAAAATGATAAATATTAGGGGAATTGGAAAGTAATGTCCTTTTTGCCCATTAAATAGTCTTAAGCACTAATTCATTTTTTTTCGATTCATATTTGATTCGGCATTGAAAGCTTGTTGCTAACTAGGATGAATACATTATTGATTAAAATAAAAATATTGATGACAAATATCAAACGTAACAAAGAGACATTACTTTCCGGTACACCTAATAACTATTATGGTTTATCATCTAGCAGAATAATATTGTATGATTACAGAGCTTACGTAAAAAATAGCTCTTGTAATCATATGCCTTTTTTAATTTCTTCGAAACTTAGTACTTGGGAGTGAACATTAACGATTAAGTCTGATATAACCCGGCAAATTTATCTATGAATCAAACACATGCTTATTCTAAGGCATGCTTATTCTGATGCCGTAAATCCAGTATAAAGAGTAGAACAAATTTAACATTTCCGAGTGAACCATAACCGAGGGAAAATATTTTTGCAAACTTAATAATGCATAATCATGTTTAAGTTCAAGGAAAAAAATAGTTTTATGTAATAAAGTCTTACCACGTAAGATATTACGACTCTATTTAGCACCTTATTTCATTTGTTGCAAATTTTAATAGTATTATGGTTCGACGCGATCTAAAATTTTCAACAAGGATTCGGATTACATTCTTCTGATAGCGCAAACTGTTGCATATAAAATATTTTTTAAGAACTGCTTACAATTTAATATCAGGTATTTAATTTATCATATGGATTTCACAACGTTATCTACAACAGGAGGTCACATAAATGATTCAACCACTTTCTGGGAGAGTTAGGGTTCATCACTAGGATTAAAATTGCATATAGACCCATGTCCGGAAATGTCATAATACGCCGTTAGGGGGTGCGTCGAAATTATGAGTTTATTTGTGTGCTTCTGAACAGGTCATGATAGTGCAGCACCCCTAGCCGCTTACAGTGACATTTTCAGGAAGGAATTTCTATCCAATTTTAATCTTGATGATGTACCTTAACTCCCCCAGAAGTTTGTTGTTACGCGACCCCCTGATAACTTTTTCAAACTTGTACGTTTTGACAAAAATAGACGAAATATTTGAGTTAAAACAATCTGTAGCTTTAAGAGCAAAACTAATTTTAGGTTTAAAATCCTCATACCCGAATTATACAAGATCAAATATTTGTATAAATGCAACAAAACAATTTGCTTCCCAGGGCACTTTTAGCACAGCATTTACAAAACTATTTTCGTAAACATTAAGATGTCATGTTAGGATAATAAATGATGATTTAGAAAGAATAAGCATCGCTATAAATTATGTAATGTATAAATTTATTTTTTCTCACCCCAAAATGCCAGTTTTGAAGGCAACAAAAGACATAAAAAGACACGTGTAAGATGAAACACTTTCACAAAATGGAGTTGAATTGTCATTTAATGAAACCGTAAAGCTACTTTAATGTTACTGCTTTTTTTCCGACAAACAGTTATTAACATTTACGCTAAGTTAACCTTAATAAAGCATTTTATTTATCATAAGCGTTATTTTAATATTCCTCATCTTAATCTTCAAAGAAAGTTTTTGTCATCACGTATTCATGATGAATTCTTTTTTTATTGTTATTAATGAAACAAGGTCTATTAACCCAGATTTATTTTTAATGTTAGTTTCGGTTTTTACATGATATTTATGCATGTAATGACCCAGAATCATTGTGATATTAATTATGATTACTTTTCAAAATCTCGTTACAGAATTTTTATTTACAAGAAGTAAATATTCAAGGTATAAAAGCTCATAAAATGGCCAAAAACACGATGTCATAAACCACACTAATAAAATAATGTTAAACAATGCAACATAAAGCACAGATTATTGCATAAAAATGGAAATATTTTTTCAGTTCTTTAAACAAGAATTTTTTAGCAGTGCCAAAACACAAAATGGTAGAAGAAAATAGGAGACAAACAAGCTGTAATCAGATGAAAATGATATAACTGAATGGGAAAGAGAAGCAAGATTGAGCAAGATAATTAAATAAAAAAAGGAAGATAAGAACAAAAAATGTGTGAAACGTTTAGGAAGAGAGACCCAGGTGTGCAAGTGTAGGAATAGAAATGAAATCGATTTTCAATTTCAGGAAAGATCGAAATACGAGAAATGTAATTAACTAAAATACCAGAATTTTTAAAAATATGGAACGGTTACCAGGAGTCTAGGTTATAAGCTGAAGAACAGTGTTGAATGGTTTTAAAAGAAGTAAATTCAAACATTTAATTAGAATTCCTGATATAGGGATTTTTGCACGTCTTTAGTTTTATTTAGCTTTCTTGCTGAATTTTGTGCCTTTTTCTTTTTGGTTAAGTCACTTTTTTCTTTATTGCAGTTTTATTTTCTATCTTTTTAAGTTTCAACAATCAAGCTTAGGTTTCAGGTTTTGACAATCAAGCATAATGTATATCCATTTTCGTACAATAATTTGTGCTTTATTTTACGTAGTTTAGCTTAATGCAGCACAAAATATACGCTATATTCAACTGCATACTCCATAAAAAAGCGGAAAACATGCATTATAAATCATCTATTTTTATATTTGTTAAAAAAAATCTTTCGTCAGTTCTCAAACCTATTTCAATGCATTTGTTCTAAATTATTTTAAAATATAGATCGAAGGTATACAACTCAAAAAGACTGACGATCGTTTCTGTACTGTTAGCCGTTATCATCATTTCTGCCAAAATATTCTGCGTCATGGCACTTGCTGAATAAAGCTTTATCAATACGCCTTTTAGAGGTCTGATGTAAATCGACGCATAAATGAATGGACGTTTAACTGAGAATTAAAGAAATAGTAGCAAAAATAATAATTTTGATCAAGTTGAAGCATTGTTAATTTAGCACTTAATGTCATTGAAAGAAAATACATAATACGTAATAAATACGTAAAATACATAATCTACATAATACGGAAAATACATAATCTACATAATACGGAAAATACATAATACGTAATAATGACAGATTCATAATACGTAAAAAACCACTAATGTTCTGCTCAAAGAGGTGAAAACTTAAGAAGGAATAGTATGTTCTTTTAAAGGAACAAGTGTTATCCGTACGGTCCTTCCTATTATTATTATGCATTCTCCAATCAGCTGACAGTCTAGTGCAGGTGTTCCCAAATGGTGTTCCGTGGAACTCTACGGTTCCATGAGTTTGGAACGTTTTTTAGGCAGTATTGATTTTTTAAACCTGTAATTGGCTTGCATTCAACCAATAATTCATTTTTTATTTAATATTAAGGTTTTTTATATGGAATTGCTTAAGTAAAATTGCTATAAAAAAGAAAAAAAACAGTAAGTTTTAAAATATATTTTTTCCTAATAAAAATATAGTTAATAAAATTCTGAATGGATATGCATTTGCAAATAATTGCATCAGCATTTCTCATCTAACTTAAAAATTCGTAATAAAATAAGCAAATTCAAGAATGCAGAAATATTTCTTTCTGATAATCATTCTCATAGAAAAAACAGTTCTTTTTCCAAAACCAATATTCCTCTTATTTTATATTAGAATAAATAAATAAATAAATTAATTAATTAATAAATTAATAAAAATAAATAAATAAAAATAAATAAATATAGATAAATAAATAAATACAAATAAATAAATAGATAAAAATATAATTCCGCTTAAAAATGTCTGTATCTTTTTACGATTCAAATTCAACTCAACTTTTATTTTAATAGCTATCAATGATAAAATGATTGCTAACAAAGAAATAAAAAACAATTCAAGTTTGAAAGGAGGGAAAAAACCGCAAAGAACAAAAAGTTCGAGATTTCTAATTCTTCTTTGCTTGATTGGTAACTCAGCACTCTAGTTCGTTGCTGGTGTGGGTCAAAGTTCATCGATCTGAGGTGAGACTGACAGACAGTATGCCGCCCACGTTGTGTTTTGTTAAGACCAACTCAACATGCGTAGAGACTAAGAAAAAGAAAAGCACATTGTGACTTACTCAAGTGTCAAGTTAATTGATTCGAAATCTTGGGTGTAACATTGATGACTGAGAGTATGAATTACTTCTTCATCAGAAAATCTGTCAGGTTTTTCAACACGCCTTCTTACATGTTTGTATTTGTTTGATAGCATTTTCTCCAGAGAAATGAAACAATTTTTATTATGATGAGCAGATTAAGAGCATATAATGTCATCCAATCGCATTAAATTAGTGAGAATAAATTGTTACAAATGGTAAATACTAACTTTTACTAAGTAACTAATACAGGAAGTTGGAGTTATTGCGTGAAATGTTGGAGATATCCTTTATTTTATGAATATTATTAATTTGATATTTGCCCATATAATTAGTAATGATGTAGGAGATATCCTTTATGTTATGAATACTGTTAATTTGATATTTGCCATATAATTAGTAACTTGCTAGAAATATTTATTCTTTTGTTGCCATGGTTCGTTGAAAAAAATCAATATGAAGTTATTGACTTATGAAGTGAAGTAATTAACATATGAAGTTGTAATTACTTTACTACATAAATTGTTGTATTTGTTTAATAGAATTTTCTCCTAAGAAATGAAATTTTTTTTGTTATGATGAACAGATTAAGAGCATATAATGTGATCCTATCGTTGTTTTTAATTAGTCAGAATAAATTGTTACAAATGGTAAATACTTTAACTTCTACTAAGTAACTAACACAGAAAATAGGAATTAGTACTCGAAATGTTGGATATATCCATTTTTTATGAATGTTATTAATTTAATATTTACCATATAATTAATAATTTGCTAGAAAAGATTAATCCTTTTGTTGCAATTACTTGTTGAAAAAAATCAGTATGAAATACTTAGCTTATGAAGTACAATAATTAGCATATGTAGTAGTAATTAGTACACGAAATGAAGGAAATATCGTTTATTTTAGTAATATAATTGGTTAAATATATACCATATAGTTAGTACTTGCTGGACAGTACTAACCTTTTTGTTGCAATCGTTTGTAGATAAAATCAATAAAAAGTAATTAACATATGACATTGGAATTAATGAACGAAATAAATGAGATATCGTTAATTTAATTAATATAATTTTTTAATACATAATATATAATTAGTACTTCCTAAACATCAGTAACTCTTTTGTTGTAATTGTTTTCGAAAAAAAATAACTGACAAATGAAATAGTAATTTATGCATAAAAGAGGATTAGATACTGGATTAGAGGTCAGATTAACATATTTACTCTTTTGTTATAACTTTTTGTTGAAAAAAAAAAGTTTATTATAAATATTTCAAGTATAAAAAATGGTTAAAAACGTCTGTCATTTTTTAAAAGTTTTCAATGAACATTGATAACGCAGCTTGTCACTAACCCAACATAAACCCCATAAATAATAAAACCCATTGAGAAGTATTTAAGAATGCCAAAAAATTTCTCGTATTTAATAATGTCAAACCAAATTAACAAAACTCTTTAACTAAAGTGGATATTTCTTCCATCATAGACGGTGGCGTAGCTGGAATTTGATTTTGATTTGGAATTTTGGTTAAATAAAATAGAGATCTAAAAAAATAAGCAAAGTACAATTTAAACATTATATATGAGATCACACATTAACATTATACAAACATAAAATACAATTCATTACCACTTTTATTACAATAGCGTAATTTATGATTTTGATATTTGATAATAATATTTAGCATTTTAATTGATAAAACTAATTAGAAAATTAAAGCAAAATTACAATAAAATTCTTCTGTTAGACGAAACTATTTTAAGGACCTCTTTGGCAGTAACATATATATCTATATATGTCTTTGTGATAATAAAGCTAATCTTGCACAGAGAAAAAATTTTGGTAAAATTGCCGTTCTGTATAGTAATAACATGTTTTGGTACAAATGAACTAACATTCTAGTTAATAAAACAACTAAAACATACGATATTTTAACAATTTCTTTTGCTATTTTCCTTCTCATGTGGTAACAGTTTATCGGAATTTTTGGTTCTCAAAATTATAGTTCGTATTACCACACATTTAGTAATAAATACAAAACAGAAAAGTAAATTTAACCGAATAAATAGATTTTATGCCTTGCTCTAAGGTATCATGATAAAAATACCAAATTTTACCACCATTTTAAAGTTATATTACATATTTTAAAATCGTATTTTAATGTTAATTTCAGCAAAATCATTTTGCCTAAGCGATTCGGTAGAAAATACCGACCGTTTAGGTGTTCCCATAAAAAGACCACGGTAAATTTTACCATATTCTGGGAGTTTTGATCATTCTTTTTTTCTCAATGTACCAATCTATCTTTGCTTATTCTGTTCCTTAGATATGTTATGATACTCTATAAACATGAGTTTTGCTTTCTATACAATGGAGAAAAAAAATGCTTTTTTTCAATTATTTTTAAATGTGAATTTTCCTATTAATTTTAGGAAGGGGGGATGCCCCCCCCTAGGCTACAGCACTGATCATACCTTAGAATTCTTGTAAATGTAATAAAGCTGTTCAGCTCCATGCGAATATTTCTTCCATTCAACGTCAGAAGTCATGTGATCCACCATAAATCTTGTATTCTGTCTCAAAAGAGATTAATCATTCACCAATATCAACATGATTTTTCACCTTTGACACAAAATAAGTGAAAAATGAGATAATAGAATACAAATTGACTATGAAATTCAATTATTGACGAAAAATGAATGGGAAAAATGAAATTTAATTATTGACGCGGATGTGCTGAAGCAGTTTTCAAATCTTACTCGAAAAACAGTTAATTATCAGGGAATAATTATTCAGACATATTTCCATCATCCAAAACAATTATCATGATATATGTTCTCGAAAATATTTTTGTAATGTAATTTTGAAATGCAAGTTTGTCACAGAATATTAAACATTTGCAGGATATTCTATCAAATATTAATCTCGGTTACTTGCAGGTATAAAATAAAGAGCTTGAGGTAAAATAATGATAGGTCACACTTTTTCCATAAAAGAAATTTTCAGATAGGGGTTTCAAAGTCTTTACAAGTTTTTGAAATTTTCATGAGATAACAGGACAATTCAGATAAACATCTTATTGCCCACATGAAAATCACGATGTTCTTCACTAAAAATGCTCCCCTGAACAGTTTAAAAACATGGCTTACCATTATGTTGAATCAATCTCATTCAATGTTTTTAAAATATGTTAGTTGTTACTCAAAATTAATAATAAAAAATTATGATGGACATTAAAAAGTTCGTGATTGTGTTCAAGTTATGGCGCAATGGTGTCAAATATTTGAGTTCCACTGCTTTGAATCCCACACTGTGACATATTACGGTACTTTGAATCCCACACTGTAAAATATTTCGTTTCGCCGCAAAATCCATTAACGGAACTTGTTGCGCAACAAAAAAGGAGACATAATGATGACTGCTATTTTTACTGTTATAATTACCTTAAAATCACAGAATCCAACTAATGAAGTAAGTATTACAGTAAAAATATAGATACAATATTTTACAGTGAAAATGGATTTTACGATAAAATGGATTTTGCGAATGATGCACCCAAAATACCTGTATTTTATACCGTAATTTGTTGAGGAGTTTTTTACAGGCGAAGTCAAGTGGGGTTTTTTCGTTTGTCTTATATAAATAGATGCGTAATAAATGATTAAATAAGAGTATTTGAAACAATTCGAAATGTTTTGGCATTATTTCAGAAGCAAAAAAGTAGAAGTTTTAATAATGTTCTTTTTAAAAGTCCTACGTTTTGGGATGAGAGAAATGTTTCCAGTATCCAACAATAAAAAAATATATATTCACTACTTCTTTCTCATTGCAAATGTCAGAAGCATTATACTTGCGTACAGATAAGGTACAATTTGAATCATGGGAGTTATTGTTAAATAACAAAAAAAAAATTTATGCAATTGCAAATTAAATTTGCAGCATTATGAAGCAAGTTTGGTAATAATTTCCTTGTTTACTTTTTCATTTAAAGCTCAGCAGTTATTTATTTGTAAAAAAAAACAGTATTTGTTATTTTTAAAAAATCAAATGTAAGATTTTCAGAAAAAAGATAAATGATGCAATAATCGAAACGTAATCAGAATAGTTGATATTTTTCTTAGATGATTTCAAAATAATGAAATCCAAATATACATAAAATGCCAAAAATAAAATAAAAAAAGGGATAAATAATATACTTCAAATAAAAATTTAAAAGTTTTTAAAACTAGCTACAGCTTATTTTAAATTGATCAAAATATTACCAAGAAATAACTAAATTAAGAAGGCAAATTTTCAATAAAAGTCGTATTTTAAGTGATAGTTTACGTTTGATTAAAAACGTAATGTTAAGTAATAATTTAAAATTAAACAGCTGTAAGTAACATATTTGATTATTTGTAATAAGTAACTTATTGTAGTAAGTAATTAACTGTAAAAAGTAATTAACTGTAAAAAGCAATTAATTGTCATAAGTAATTTATTGTAATAAATAATTAACTGTAATAAGTAATTAATTGTAATAAGTAACTTATTGTATTAAATAATTAACTGTAATAAGTAATTAATTGTAAAACTTTGTCATACACTAAGAAAAAAATGTATGGTCAAAATTAAAAGAATGTGATAAAATTTACCGTGTTTCTGGCTCTATGGCAACACCAAAAAGCTTAGTAATTTTTTCGAAAGCCCTTTGGTAATGATTTTGGTAAAATTTAGAACAATATATGGTCTTATAATATATGATGAAACCCGGTGGCAGAGTGGTAATGCTTCACGCTCTCGTGCGATAGGTCCTGGATTCGATCCTCGGGCCGGGCAAGGTTGACTCAGCTTTTTATCCCTTCAATGGGTGTATAAAATAAGTAACAAGCATGGGGACTAAACACTGGGTGTTCCACCGTCGGTTGACCTCCCTACCGGACCATCTGCTCCTGCACCCCAGAGCCCAAGGTCAAGAAAACTGATGGGCACGTAAGGGCTTGGACCTCCATGGACTGTCACGCTACTGAGTTTTGCTTGTAATATGTGATAATTTTTTTAAATCTGATATAATTTGGTTATTTTATCATGATACCTTAGAACATGGCATAAAAAACCATTTATTTGGTTATATTTATTTTTCAGTTTTGTATTTTTGATTAAATGTCAGGTAATTATAACTATAATTTCGAAAACCAGAATATATGGTAAACTGTTACCATATGAGAGAAAAACTATCAAATAAGTGGCTTAAATACCGGTTTTATTAACCAGAATTATGGTTTTTTTCTACTAGAAATTGTCATAAATGTCATTACCCGACAGTGTGGTAATTTTACCAGAATTTTTTTCTCCATGCAGGATATTGAGTATCTTTGGACCATATCTTTTGGAGAAAAAAGAAATTTAATTGAAAAAAATAAGTTTGGGTGTCTGATTTAGCAATTTAAACATTGTAAGGATTAACCTCATGACTGCAATATAATACACTAGAAATCCAAATTTGTGAGATCTTTAATTATATTGCACACTAAAATTGCTCTGAAAAAAGTCAAAATATCGTGAACCATACTTGTTCTGTGTTACTTACTGGTTCTATAATTTAAAAAGATATCAAGTAATATTTTAAGGGTAGTCATACATCCAATCCTTCTTATAGACTCAGGAATATGTCAGCATTTTTATTAATTATATTAGATCTCGAAATTCATAATTACTTCATAATATCCAATTAATATTCATAATTAATTGTCTGTAAAGAACAACGTTGCACCAATGCAAAGCTCATAATTTATTTATTCATTTATTTATTCTTTGAGAAAAGAACGCCTTTTTTGAAAACAAGTTTCATTTCAATTTAAATGCGGGGAAAAAGGGACAAAAATGAATAATTAAAAGAAAAAAGCTTTTTTTTGTTTCGCAAAGCTGCTCTATAGCTATTTAAAAATCAATAACTTTCAACTTTTTATTCCGTTATTTCTTAAAAAGCTTTTATAAACAAACTTAGTTAACAAAAAAAATAATGTTTTGTAAAGAAGAGTACTCAAAATAAAAAGGAGAAAGTTCTAATTTCATATTTCAAAGCTAACTTCATTTGCTATTGCTTCTATGAGCTGATTAAATGATAATAAGCAATATATATAGTTTTTTTTAAAAAAATAATAATTAAGTAATTTGAAATTTACTCATTTATTAAGCGAAACTTTTAACAGTGTAGAAGTACCAATTTATAAATATTTAAGAGAAAAAAAAGGAAAGAAAAAAGATATCAACCTCCGACAAACCATAGTTAATATAACAATGAATGTATCAAAAGTGTCACTTGCAAATCAAGATAATTTTTTTATGCAGTAAGTTGTTTTTTGGTTATGAAAATATATATATGTGAAACATTTTGTTAGTAAATAGAAGCGTTTTTGAAATAAATGAAAGTGGTTTTAATATATTACGAGATGTTTTTCAGAAATTACGAGACATTTTTGTACATTGCAAGCACCTAAATCTTCGACTCTGGATTGTTATTAAAAATATTTTCGCACTTTTTTCATTATTTTGTATTATTTCAAATCAAAATAAGTGAAAAATATTATATTTAGCAAAATACAACAAGAGACACTGGTATCTTTTTCTGCATTTAAGGTAAAGTCTTTCAAACAAGGGCTCACTTCTAAACAATAATTTAGCGAATTTCCACTTATTTGCAGTTTTTCAGATCTAAGAGAGAAAGTTGTTCATCATTGAGATTTCTTTAATTTACAAAATCAATTATTGATAAATTTTTGAATATGAATAAAGAAAAATTTGACTTTTTTGGATATTATATTTTAGTAAAAATAAAATTCAGATTATCTGACAGATTTTTTAGTAATTAGTAGACTGGTTTTTATTATTAAAAAATACCAAAATATATTTTTACTTGAAATTAGAACTTCAGAAAAAACAGATTTAAAAGGGACCAAAGGGTTAAATATATTATCAATGCTTCAGTGTTGTGGGGATTATATACCTTCATTTTTGCCCTAGCTATTTATTCAGTTTTGTTTCCAAACATATCTCTAAGCAACACGTAATAAATATAAAGCAATTAAATAACTTAGTTATTAAATTAATTTTATATTCATCAGTTACACACTAACTTTAAAGCTTACCTTAGATAACTGTAAATTAATTGAATCAAACTTAGATTGAGTTCATAAACAGGACAGAAAATTAATTTAATTTAATTAAAATACATATAAGTTAATTTTATAAAGTTAATTTAATATTTGTTAATTTTATAAACAGAACAGAAAATTATTTTTCATTAAAATGAAAGAATTAATTCAATAGATAGTGATTCGGTTAAAAAAAAAGGGCAGACACTGTTTTAGAGGATTTTAAACTTGAAACAATTTATATACAACTTGAAAATATTTCCTTTAATTAGTTTTTATAATTTATGTAAGCATGAGGAATTTTCAGCTCCAATTATGCAAACATTAGCTATGCTGATTGCAGCTTGTTGATTAATGATGATGAAATAACTCAAGATGTGTGCATCTACAATAACTATGATGTCTAGAATTAATATCTATTTTAAGAAGCGAATTAATGTCTCTTAAAATCTCATTAATAATCTAATCATCAGAGATAAATAACTATAAAAGCAATGATACATCATCGTTTGTCTCAAACACATGCTTTGAGAAATTTTAATTACTGTTAACAAGCTTTGCGTGGGGTAAATCTTGACATTTTAAAAATTAATCATCACCCACTAATTTAGTATAGGTTCTTAATTTATTCAGAATGATTTATAGACACTGTATCTCCCAAAAGCTATTACTATCATGTAAGGATATATAATCACAACATTGCTGGAATTCATATTGCTTGTTTTAAATCTGTTCACGTACTATTAAAGAATACAAGGATGTACAGCAAAAAAATTTTTTTTTTCGTTTTAAAAAACCTTTTAACACTAAATCTTGACATTTTAAAAATTAGTCCTCCCTCTAATTTAGTATCGCTACTTAATTTATTCAGAATGATTTATAAACATCGTATTGAGTTTTTCAATCTGCATACGCATAATTCTGTAACAAAAAGGACAAGAAAAAAAAAACTTCTAATACTTTAAAAATTTATTTTTCCTACAAATTTAATACAGGTTCTTTATTTATTATTCCGAATGATTTATAAACATCGTGACATTTTGATTCCATCTTTTTGGTCCCGATGTTTTGCCCGCACCGTTTTGCTCCCGTCGATGTTTCGGTCCCGTTGCTATTTCCTTCCTATCCTGATTCAATCTCGTTTTTAATTCGATTTGTCTATTCTAATGCAGACATTCCATCCCATTTGTTACTTTTTTTTTACACTGGTTATATTTCAATGGTCTACAGGGCAGAATAATTTATATTCAGAATTATTCAGAATGATTTATAGACATCGCATATTCCAGATGCTATTACTATTATTCATAGAACATTCGTAGCATTCATATTGAGTTTTATAGCTTGTACACGTGTAATTACAAAAAACGATTAAAAAAAATTTAAAAAAAATAAATCGTTTTTTTATTTTTTATTTATTTTTTATTTTTTTAAGATTCAGAGTACTAATTTAGCATTAAGTTATTCAGAATGATTTATAGTCATCGTATCTTCCTAAAGCGCTTACCATCATATGTGAGTTAGTAAAAGTAGCATTACTAGAATTCATATTGAGTTTTTTTTCTTCTTTTATACGCACAATTATAAAACACAAAGGACGAGAAGCAAAAAAACAAAAATTTTTCTGGAAAAGATCACTAGTTCAGCATTGGCTCTTAAGTTATTCAGAATGATTTATAGCCATCGCATCTCCCTGAAGCTCTCACCATCATATAAGAGTGTGTAAAAGTAACATTATCAGAATTCATATTGAGTTTTTTTGATATGTATAGGTATAATTATAAAATTAAAAACGTGAAACAAGAAACAATTTTTTAGACTTTTGATTTAAAATTGCCATTAATAAAGACTGCAAAATAAAAAATCGAAACATAATTTTAAAAATGGTAAATATTACCATATTTGTATGTTGATTGTAAATTGTAAATGAAATATCTTAATAGCAACTTCTAAAAAGTGTATATTTCTACGTTCCGGAAAACTTCTAACTTCTACGTTGAAAAATTCTGAAACGATTTTTTAAATTAAAAATTTTGCAATTATCATGCATTTTTTTAATATTTGCAGCAGCATTTATGTTAAATGAAAAGTTGTGGGGCAAAATATCATTCCAAATGTAATTTCTGCTTTTGATTCTTCTAAATTGACAAATTAAAACATATACTAATCAAATAATCAAACTAATAATAATAATCAATATAATTCATTTAATTTATATTTAAAATAAGCAATAATTAAAGTAATTAATGATTAAAATAATTAATGATTAATATAATTCATGATTCGTATAATTTATAATTAATAGAATTAATTATTAGTATAATAAATAACAAATCAGTAATGTAACTAAATAAATTAAATTAACTTGTTTATTGAAGCTGAACTTAAAAAAAATCTATTTTAAATACATAATAAAAGATTCGTGTAATCCTGGATAATAAAACTAAAATATACAGCATTTAAATCATTCATTTGGCAATTTTTCTGTTCATATTGTAACAAATTACGGCAACTTATGGTTTTAAAAATTCCACCTACTACCACACATTTTCTAAAAAATACGAAACTGAAAAGCAAATTTAACTCAATAAATGGTTTCTATGCCATACTTTAAAGTAACATGATAAAATTACCAGTATAGCCAGATTTACGCAATCTTATCACGTATCATAAAAACTGTATTTTACTGTCAACATTACCAAAATCATTATCAAAGCGTTTCGGTAAAAATTACCGAGCTTTTTGGCGTTCTCATAGAGCCAGAAACACAGTAAATTTCATCATATTCTGGTAGTGTTGACAATAAATTTCTTCTCTGTGTAGTATTTCATACATATGTGTTATTACTATACATACGTATATCTTAAACTGCTACTTTTGTTTCATACAAATAATTAACTAAGTGTTATTTGACATATATTTATTACTAGGTACTACTTTTTGCATTTATATTTAATTGCTATTTTTCTCTATATGTCACAGCAACTAGGTGATTTTTTTACATCTGAATTAATAACCAGCTTTTATTTTTAATTTCAGAGCTATTTTTCCTCAAGGAATTCCAGAGGAATTTTCTTTCATATCAACTTTTAGAAAACGCAGTAATCGAAAGGATAGATGGAGTTTAATAAGTATATCAGATTCAGCGGGAAGAACTCAATTTGCCGTCATTTTTGATCCTAGAAAAAAAGAGCTCGAAATGATAACACTTAATTTAGAAGGTGAAATTCAAGATGCTCGTTTCTTTGACATCAATGTAAGTACAAATTATAAGACGTACTTAGGAATGAAAAAAAGACACTTTTTAATGATCCTAATTTTGTGATGGTACATTTAACGCATGACATAGTTCGCCACTCATAAGAAATAATTAGACAGTTCTTGAACTCTATATTGATGCTATCTGAAAATATTTAGATTAGATCTAAATTATGTAAATTCAAGCATAAAAGGAATATTTTTTCCATCGTGCAATGAAATGAAAGGTAAAATAATTCGTTTGAATGATTGGTTCTATTCTTTAAAAATAACTTCATATTCTCTTTATTTTATATATCTTTGTATTAAATCTATGTTTCATTCTCCAAAAGATGTCATGCCTATTTCACAGGTTCTTCCCGACAAAGTACTGAGATTTGTTAATTAAAAAATTAAATTATCATTTTTTGAAAAATTAGATAATTTAATCACGTAATCTATCCTCAAACATGCAATTTTTCAGATATATTATCATATACTTCAACCTTCATGTTGTGATCCACTTGGTGCTGTAGTGCAACAAAAATAAAACTAAAATAAACTAAAAAAAACAAACCAAATAAGAAAAGCTTAATAAACTAAATAAAGAAGTCAAAATAAACTGGAACTTTTTCAAAAAAAAAAAAAAAAACTGGCAATCAAAATGAAGCTAGTTTTTTTTAAAAAATTGTATATTTTTCGTAAATATTTACAGTTTAAAATTATAGAAAACGCAGTTTAACATGAACGATTGAACAAACCATAACTGGGATTCACATTCAGGTCCCCTTTTTCGTGAAAGGATCTAGTTATCCCCCAACCTCCGTCACGAGTTTAAAATACACTGGTTATCATAAATTAAGGAAAAATCACAAAAATAGCGATAACTCTTTCAAAAGTAAGCCAAACCGTGCAAAATTTGCATATGTTGTCCACTAAGAGTAGCTGAGTAAAATTGCAATATGCAAATT
Source organism: Parasteatoda tepidariorum (assembly GCF_043381705.1). Lineage (NCBI taxonomy): Eukaryota > Metazoa > Arthropoda > Arachnida > Araneae > Theridiidae > Parasteatoda > Parasteatoda tepidariorum. The sequence goes on from NC_092215.1 coordinate 41,157,462, forward strand.
AGTGGCGCTGCACTCGGCTTACGTCATCTGCCTGGAGCATAAAAGTCCAAGTTTGAGAGAAAGCACACAAATTTTACTGTGATTGCGACATTGAAAATCTGAGATAGCCAATTCGTAATAATGACCTCTAGGCATCATTTGCCTGAAGAACTACGATGGAGAGC
>NC_092215.1:41157651-41192474 GCF_043381705.1 Parasteatoda tepidariorum
TAAAATGGCTTAAAAAGCAGACGAATGTTCATAGATAATCAGTTAAAACTTCATATAAAATAAAAAGGAAATTACCATGACTTTCCATAAACGCACTTCTCAGTCTTAATTTACTATAGAATTTGAAGGTTGCTGTATAGAATACATTTTAGATTATTGCGCCTTAAAAAAGTTTCCGGAATATCACACCTTGTTCTTCTATTTAATAAGCGATCTAGTTATCCCTTAACCCCCGTCATGATTTTAAAATGGCTTAAAAAGCAGATGAATGTTCATAGATAATCGATTAAAACCTCATATAAAATGAAAAGGAAATTACCACGACTTTCCATAAACGCACTTCTCAGTCTTAATTTACTACAGAATTTGAAGGCTTCTGTATAGAATACATTTTAGATTATTGCGCCTTAAAAAAGTTTCCGGAATATCACACCTTGTTCTTCTATTTAATAAGCGATCTAGTTATCCCTTAATCCCCGTCATGATTTTAAAATGGCTTAAAAAGCAGACGAATGTTCATAGATAATCAGTTAAAACTTCATATAAAATAAAAAGGAAATTACCATGACTTTCCATAAACGCACTTCTCAGTCTTAATTTACTATAGAATTTGAAGGTTGCTGTATAGAATACATTTTAGATTATTGCGCCTTAAAAAAGTTTCCGGAATATCACATCTTGTTCTTCTATTTAATAAGCGATCTAGTTATCCCTTAACCCCCGTCATGATTTTAAAATGGCTTAAAAAGCAGATGAATGTTCATAGATAATTGGTTAAAACTTCATATAAATGAAAAGGAAATTACCACGACTTTCCATAAACGAGCTTCTCAGTCTTAATTTACTATAGAATTTGAAGGTTGCTGTATAGAATACATTTTAGATTATTACGTCTTAAAAATGTTTCCGGAATATCACACCTTGTTCTTCTATTTAATAAGCGATCTAGTTATCCCTTAACCCCCGTCATGATTTTAAAATGGCTCAAAACGCAGATGAATGTTCATAGATAATCGGTTAAAACTTAATATAAAATAAAAAGGAAATTACCACGACTTTCCATAAACGAACTTCTCAGTCTTAATTTACTATAGAATACATTTTAAATTATTACGTCTTAAAAAAGTTTCCGGAATATCACACCTTGTTATTCTATTTAATAAGAGATCTAGTTATCCCTTAACCCCCGTCATGATTTTAAAATGGCTTAGAAAGCAGATGAATGTTCATAGATAATCGGTTAAAACTTCATATAAAATGAAAAGGAAATTACCACGACTTTCCATGAGCGCACTTCTCAGTCTTAATTTACTATAGAATTTGAAGGTTGCTGTATAGAATACATTTTACAGTATTGCGACCTAAATTTTTCCTGAATGGACACAATAAAATATGACTAAAATATTATATAAACAAGAAATAGCGATGGCTTAAATGAGATTTAAAATATAATAATATTGCAAATAAATATATTTTTATTACTTTTTTCCCTTCAGATCTCACATAAGTTGCATCATAAAAAGGAATGTTTACGTTCGTGTAGCTACTCTCGAAAATAATGCACTTATTGAATGAATGAAACACCCAAATAAAATTCATCCTTGACCAAAAAAGACAGAACGGTTGAAAAAATAGCAACATGATTATTAGATTAAAAGAGCTTTACAACAGGAAACGACATCTTTTTCCTTATTTTACTTGCTTCCTTAGAGTATTTTAAAAGCAGTTTACAGGCGTCTTGATTACTTCCCAGTGTCTATTAGACAATTTTCTTTATTAAATATAACCTGATGATGGTTAACTAATGTAAAATAAATTATATTTGTTTGTTTCCCAAATTTTCACATGGATAACTGTTAGTTAATGTTTTTTAAGGAGTTTATCAAATGTGTGAAATTGGAGTTTGAGTTTTTCATATTTTTAAATGTACTGACTAGACAGTTCATAAATTTATGCTTTTCTTTGCAAATTAGACTTTTTATTTTACGGTAGGTAAACTTAGAAAGAATATTTATTTAGATGAGAAATTATTAAACGCCAAATTTAACATAAATATATAATACTCCATATATTTATTATTTTTTTAAAAAATGTTCGAAATATACATCAATAATACATGATAAAAATAAAAAATAAAAAATGTTTATCACTTTTATGTAACTATAAAAAATCAAACCAAATCAAAACATTTAGTAAATAAAATTAAATCATTATTTAAGATCAAACTAACTTGTTATTGTAGTTAATACTCATAATAAAAGTAGTTTATACTTAATATCAGTAGTTAATACTGAGTGGTGTGACTGTCTATGCAGAGCTAAAACCATATTTTGTCCATCTCAGTTTTCTGACCATGAGCTCAAGGGTGCAGGAGCAGATAATCCGTTTGGGTGATCAGCAAAACGCGGAAAAACTAGTGTTTACTCCTCTAGCATATTTAATAAGGACAGGATATATCTTGCCAGGTCTGAGGATAAAACCATGAACCTGTGGCACGGGACCACGAAGGAGTCTATATATATATCAGTCTATGCAAGGGTAATTAATAGTTAAGATTTATGAAAATAATGTAATACACTTCTTGCTTATTTTCTAAGACGTTTGATAATTAAGTTCTTAGTGTTGGCTAATTTGGTTCATTTGTAAATAGATTAAAGTTTTTTATTTAATTGAGTCACTTTACGTATCTGAATTCCTTTACCCAAAATGGGAAAAAGCGCCGGTTTTATTTATTTATTTTGCAAACTGACAATTCCAGCAAGTTTCATACTTCTTATTATAGAAACAAGTATGTCGTTTTTAATAAATCAATGCGAGCTTTTTTAAAAACTTGTTTTTACGAAGTACTTGTTTGGTATCGTACGAATATTTCTGCGCAAACAGCAAAAAAGAAGAAAAATAAAAACTCAGATTATATTGATGAAATTGATCTGAAAAAATATTTTAGGAAAAGCTCTAATTTTATTTGTATAAAGAATGTATATCGAAATTCAGATTTATTCAAATAGTTGATTTAAAGAAAATGTTCTTTTTGCGAAATGTTCATTTTTGAGGAAATCCATCCAAAAAAGAACAATTTGTAAGGTCAACGGATGGTACAAAGAGATTCAGAAAAAGCATAGAAATACTTCTAATGCAGCAAAATCAAAAATGAAAATATTGAAGATTCTTTAGAATGTGAAATTAATAAAGAAAACAATTATATCTATGAGTTTTGGTCAAATATAAGGAAATTACACACATGAAGCCAATTAAAATTTGATTAAATGTTAAGCCTTTAAAATTGTTGTTTTTATTAAAAAAAATTTTTTCATTTTATAGGTGGATGATAAAGAGTGGCATAAAATTGACTTGAGTGTACGAAGAGATAGAGTGACATTATTTATTGATTGTCAACCTCTTGGAATTCAACCAATTGATATCAGAAGACCCATTGACGTTAATGGAGACATTATGGTTACCAAGTTTGACGATTCTATGACTGTGCAGGTAAAAAATTATTATTATTCAAAATCAAAATCAGGTTAAGTTAGAATTTTTACCACATTGAATGAACCTCTGCAGATGATCAAAATTGTGATGGTTTGTGTTTTTGGATCATCCTCAGGGATGTTTCCCAGACCGTCGCCAATAGCCCATTATGCAGCTCTAGTGCGACGTAAATTAACTACAACAACAACATCGCACAATCATAATTTTTATTTCCATGAATTTTAACGAGCATTTTTTATGGGCCTCCTATTCGCGAAACAAACTGGAATTTCTCAATTTAATTTAAATCCGGAGAGTATGGAGGCAAAAATGAAACTTGTTCATTACAAACTTTGCTCTAAGATTCTGCAATTGCTCACTTGCCAAATTTGCGAAAATGCTATCACAATTAATTTCTGAGAATCATTCTTAATTTCGTGAAGGAAAAGACAGCTCAACTCCCATTTCTGTATTTCTTTTACCGACTTCCTCTTGAAAAAATTAAGAAAATAAAGGAACATTATGGTATGAGAAAGAAAAAAAAAACAAAATTTTTAAAAGCTTAATTTTTGAGTGAAAGAAAAAACGAAAAAATAAGTAAAAATTCCAGAAACTGAAATAATTTTCCTTTTTCAAGGCATCAAAAATTTTTGTAAGCCACAAGAAGTCTAGTTGTTTCGGTAACTTTCAAAAACCTATTAACTATGAAAATAAAAAGCATGCATTCGATTTTTGAAATTTCTTTTTTAAACCAAGCTTAGATCCTCTAATAAAATATTTTTAGATATATTTATTTACGATGTAATACCATTGTACTGAGGGTTTCGTTGATTTCATTTATTGCTTTTGATTATTTAAATAATATTTGCATTCAGTATGTCATCAGTTAGTTAAAAACAACGTTTTATTTAAAAAAAAATTCTATTTAAAGTACATTTTAATTCACATAAAGTTGCTAAGAAATTAATCATAAATAGTATAGTAATAAATATTATTCACAAGGTGTGTTTTCAGTGTTTTTAATTAAAATTTAATAGTCTAAATTAGAGATTCTCTCCTGCAAAATTTCTACAAATGCATACAATTGCTGTTAAAACGAATTCGAGTTACGCATTATGGTAGCATGTAATTCAAGCAAATGAATGGATTATGATTAATATTTATTTATGTAATTTATGATTAATATTTATTTATGTAATTTTTTGATAGACAGAGCTTCAGTGGATGGTGATACATTGTGATCCCACAAGATCCCAAAGAGAAACGTGCATCGAATTGCCAGTAAGTTTTTGTTTAAATTTTTGTTTTACAATAGTAAGTTTTTGTTTAAATTTTTGTTATACAATAGTAAGTTTTTGTTTAAATTTTTGTTATACAATAGAATACAATTAGTATAAATGCCTAAACTTGCATTTGTTTGATGGTTTAATGTAAGCGTTATAATTGGTTATTATTGAAGTAAAAATTGTAATGTGAGGTATTAAAACAGGGTGTTTCATAACGACCACCCTTAATGTTTACTTTTCCCATCTTTAAAAAAAATGAAATACAAAAAGAAATTGAGTTCGAACAAAAACAAAAACAAAATCGCTATCGAAATCTGTGAAATCCAAGCAAGAAAGACGAAAAAGAAGAACTTCAAAGCCAGTTTAATTGGAGGTGTTTCAAATATACGCCATTCAACTCTCCTCTGTTTTCTCCGGTAATCAAACAGGTTTTGATGTTTTCAGTCTTGTCTTGTTTAATGTTCATGTAAATTTCAATACTGTATTTTTTTTCTCTGCTTGATTATTAGTTTGTAACTTCTAATGCGAAAAACTGCAGTTCGGTTTTTACTAGGATTTTTGTGTATCGTTTTTTATGGCGAATACAATTTAGCTCATATAACTGATAATTTAAACCGGGATAAATTTTTAAGGACTTACAAAAATATTTAAGTTCCACTTTTAAGTTTTTAATAAAGAAGAAAAAAGAAGCTTTTTGTTTATTCGGGAAATTTTTTATACCTTCGAAAACTTTACTATAAATGGCAGAAATGCTTTTATTTAGGTGCTTAAATAATTACGTTTGATAATAGTGTTTCCTAGTTCAGGTGCAAATAATAGTTTAATTGTGATAAAACTGTTTCTAGTCGATACTAACATTTCAAAGCATAAGCTTTTAGCTTTTATTTTCATTTCAATTGCTTGAACTTACTCTGGATTATTGAATCTTGAATCTTTGGATCTTGAACTTATCAATTAAAAAAAATCTAACTCTTTAACTTTTCTTAAACAGTAGCAAAAATTGGTTATAGCATTTATTAAAATACCAAATTGAATTTGGTTTCAATAAGAGCTTCAAACTCAAAATATTATTCTTGAATTTAATAGATTCCAGACAAGTTTCTTCTAATTATATTTACTTTTCTTTAAAATAACTCTCCTCAGTAATTATTGTTTAAGGATATCCACTCATATATTTTGTATGTTAATACAAACAGATCTGTTGCTCTATTTTACATGAAGGTAATCTTCTTAATAACAATTCACAATAATATTCATAATAATTCATAATAATGCAAAACTATCGTAAAAACAAATAGAAATTATGTATCTATTTACTTATTTTTTTAACCGATTTTTAACAAATTTCTTTATAATATATAAAAAGATTTACGTAATGAAAATCTATGTAATTATTTAAAACTATCATTGTGAGAAGTATGGATTGAATACATTTTGAGCAATAACAATTTAAATAAGAAATTTTATAAAACCTTTTGTTTTAAATATTTTGTTTGGTTAACAGTTCAACGAATCTATTAAAACTTTAGTTAAAAAATGGTATTGTTTGAACATGAAGTAAAAAGTTTTGAGCCTTATAATTGAAATATAAAATAAAAAATGAAAAAAAAAATCCATGAAAAATTAAAAAAAAAAGCGATTTTAAAATATACATAATTTTTTTTTAAAGTTTTTGAGTCTTACGATTTTGTTTCTGAAAAAAAATCGTTGCTACAATATTTGCAGGAAATTGAGGCAAACTAGTGGTAAGTCAAACAATTTCACAAGAGTTTTCGCTGACATTTCTAATGTTGGGTATATTTTTATTTATTGCTGATTTTAGCTTATCATTTAGCAATACATAAAATCTTTATATATAATTTTTATCTTTTAGTTAAGGAAAAGAAACACTACCGTTTGCGAAGCTTGCCCGCCAGGTCCAAAAGGTGCCGATGGAAAACCGGTAATTTTCTGTTTGTGCTTTGCATGTAAAGGAAGGCCTGCAAATTAATATATATTATTAGAATTTTTTTCCAATAACTTTAATATTATAACTTTGTATCAGGTTGGTAAGAAAATAAAAAAAAATTTACTTAAGCAAAATCTGACGAGTCATTATCGAGATCAATCAAAGCTTAGGTAGAATATTAATAATAAAAGTCAACTTATTTGGGAAAGGAGATTTAAGAAAAGAGGAAAGTGATTTAAGTGTGTTTGCACTTCCTTCCCGCCGATTAACCGTGCCCTGCCGCCAATTTAGATCACCATTGCCTATGTGACATTTTCTGCCTGATGGAGAACCAGGCATAGCAAATCGGACAGATGATATTGTAACAGCTTATTATTATAGCTATATATATATATATATATATTAATTGGGGCAACAACATACTTTAAGTAACTTATAGCCACTTTACTAAGCATGCATACCATTATCATGATTTTGTTCATGATTTTAGATTTTAGTTTTAAAATTAAAGAATTTTAATTAATACTTTGTTTGTACGCACATTATTTAATCTCCATTTCTGAGATTTATTAGTTGAACTTAAATTAAAATTAATACATCTTTTTTTAATGAAAGCCACATTTGGGTGAGAAGCTTCAATTACTACTTGTTGTATAATTATATTTTGTCCGCACGTAGTTCAGAACAGTTTATCTTTTATTTAAATTCGAAGCTATTACTTTTAATAATGTCTTTTGATTTTTTACATTTTTGCTTAAATATAGCTGAAATTATTTCGCTTGCTTCTTTTTCAGGGTCCTCCGGGTTCTGCTGGTCTGCCAGGAGAACGTGGTCCTCAAGGCTGGCCTGGTATTTCTGGAGCAAGAGGTGAAGCTGGACCTTCTGGACTACCTGTAAGCAAGAATAATTATTAGCCTTATGAAATATTCATTATTTCCTAAATGTTCTACCTATTTCAAGGAAGAAACGATAAGTTTCTCATCCCATTTGCAATTCTATAATTGCAAATTAATGATTTGCCTGCTGGAATTTGGCATGTAATAAAAAGAGTTTTCTTCCATATAGTTAAGAGCGCACCAAATATAGTGATCCAGAATTCAATTAGCCCTAATACAGTGTGATTTACGAGTAGTTTAAAGCGTTTGTGTGAATATATTAGACATTTTCATGGCGCTAACTTTTCAATAACCTTAAGTCAAATCATTTGAGAGACAAACAAGTGTTTTGATTTATACTTTGTTTATTTGGTGTTGATTTGTTTTACAATTAATTTAAATGATAAAAAGTAATTCAGTAAATAAACACTATACTGTACCTATTTAAATCTGAATAATTCCCGCAATGGACTGATCGCTATAACACGGTTCCCAGCAGATCACCGAAGTCAAGTATCACTGGCTGCGGTCAGTGTGCGGGTGGGTGACCACTTGGATCAGTCTGCGTAAGGTCCGAGGGTGTTCGGTATTGGTTCTCGTTAAACTGTTCTACCGTAAAGTACTCGACTTCACGTGCGGATCGTCGGGCTACCGAAGCGGAGGTGCCACCCCCTTTGCAAAAGGATCGAAATTGTGATGGCATGTCTCCGGATCATTCTCAGGGATGTTTCCCAGACCGTCGCCAATAGCCCATTGTGCAGCTCTAGTGCGACGTAAATGAACTACAATAACAACAATTAAGTCTGAATAAACTGCGTGAGCTGTTGAGGCGGATTTCCACTACTGCGAGGTAATTTACGCTACTGTCCCCATTGCGATTTTTCAATCCAGCGACTCAGAACGACTCACTCTCCTGCATGAAATTTTCGTATTTTTTTAAAGAAAAATAAATTACGAAATAAAAAAAGAAGGAAAAACTTGCTTTTTGCTTATTTTTTAGTTCAGATAACGAATTTCAAAAGAGACAAGATTTTGTATTATAATTCTGACCAATTCTAGTCAAGAGGAAAGTTACCAAAAAAGTGAGCGAGTCGTTCAAGGCCACTGGATTGTAAGTTAGCGTCTCGATATCCTGTCCCAGGAATAAGAGAATGGGACACATTTTAAATCTAAAATATTGAAATACATTTCTGTGTTAAAGTGCTGAAAAAAATCGCAAATATAAAAAACTCTCAAAAACATAATTTAAATTTATGTTGTATTAATTTTAATTTATTTTTGAATCTTTAAACATATTCTACATCAGTTATTATAATCATCTTATACCAAAGTTTCAATTTGTGATCCTGCCTGTTTTTAATAAAATTTTTAAATTGGTTAATAAGATTATAGCATTTGATGTTAATTATGAACCACGATTGTGCTTTACAATTTAAGTACATAAATACACTAAAATTTCAATTAGAATTTACCTTATTAAAATTTTTGCAGGGACGACAGGGCCCATCTGGACCACCAGGAGTTGCAGGTTTACAAGGAACTCCAGTAAGAATACATGTGAATATTGCTTTGCAAATTTAACAACTTTACAGTGATGTATTATGTATTCGTATTTTAATTTTAGGGAGCAGCGGGCAGTAAAGGCGAAGTTGGATTTCCTGGTCTCCCTGGCAAACCTGTGAGTTTTCAGTAAGCAAGCTTTCTTAAATAAATTTTAAAATGACGTTTAGGAAATTGCATACAACAAAAATAAAGCGTGATAACCAATACTTTAAAATATACATACTCTCACACCAAATTTTATTTCCAAACTATAAAATTTCGTATACTGAATAATCTCAGTTTTTTTAATAAAGTCCTGATATTTTAACAGCTACGGGCTATATTGAATTATAGTATTAGCGCTAATTTATTTTAATACAGCATTCTAATTTTATTATAAATATGCTTTTAACTTCCAAGATTTTTCTCAACTATGTATTGCAATACTTGAATTTAGTTAATTAAGACTCCATAGTAATGTAATTTTTTGTAGTTTCTTATCCCGCTTGATCTACAATATTTAGGTTTTAGGAATATTTCGATCCAGACCATGGCGTTGAGTTTTAAAACAAAGAGAATTGCTTCAGAAATGGAGTATAGCTGACTCACATAACAATCAATGCATTTTAAGGTATAAATTGCAAAAAAGGATACTTAAATTTCATGAAGCTTTCTTCGTTTTTAACGAAATTATTTCCTGGTGCATGCTCAAGGCAAACATTTCGTCAGAGTGACGAAATAACTATCGTCACTTCTTCGAGGAAACGAATTTCGCCATTATTTAAGAAATATTTCGTCATTCTATTCCCTCCCCCCCAAAAAAGTATTAAACCTTGTTGTGCTTCGTGTATCGATCTTTCCTAATAATAAGTTTATCTTGGTTACCATAAAGCTGGGCCAATGACAACTTAAGAACAGGAGAATTGAACCCGGAACCTTTTTCGTAAGAGGCCAATTCTTCGTCCATCATAGAAGCCAGGCTGCTAATTTCCTCACTTTATTTTCGATCATCTAATATTCATCATAGTTTCGCCATTTTAGTTAACAGTCTTCCACAACGCACTACGATGAAGTTTCAAATTAAAAAAACATTTTTGTCATATATTTGAGAGTTCCTCTTTCATCACAAATCACGTGAATCACTAGTAATTCTCAAAATTAGCGAAATATAGTTCAAGGATTGCTGAATCGTCAAATGTTATTTCGGACAGTACAGCTGGAGTCTGATTGCGTTTTGGGCAAAGAGGATAAATTGCCGATGCATGTTATAGAGCATGAAGATTACCACTGGAGCCCATAAAGGCCACTTGTTTGCTCATACTGCGTAAATCAATCATAGCAGCACCAGTAGCACCAGACCTTAAGAGTAACCTCACTAGATAGTCTATTTGCAATCAACTATAGACACCAACGTGTGAAGGGACAAGCTGAAAAAATATCTTATTAACCCCTTCCTTCTCGCTCCCTTGAAAATGACGGGTGAAATTTCGCCCTCTATTTCTCACTCCCGTGATATTGACGGGATGGAATGTTCAGTAGTAACGCTCCAATAAGAATAAAACTAATTCTTTTCTTTTGACCGGAAAACATTTTATTTCTCATTTTACACATCAGAGGGCAGTACCAGGATATTTTTAAGGTAATTGTAGATAGTTAGTTTATTTTAAAATAGATACCCGCACTAATCAAATACGTAATACAAATATAAAAGCCAAAAAAATAGCCACTTTTATGACAGTTTTCTTGAAAATTAACCGGTCGTTAAGGGGTTAAAGGCACTCCAACTCTCCAAATGGTAAACAATATTCACTGCCATTTTGTTACCATATTTTTACTACTCAACCAGAGGTTGAATGGAACTGTGACTACCACTCAGAATTCAGATATCATAACTGACAGTAGAAAAAATATTTTTAACTTTTTAAAAATTCCAACAGCATGAGCAATTATGGATCAAAACTCACAGAAATTGCGTATCTGTTCGAAGTATGTTGATTATACGAATTACAGACCTAATGATGAGAAGATTAAGTAAGTGAGAATATAGAGCAAAGACAGCTTCTACACTACAATTGCTATTCCAGGAAGATACTACAACACATTTCTGAAATTCCCATGAACATGTTAAAACATGGTATGATATGCAAACAATTAGATTTGCAGCACATTCATGTAATGCAGGTGGCAGTGGCAACGACCATAATGCATATGAAAGCAGAGGTTCAACAGCAATTTTCTTTTACTTAATTTTTATTTGAACATTATTTTCGGCTTAAAAAGTTAGTGTAAGGCCTCGTGTACGAAGAAGAAATTCCTACCAGCACGTCTCTGACTTTGATTCAAGAAGGATTACAGATTGCTGGATTTGCGGTTTATTTCAAAGCAGTGCTGCTGCTCACATTGGTCGTTATCCTTAATCTATCCACACTATATGGTCATACACTATGGTCATATATCTATCCACACTATATGGATACTATATGGTCATTATAAGTTTTAATGGTCTTCCCCCTGATAACAACCAAGGAGACGGCATCAGTTAGATTTTAATTACCATTTATAAGAAAGTATCTAGGATAATGATTGTAACGTTGCATTCTAACCATTAATGATTTGAAATTTACTTTGGCCAATAAAAGTAATTTGTATTGAATATATTAAATTCATTTCTGATTAATATTTCACAGTTATCTAAATTTTATTATCCGCTGGAATTTCATAGATATCAAACTAAACAAATCGGTTTAAAGTCAATACTATTTGGCATTTCTTATTATTGAAAAACACTCAGCGACAATATAAATCTACGAGTCATATTTTTAATAAATTTGAAGACACATGCTGCTATGTTTAATTTAGTTTGGTAAACTCGTTGGTTTTAAAAACGTTCCTGCATCAATAAGAGTTATCCTGCTTTTATTAAAGCTGGTTTTCTTGTAAAAAATACTTGATATTCTTTAGAAAGAAAATAGTTTTTGTAATAAAATTTTTTTTAAAAAATACAAAAGAAAGAAGATGTTATTTGATTATTATTTTGAAGAATAACAATAAAAATATTCCAATGCATGAAACTGCGTAAAAAAGGCTTGACTATTGTCTTATTTTGTAAAAAGTTTTGAAAAATATGTTTGGAAAATTTTTAGGGTGTTAAAGGTGAAAAAGGTGACATAGGAGATACTGGAAGAGAGGTAAGTTCAAATTTTTTAATAAGAATATAGTAGAACGATTAAATGTACAATTAACTTTTTTTTTGTCAAAAAGCATTTCAATATTAATAAATACGCATGGTTGTAACTCTTGTTACTGTATTATATAATATTTTTACTACTGTGCTTTGCTTAAAAAAAAAAGAACACATAAAAATATATTATGTCCAACATTTAACTATTTAAGAATCATGTACGGTATTAATGTCTTCATGATTGCTGTAACTCTTAACCTGCCTTTCACTCCATTTTATAAATAAAAAAAAAAGTCAGTGAAATGCAATGAAATGTTTTTTTTTTAAAGAAAAACTCTGCAAACAATACTAATATTTGAAAAAAAAAAGTTCGGAGAGTCGGGTTGCTGTTCAGTGCCATGGGTACAGGGATCAGGAGAAAATTTCTTTCCCCTTGAAATCTTTGTCTAAATTGAGAAGTTGTCCTTTCGAATGAGTGGTGCTGCCATGGGGTTCTGAGATAAGACATGTTTTCCCCCTTGCGGTGCTGTTTTGTCAAACGAAAGGCGCACCTTCCTGTCTTAATTCGCAAAAGGCTGATGGCTGGTGAGCTTGGCATGTACAAGTGTCATTAGAAATAGCAAAAAATAAAAAAACCTAAGATAGGTTTGTATTTTTCAGTTAAATACGTATTTTGCGTTACAAGCGCAATGTTGTTTATGTTTGGCGTCATATATTCAGCTTCTCACTTGTGGAAATTCAGTCAGTTAATTTCACATACATTCAATTAATTTCACATACATTCAGTTAATTTCACATACATTCAGTTAATTTAAGTTTATTTTTTAATTCAGCACAGATGCTGATCGCGGATCAAGTGTAAGAAAACTAAATCTAATTTCATTAAAATTTAAGACGGAAAATTACCATTACAAATTTGAGGAATGTTTCAAATTTTTTAGAAAAAAAATAGCAAACTGATGACATAAGCACGCACACAAAATTTTTTTTTTTTAAAAGCAAGACAACACAGAGCAGACAAATAACTTTAAGGAAATACCCAATCAGTACCATAAATGTTTAAGTATATCGGATTGCTGTAGGGTCTGTAAATGTGTAAAGCAGTGATATAACATTACTTATTCCTTCAAAGCTTTAACCATGAATATGTAAACTTTATAAAGTGTTCTTAAAGAACCCCTTTGAAAACTCTTAATGCATTTGACTAATATATCATTTTTTATTATTAATAAATTTTCTTATTTTATTTCAATTTTGCTACTTAGTAATAAAAATTTAAATTTAAAAATTTTGCTAGTTTGAAAAATAAAGAAATGTCTAATAAAAATTACTTCCATAAATATTTTTAATATTTTTTCTCATTGGCAACTTTTTATTATTTGAAAAGTAAATATTCCTTGGGTTGCTACAGGGATAAGAAATTTTTTTTTTCGAAAGGTGACCGTTTTACTTTGAGTTGTTTTTTAGTATTGTTTTCAGATGAGCACTATAAGAGTTTCTAAAATTCCCTCCAGATGGCACCACAAAACGCAGAAATAACTAATTGCCTACATGGTGTTCTTGATTTGAAACGCTCTTAACGTTTTTTTTTGAACAATTTGAAAATTATACTGCACAGGAGAAAATTTATTGAGAGTTTTTATTTTTATTTTTACGCAAACTATTACTTGTGTATAAATAATAATATGTAATAATAATTTTTAAACAATGATTATTTATAAATAATAAGAGTTTTCATTAAAATAATTTTCAGTATGTGTATGCATCAGAAAGTTTTAGTTGGAATTAAAATAAAACCGAGTAGCGTTCAAATTCTTTCGATTTTGTAATTTTCCAAACTGAACTGAAGCAGGTTTACAATTTTATAAGAGATTATATCTTTCACTTTTTTTGAGTATGAATCTATTCATTATTCGAAGTCATTTTACGCAGCTCTTATTAGTCATATTACAGAGTTTGACCATTTATAACCAAACTATTATTTATGTATAAAAGACAATTTATATCTAAATAATTTATGTATAATAGTTTATATATAATAATAACTTTTGTACTATGATAACTTATAAATACTAACACTTTATATAAAAAAATATTCAACATATGCATGAATCTGGAAAATTTAGTTGGAACCAAAATAAAATTGAATGACGGCTAATAAGTCGTCCGATTTTGTGACTAATTTTGCAAACTAAATGTCACAGCTTTACAATTTTGTAAGACATAACATCTTTTACGTTTTTGAGAGCAATAATCTATTCATTATTCAAAGTCATATTATGAAGGAAGTTTATTTTTCAATTTTAGATTTAAAATNTTATGGTCTGGGGTGCCATTTCCTTTGACAGCCGGACCTCTTTGGTCGTCATTAGAGGTACACTTACTGCACAGCGGTACGTCGACGATATCCTAAGACCTGTTTTGCTACCGTTCTCTTTGCAGCGCCCTGGGCTGGTTTTTCAGCAGGACAATGCCAGACCACATGCGGCGCGTGTTGCTATGAACAGTCTGCAAGCTTGTCAAACTCTTCCTTGACCTGCTAGATCACCAGATCTCTCTCCCATCGAGCATGTCTGGGATATGATGGGAAGGCGATTGCATCTGGCACGGAATGGCCTCATCCGACAATTGGATCGAATTTGGCAGGAAATACCGCAAGATACCATCCAGGAGCTTTATCGGTCTATGCCACGCCGTGTGGCAGCTTGTATCCTGGCTAGAGGCGGGTCAACACTTTATTGAACTTGTTACTGTAACTCTGCAATAAATTATTCAATTGTTCTGAAATTTTAATCATTTACTATTCTGTATATTGTCTTCTTATCCACCAGTTTTTGTTTCAATTGGACAACTCCTTCTTGTTGCGTCGATTTTTTTGTTATAGAGTGTATTAATTTTTTAAAATCATATTATGGAGGAAGCTTATTTTTCAATTTTGGATTTAAAACTATTCTTTTATATCTGAAAAGTGAGTTTTTAACAAAAAGAAAGTCTACGTTTCAAACAGCTAAAGTCGTCCGACTTTGTAATTTTCCAAACTAAATTGTCACAGCTTTACAATTTTGCAAGATATTACATCTTTTACATTTTTTGAGAGTAATAATCTATTCATTATTCAAAGCCATATTATGGAGGAAGTTTATTTTTCAATTTTAGATTTAAAATTGTTCTATTATATCTAAAAATTGAGTTGTTGATATTTGAGTTGTTAACAAAAAGAAAGTCTAAGTCTGAGCCACTCTTTTTGCTCAGATTTTTCACTTTGGGTGTTTATGATGGATGGTTGCCTGCAAATAACAATGAAGCCGACGCCTTACAACTAATTAATGTTCTTCTGGACTTATTCTTAACGGGTACTGACTGACAAGGTCGTGATCCTAGTATTCAATTCACAAAGCTATTTTTCCTTTTAATATTCTTAACCTCGCCAAATTTCCTGATAATTCTCAGCCACAGTCCTTTACACAACCTTTAGTTCATTTTTATCAGTTTTATTTTCTTGGGAAAACTGAAAGTGTGATTTTACTAAACTTTTGATTGGGAAATAAACATTTAAATAAAAGTAAAGGCCATTTGAAAATTTAAAACTCTATTTCATATGAATATAAATATGAAATTTTATTTCTGTTCTTTGTTTTTCTTTCTTCTTTTTTACAAAGTTTTTGCCAATATCTAAAGGAAAATTTAAATGTAACAATTTTAAAATTTAGTTATTCATAAACTGTATCTGAACCATTCTAGCCCACAATTTTCCTCCTTCTATTAGTCGCTTGAAAATTCTGCTTTTTAGAACTTTTTAAGTTTTTTGCCAAAAAAAATTTATGCATGTGTCAAAAAGTTGAGATTTCTCCATTAAACAACTATCTCAAAATATGCAAGCACAAGATCAGGTGAGCATGGTGAATGAAGTAGAATATCACACTCTAACCTACCAAACTCTGAGAATGTTTTTCGGGTTGTCAAGGACAAACGAGGCTGTGCATTTTTTGAAAAAACATTGCATCCTTTCTATTTGATATCTTCGTACGGTTTGAGGCAACTGCTCAGTTTGCAATCATTCTATTGTATTCTAAATTGGCCATTTAATGCTTACCAAAAATTGGCATGAATTTTCTGGACAACCCGCCCAAAACCTTTCAAACCTTCTGAAAATGTAAATATTTGTTTATACTTTGCTCTAAACACATAGTAAAATTAGTAATACAATTTTAAGCAAATAATAGTTTTCAGTATTTGAAGCCTTAAGAGAAATAACTATTCATGTCCGTTTTTCCCTAAAATGACGAATGAATCACCATCTGTTGCATTTTGAGGATTACTGAGTTTCGACAAATAAATGACGTAAAAATCTGTTCTCCCCGAGAGTTATTACTTTTTGAAGATAAGCGATGCTGGGGAATAGCAGTTCCTGCTCACGAGTAGACAAGCCGAACTAAGAAAAGTATAGTAAAGAAGATGACAGTAGTTCTACTGAGGAAGCATTGAATGTAAAGGAATTTCGAGGAAAAAACCGTTATTGTCCAACCTAATTTTCAAAATTTATTTTTTACTCAGCATAAAAAATAAAGTTTTATTTTGAAATTTTTAGAGGAAGTAAATAAGTGCTTGTGATTTTAATCGTATACTATCTCCATAACTGTCTCAAACATTTAAACTCCTTTCTTCTCAGAATCAGGTTTCATGAAATAATCCATCCCCTTGGTCTTCATTTTTTTTTCACCTGAAAACATAAATATCTCACGACAGTTTTGGTTTGGTTTGTGATCGAAGGTTTGAATTGTTCATTAGATTTATGAAGATCTCCCCTTTTTTATTACTCCTGTTAATTTTTCGTTTCGAGAATCTTTAACATCGCTTACAATTTCTAGAATACAGTTGCTTATGTTGAAATAATGATAACTTTAACAATATTGATACATGAAGCCCATATTCCTTTAGTTGATTGGGCCTGATTTAATATGTATAATTTGTTGTGAATGATCTATATCATTATTAAGAGCTTTTCGGTTCTACTGTCAATAAGTCTTGCGTGTTTGATACAGATTTATTCAAATAAAATTTGTTATAGTATTCCAACCTTAAAACAAGAATTGAAATCTGTGACAATATTAGTTTTTCCTGAAATTTTTCCATCGGAAATTTTGCCTTTGTTTTGTTCAATTTTTTGGTTCTGGTGACGCATTAATTTTTCAATACATTTCAAATTGTATTCCTATTATGAAGTTTACTCTTTCTGTTGATTTTATTGTTTTGTGGACTTTGTTTCTTCATCATTTCTTTTTATCTTCAGTAAATTTTATTTCCCCCATTTATTTCAGTAGGCTTCTTTCTTTTTTCGGAATTTTTTCATAAAATTGATTTCCTACCTTTAACTAAGTTTCTTTCTTTACCAGATTTTTTTTTTCTTAAATATAATTTAACAATTTATGGAAGAGCAATGTGTTTACAATAAATATTGTTTTCTGGAAACTTTATCTATGTGACTATGTGATGTAATCATTGAAAAACATTTTATTCGAAAAATGGGATACTTTTTACTTTTTCCTTAAGAATATATTGCAAATGAAAATTATGTAAAATCGATGGTTGAAAAAATCACTTAAACCTAACACATTTAATTTAAATTATCTTTCCAACTGTTAAAAAGTTTAAATTTGTCCTTTAGGGTCCCCCTGGACTCGTAGGACCACGTGGTCTTAGAGGACCCCCAGGACAGGGAGCGGTAAGTATTATTTTCCTTATTATCAAATTACGAGTAATAGTTCATTTGTAATGACATATTTCATTTAGAGGTTTTGACATATCAACGGCAAATATGCTCATGGTCTCAAATGAAGATAATTTACAAACATTTGGTAATTTACTATTAAAAAAAGTGTCTGAAATTGTTGCAGTTGTTATACCAGATATTATGAAAATATTAAATAAAATTATTTCTATTAAAATTTATGATATTTATTATTTCTGTTTTCTAAAACACTTTTTCAAGAGCATAAATATGTGCATATTTTTATGAAATTGTAATAATTTCAATTTTTTAAATCATAGCCAAAACTAAATAAAAATTCGGATCATCCCTTAAGTATAAGCCATTTTAGGTTTTTTTTTCAACAATAAATTACCTCCCTATGTACGTTATTATTGAATTACCTCCATATGCCTGCACAACACTCCAAAAATACTGATATCAACAGCAAAATTATATTATCCTTTATATAAATATATTGTCCTTGATCCTTAGAATATTGTCCCTTAAGTACAGCCATTTTAGGTTCCTTTTTTAACTATAAATTTCCTCTCTAAAAAATGAATTACGTCCCCGTGCATTACCTCCTTATGTACGCCATATTGAATTACCTCCCTATACCAGCCCAACTCTCTAAAAATACTGATATCAACAACAAAGTTATTGAAATTAACAAATTATCAACGTTTTTAAGTTACTAATATCCTTTTAAATGTATCAGAGCACGAAAAGAAGATTATAAAATCAGAATATTGTTTCTAAGTGTTACAATAATGTCCGACTAATCTGAAAACAATGCCTTAGGGTTCCTGTTGGAATAAAAATGATAAAAATAATAATTTTTGAAGTTAGTCTTTAAAAATCACGTAGTTTTACACAATAATACTTGTAAATTTTAAATCAAAACATTTGAATGCTATGATAAAATAGAATATTTGGAATCAAATTATATTTATATCAAATAATATTTTACTCTTTTTTTTAGGGTGAGGCGGTTCCTGGACCACCTGGCGAACCTGGTCCTCCTGGACCGCAGGTATGAATTAACTTTATTCCATTATTTTATCTAGTCTAAGTGCCTTTAGATTTATGAGAGTTCCAATTAGCGCGTTTAGATCATCATTTGTGGAAATAAATCATCATGGTATTCAACGCTCTGTCATGCAGATTGCTTAACTCGTTCTCTTAAGTGAATAAAATGAAGATACGATTATGCTTGGTAATTTAAGGCGATTGTGAACCATTTAAGAAATTCGTGACTTAAAACGTGCATTCATAAATTACAATTCACAAATATTAATCATTGCATAAATTAATAAAACGTGTATTTTTAATTTAGTAGTTTATAAACTAAACCTATTTTAGATTTCTATCTATATGAAATATTTTTTTGTAAATAAGACAATGAATTGTTATTAAGCAGTTATGCAGAGAAAGCAAACTGAGTTTTGTTGTAATGGGTATTAAAATAGTATAAAGCCTCGAAATTTGCTAACTTTTTGAATGAAAATTTTCTATTAACTAAAAAACTACTAAATTAAAAGTTTCTAAACTTTCAATTTAGTAGTTCATAAACTGAAATTATGTTGGATTTCCTTCGAATAGTAAATAGATTTTTTTGAATAATTGGCAAAGAGAATGACCCGTTATTAAACAGTTTTGTAGAAAAAGTAAATTGTGTTTTTTTTTGGTGCATTAAAATAGGATATAAGTTACTAAACTTTAATTTAATAGTTTATAAACTGAAATTCACTAATATAAATTCTTAGCAACTTAAAAATTCTCTAATATAAATTTTATGCAAATACTATATTTATACAAATACTAGTTGACTTTATACAAATAATATTACCTAATTCGGGTGTGGAAATTTCAAATATAAAATTAGTTTTGTTCGAAATGCTACAGATTCTTTTTTCAAAACGATATTTTTATTTTATGAAGAACGTATTGGTTTATTTACCTATAAATATACTTGTCTGCTTTGAAAATAACACTTAAGACAAAAAACATATGATCTTAACGTATTGCATCACAAACTGAAATGTATTATAGCTTTCCTCCTACCACTCCTTACGTAATAGAGAAGAGGGGTAACTTATTATTCACTCGATGGAATTTTAAAGAAAATGCTTGGTTGGAAATATGCTATTAAATTGCATAAAAACTTTAGCTTGTAGAGAGAAACCGGTTGCATATTTGAAATCAGCGACGCATAAATATCCAAGATCCTTTCCAAAATCTCATGCAACGGGGGAAAAATTGTTTTCAAGTGTAATTTATAAATTGTAAAATGATGTTGATTTTTATCAAATCAAAATGACTTAAATTCCTCTCATATATGCATATAAAGCCAGTAGACATCATTATCGTTATTATTATTGTACTCTGTATCGATGTAGTTTTAAGCGGATTCATGTTATATTTTCAGGGAGAACAAGGCTTGCAAGGAATTCCTGGAGTGTATGGCTTAGCTGGGCAAAAGGTAAAACTATATCTGTGACTTATTTGAAAATTTTTTTTTTATAGTTTTGCAAAATAGTATGTAATTGTCATATTTTGATCAGTGAAAGGAAAGAAAATCAAATTTTGAAGTAACAGTTATGGGAATTGTTAATCAAATCACTGTAACGAAAAACATGAAACTAAACTACTTACTGCAGTATTTTAAACAAACTTTAAAAAAGTATTAAAAAATTTAAAAAAATTTATTGGTTCTTCTTGAAAATTGCAGCAGATATAGATAGCTATTTTCTGTAAATGAAGTTCTCATAAGTTAACAATAAATATTTATTCTTAAGCTATCAATGTAATTTTTTTGAAATACTCTGAAGCTCTTATGAAATAAAATTTTAACCAATGTTTTCGTACACCGTGGTTCATAAATATTAGGAATGTTGTGTGCGTGTTTTTTTTAATAAAAAGAGCGAGCGATAAATTGTTTAAACATTATATTGGTTGCAATACAAACAATCCCTTGTTATGATACACTTAAAAACACAATGTTTCTTAGTCCTCATAATTACAGTTAATTAATTAAATATATTTCAAATATTTGTTACACATATTGGTTCAGAAATAGAAGGGCACAATTACTACTAATTCAAATGTCAAAAATAGTAATTAATTTTCAGTAGAAGATTTAAATTTCTTACTCTAAAACTACCATTGAAATTCATTTAGAAGAGCAAAAAAAAATTTTCATCTGCACATAAGTTTTAAGAAGCGGTGTAAAACGTGGTTAAGGTTTGTTAATTCGAAATATTTCTGCGAAGATAAGAAGATTTACAGATGATGTTTAACCATTTGTAGCATAATTTTTATTAAACATACTTTTCATGTTTTTATCCTTATTTTATATTAATTTAGGTCAAAATAAGTAAAAATTATTATATTTAGCTATTTAATAATTTATGGTTATAAAATAGAGCATGATATATCGGTTTTTTTTTTCTGCATTAGAGGTAAATTTCTCCAAACATGGTTCACTTTTGAGCAGTAATGTTTCAAATTTGAAAGATAAAGTCTAAGAGGAATAGTTATTCATCACTGAAATTTCTTGACATTTTTTATGGTCTATTTTAGGGTGAAACTGGAGGAAGAGGAGACAGAGGGATACCAGGACGTAGAGGTCTGCCTGTAGGTAACTGGTTCTTACTCCCTGGTTTTAATATTTTTTATTTGTTGCATGAATATCAATGAATGCAATAAAGGCTCTGCTACAGATACTATTTTGGGGAAATATAATCTAAACATTCGGTATTTATTGTATTATATGCCTTACATTTGACTTTAAGGGATAAAATATATTCTTCTTAAAAAATAGTTTGATTGTCTTCTTCAAAACTCGTTATGCATTAACTTACAAAATTAGAACAAGTCTTTCTATAGAGTAATCTACTGAAAAAATATATTTTATTATATAATTACGCAAGAAATTATTTTTCTTCTAATAGTAAAGAATGAAGAAAGTAATAAAATGTAGCATCTGCATATTAGTATCATCAATTCAGATCAATGTTTTAAGAAAGAGAATGGTTTTATTAGTTAGAATTCCTTTTTAATATACTTCTAGAGGGATTTGTATGAATATAGTTTTTATTTTTTAAAAATTTACATGTGATGTATTCTTGTGTATTCGAAAAAAATAAAACTGGATAAATTAATAGGTTTACTGCATATTAGTATCTCAGTTAACAGCGCAAGTCTATGGTCAATTTTGAGGCGTATAAAGAGCTTTTGTAAAATAATAATATATATATATATATTTGCAAATCAACTTTTCTAATTTCGGATTAGGCGTTGTCACGAAACTAAGACAATACGGAATTTGTTCGATCATTAGTTAGGAGATGGTACAAAAATTTCTTTACAAAATGATAAGATGCATGTAAATTGCCAAAATTATAATAATAATAATAAGTATTAGGTCCTATAAGCAGTAAAGGCGAAATAACATTCGATGACTTTAAACCTATAAATATTGTAATGAAAGGGAAAAAAAACAAGACAGTGTAAAGTTATTTTGTACTATAATTACCTTCACTTATACCAAATTATACTCTGAGTCTCTATCAAGCTGTTCCTCGAAATAAAAAACAATGAAAATGCAATATCCGAAAGCACTCTTTTTTGTGGATGTAATCGTGTGAGCTGATGACAAGATTATATCTCTTCCTTCTTCTGTTTTCCGGCTTTTTAATTTTTTCTAAAATAATTTTTAAAAAACATTTTATTTTCTAATAAGTTTTCTTCTTTTTTTCGTTAATTTTCTTTTATTCCTTCTTGTATTTATTGTGTTATATATATATATATATATATATATATAAAGAGAGAGAGAGAGGGGGGAAGGTAGATTACATCAATTTTCTTTTCTTCTATGAATAAGGCTACACGTAAGTTATACAATATGCTT
Source organism: Parasteatoda tepidariorum (assembly GCF_043381705.1). Taxonomy (NCBI): domain Eukaryota; kingdom Metazoa; phylum Arthropoda; class Arachnida; order Araneae; family Theridiidae; genus Parasteatoda; species Parasteatoda tepidariorum. Next base: position 41,180,616 of record NC_092215.1, read on the forward strand.
AAATAGCATAGTGCTATTTTTTAAAAAAAAATAGAAACTCTGCTAATAAAGAAAAAAAATCTTTATAATCAAATAGCTGAATACCTGATTTTAATATTGTTCATTTAATTTTTAGGGAATAAAAGGTGAACCTGGAATTGTCGGAAAACCTGGTCTACCAGGTCCACCAGTAAGTATACTCCTCATTATCTTAATTAGATTACACTGCTTTTAAGGACCACTTTATGTATATCGGGTGTACTAAAAGAATGACCCATCATTTATAAGCAAACGAAATAAAGCGATAAATGATACACACGATTTGATGAGCTCTGCTCCGAGAAATTTATTTTCATTATGTTTTGAAATTAGTTACTCAGTTGTTCAGCAGATGGCTGTCTAATGTAAAACAATGTTTTCAGGATCATAACTTTTAAGATTTCTTTATCACCGATACCCCTTTGAAGCAGTAAAAACATGTCCTTATTAATAATGTTAAACTATAATAATATTTGTTGATAGGATATCCAAAAATAAAATCGCAATTACATATCTACGCTCTCATTTCAACACTCGTTAATAAATTTTTATACAAATTCCATGACATTATCTTAAATATCAACTCTTTAAGTAGTTATTAATAACAGTCTAAAGGGTTAATATGATATAAAGTATGCTTCACTAAAAAAAAAAAAGCTTTTGAGAATTGTATGCTTCTATTGATGGATATAAAAAATGTTTATGAGAAAAAACTAGACAATGAAGGATCGCGATATGAAGGAATTGCGACAAGTAAATAAAAATTACATTTCATCACTTGTTGATTTATTCTTGCGTGTCGACTTCACAAAAATCACCTGTCTATAATCTTAACATAATGTTGGTTATTACGTTGTAATCATGTAATCTAAAAGAGGTATTTTTCTCCGATGTAAGTAATTATTTTTTTCTTTTGCTGTGTGGTCAATATTTCGTTTATATTTGAATTGCCTGAGGAAAATCCTCAATAATTGAGTAATAAATAAAATTGTCGTTGTTCCTAATTTTTTAAATTTTATTTTGAATATTGTTTCAATAACGGTTAATAACTTAATTTCTGTGCCATTTTAATTCAAGTACTTTAAATTTTGCTTAATTGCGCATTTTCTCGAAGTTTAGTCTGTTCTTCGAATGCTGTATTGCATTCGATATACATTTGCTCTAAGTTTAGTCTGTTCTTCAAATGCTGTGAAGTAAATGCAGCGACACCTTGTGATGCTGTAATGTTTAGTCTGTTCTTCGAATGCTGTCACACGAAGAACAGACTAAACATTACAGCAAATAATATGCTGTTGCTGATAATTTCGGAAAATAATATGCTGTTTTTATTCTATTATGGGCTTGTAATAATTACATTGGAAAACAAACTTTTTGTTGTATTTATACAAATTCTTTATCTTATTTGAATTTCTGATCTTCTGGGTATTTCAAATTTGAAATTAGTTTTTCTCCTGACACCACAGTTTTTTTTAATGACATTTCAATCTCATTTTTTGTCGAAATATACAAGTTTAAAAACTTTGTGTATATAACAGAAGGTCGCGTAAATGTTGCTACAATGCTCTAGGGTAGTTAAGGCACATCACCAGGATTAAAATTGCACTGGAAAACTTGACCGGAATGTCGTTGTACGCGACTAGTTGCGTTTCCTATCATGACCCGATCAGAAGCTAATGATTCATAATAGGAAAGCACCCCTAGCAACGTATGACGACATGCAATTTCAATTCTAATTATATGTCCTAACTCCCTGATGTTTGTCGCATCATTTATGCAGCCCTCTGTTATGTATATAATGTTTTTAAACCTGTTCACTTCGACAAAAAAAAATATACTATTTTTTAAAGGAAAAACAGTATCTTAGAGAGAGAAACCGATTGCAAATTTAGATCAGAGCGAAAGTATCTAAAATCTGTTGAAAAATCTCAAGGCAAAGGAGAAAAAATAAATGCCCTCCAGTGTTTTTTATGATTGTACAGTGTTGTCCATTTTTAACCAGCTCCTTCGATGATAATTATAAATATATAAATTATAAAAAAGCCATCATTTTGTGAAAAAGGAAAAGCGTCACATAAGTGAAAAGTGTTAGTAAGAGTTGAAAAATTACTCCTACACTGCATTGTTGCGCCGCTACGATATGCTGAAATTTTATGCTGTTTTATAGCATGTTTAGAACCATAAAGTAATTTCTAAAAAGAAGAGCAATTATAGAAAATAATCGTTAAACGACTGGAGAAGAAGTAAAATTATATTACGGAACGCAAAATTGCATGGCGGAAATCAGAATTTCAATTGACGGTTTTAATCCGTTAGTGATTCGAGTGAAAAATGGAGAAAAACCGTTTTTGCCGCAAAACGGCTTTAAACCGTTAAATATACGGAGAAATTTCGAAAAAAACAACAACATGAACTTCTTACAGTGTGTTAGTTTGATTAATAATTTATAGAATTTATATGTAACCTTTCATCAGGTCATGAAAAATCACTCGTATTTCCGAGATCCATTATTGCAAAATGCTAATTTTTAATAATGTAATTATTAAAAATCATATTGTAATTATTCAAAGGTTAATACAATCGCAATATTTAAAAGCCATTTTTCAAGCAATAAAAATGTAGTTGAAACAACGCAAAGAACTAAAACTCCCAAAATTTCTTAATTTTTCTAAATAAAATGTGGAAAAATGATTTGTTTTGACTGACTTACATGGTTATTAACATTCTACTTAACTCTGAAAATAAAAAGGTCTTTATAGCCAAAATGTATAAATCACTTTAAGTGTGCCTGTTAAAAGCTCTTGAATGTCTTTATTAAAAATAATCCATCATTTCCTCAAGTTTATTACGCAATACTTCTATGAATAAGGTTNNNNCGCAAAATAAAAAACTGATCACCCTGACTAACTTTTGATCTAATGATGTGATCTTCACTTACTAGGACTCAAACGAGGGGAGACCTTAATTTTGTTAATAAATAATATGCTAATTAATCGATATTTTAAATCAATTTAGAGAAATTAAGGGAAAGAACGTTTAAATGATATAGCATTCCAATACCTATATCTGCTATTTTATAAGACATATTTATGACTGATATGTTTCATCATTTAATAAAAATAAAAATAAAAGTGTTACTCTATAAATGTCTTATACGATCAGTGCTTACATATGCATGTGTTACCTGGACAATGACCCGTGGAGATGAAAATATGATAGCTAGATTTGAGAGAAAAATACTGCGAAGCATTTTTGGTGGAATAACTAAAAGCGGTACCTAGTTTAGAAGATCAAACACGGAACTTTACAAAGCATATAAAGAATCTGATGTCTTGATGATGTGAGCATGATGCCGGAGGGAAGAATGTCTTGGTATAGGCTTGTTGAGAAGGCCAAGGCCCATCCTGGACTGTCGTGCCAATGAGAAGATGACATCATTTATATATTTAAGTTTGACGACTTTAATTTTTTTATGATATACTTTCTCTGCCATTATCTCTCATATAACAACCTTTTAATGAACAGATTTTAGTTCCTGTTGATTTGTAATTCTGCTCCTGTTGAGAATTGCGCTTAAATATGTGTGAAAATCAAGCTATTAAATAAACAGTTGTGCAAAACGTTTTCACATCCTAAACATTTTGAATCAGAGGTTCCCCTTTTTCTTCGGTTACGGAACCCTAAATGATCGAGCTTTTATTGGCGGAACCCTGACTTTAGAAAAAGCTCATTAGAAGCGGGAAAAATGCTAGAAAAAAATTAATTTGGAAACATTTATGGTGAAGAATTAAATTTATTAATTATTGCATCAATAATAGTGTTATAATTAGATTTTATATTAGTTGGTTGAATTCATTATTCAGCAGTGTTTTTTCATCGAGCAGTTTTTGGCGTGAATCAAATTAAATAAAATAAGCTGAATTATGGTTTCTGTAAAAAAATTTTTTTTTTTAAACTGTTAGAATGGATTAAGAAAAATAACTCTTTACTCTTGAATTTTGTTTCTTTAGTTCGAGTTTTAAAGTTCCATGAAAAATAAGATAAATAGATGAAAAATAATAAGATGAAAAATAATTGTGGAAAAATAATTTTTTTTTTCAATTTCATTCTTTTTCATTGAGTAATAACCGAAACATTAAATAAATTAGGCTGGTCATTTAAAAGTTCGGAAAGTAGTTATTGGTTAAAATAGAAATCCCTAAACTCATGGAACCTCTGAAGATTTTCACCGGAACCCTGGAGTTCCGCGGAACACGTTTTGGTTTATATTCCTGAAATATTATTCATAATATATACGCCAACTTTTTTCTCACTCACCTCACATAACTGACACCATAATATCTTTAATTATTTAATCATCAATTCATTACGAGGTGCACGATATGAATATTCAGTAATAATGTGCCATAATTAATTATTTACAGATAATTTATTCTTATTTGATTATTCCAGGGAGTTCAAGGTCCTCCAGGGGAACAAGGAGAGCCAGGTCCTAAAGGAAAACCGGTAAATGATGATTTTCATATTCATCAACCTTCCCTTATTGACCTTTACTCTGATTTTCATTTAAAAGTCTTTCTAATTTAAACTTGAAAATTTTCGCTCGTTAAGAATGTATATTGATTTGGTCTCTCAATGTGATTACCAATAATTAAATTACATTTTTAGAAAAAGTAAAAATAACTTTAAATCATTTCTGAAATTAAAATAATTTTTTTTTGAATTATATAAATTTCATATGATTTTAAATTGTAAGTTATATTGTAGTAAGTGTTTATAACTAGTTAAATTTGAATATTGAGTTGTGAACAAGGTCAGAACAGGCCTAGTAACCATAATTCTTAAAAATGGTTCATAAAAAAATGAATTCGATTAACATGTAAACTATGTTCATATAATCTTGCAACTATAATTCTAGGGTGAAAAGGGCTCTAGAGGAGATGCTGGATACGAAGGACCACCTGGATCGAAGGTATGCTTTAATGTATATAATTATCACACCATAATTTTTTTTTATTATGGTCATTCACTTTTTATGCTGTTTGAATAGTTTAAATTAATTATTTAAACAGACAGCGGCTAAGCATCATTTTTATAAATAGACACGTTCTTAGATGAGACATAGTTGAACTTTCTCCATTTGATTTGAAGAAAAATTAATTATACATTAATATACATATGTATGATGTTAATACATATCAGGACTCGAAAATTATATTGCCGACTTCCCCAGGGCATATAAATACTTCTATCGGGCACTTTCCCGATAGTGCATATAAATATTTTATCAGAAATACTATGAAATACTGATTAAGGACCCTAAAAATTTGATCAAAATCTCCATGATGCCGAATACGGCGAATAACAAACAAGGGAGGAGAAAAAAAATCGATTATACTAAATAATATCTAAATGTTCTGGAATTAATTGCATGAGTAAGAACTTAGTATACAGAGTTAGCTAATTCTTTTTTATTCGTCTAGTTATTCTTAAATTTATCAACCCCTTCTAATGTAATAAAATAATTATATAATAAAGTAATTAAATAGTAAAATAAATATATAATAAAATAATTATGTAATAAAATAATTGAATAATAAAATAAATATATAATAAAGTAAATATATAATAAAATAATTATACAATAAAATAATTATATAATAAAATAATTATATAATAAAATAATTAATATAAAAGTGTATAGTATGGTTTATATATAACTTGTGGAAGTGCATGCTTTTGCCGATTATACTATTTCGTTAAAACTAATGCTTTACATTTACTCTATAAATTCTTATTCGTGGTTAATAATAATACTAGTTAATATACGTCTGATTTAAGTATACTAATATTGAAATAACAGTATTAATACGTATTAAGGCCTTTTTCTTCTTAGGTGATATTTTGAGGTGATTTTAGATGATAGAGATATATTTATTATTTTTTTAGGGTGATAAAGGAGACAGAGGAGACGCTGGTTATTCTGGAGGTGATGGTCAAAAAGTAAGACATAAAATTAATTTCACTATTTAAATACTTCTTATTTATGAACTAGTTATGCTGAACTAGTTTTTTATAAAACAATTTGGATTATCGTATAAAGTATTGAGCTTACTGTTTCAAATGTAAGTTATTATGTTTTGTGGAGGTTCCTCAGTGGCAAAAGCTAAACTGCAAAAATTTTAGAGTATAGAAGAAATTTCTGAAGTGATTTCAATTTGAAATAAAAAATATTTAAAAATCTGTTTATTTTGAAGATTTTATAATGTTGGTTGACATTGATTTTCTATTTTTCAATAATTATGGAATAGCTGTTGTCGTTGAGTGATTTATTTTTGTTGATTGGTTTTCAAATAGGTTTGATATTTTAGTTTTTAAAGTTTCATAAAGTATTCTTAACATTCAACATGCAAAACCTGCTGTCAATAACTGCAAAATAATATATGTGGCCTAACTTAAGAACGGCTCAAAGATAAAAACATTCCACTGTTTAATTCAATGGAAAATTGATTTCTAATAATATGTGATATGAAGTTATAAAAATTAGTATTATTTTTGCTTGATTGAAGGATTTAAAATGCAAGAACTTTAAATTTATCACAATGTTTTGGCAGCATTTAATCCATTTGGATCCATTTTAATACTTTTGCATGGTTTGCTTACATAACTGTGATATATATGGTGTGATTTGATATTCCATTGTATTGTGGGTTTGCACAGTATTTCATTACTATACAAATAGTGTGGTTTGATATTCCATAGCATTAAAGGTTTGATTAGTATTCTCTAACTTAATGCTGAAAATTGTGTTTGAAACTTTCAGAACTTTGTATTCTAGAACCAGGATCTTGTGTTTATAAAAAATAGAGATAATAAGTTGGATATAGATCGAAAAATTACCCTTATTAGGTATAATAACTATATAAATTCTCAGAATTTTTTTTTGCACATTGATCATGTAATCAGTGATTTGAACCACTAGGAGCACAGACATTTGCGGAATCATGCGGAAAATTTACACGATCTGTAAATTTTCCGCATGATCTGTAAATTTTCAGCACGATCTGTAAATTTTCCGCATGATCTGTAGATTTTCCGCACGAAAACGATCAACATTAAATCGGATAAATTTTCCGCAATCTTAATAAAATGTTGCTCTAAAACATGTGGAAGGAGATTTTTGTATAATCAAGTTGCAGAAAGATTAATTTTCTAGATAATATGGTTAAACTCAGTATCTTATCAAAGCTGATGAGAATTTGAATGATATTGTGGTTTCACAATGGCTCAGACCAAAATTTTCTAACAGTGTACGAATGCACTATTTTCTTCAACATTACTTGAAACCTTGAATGGTTGTTTAGTTTTTTAACTACCTCGATATGTCTACTGTATAAGGTTACTTAGTTTCGGAAGTATCTTGCTTAATTAATAGAAACTAAAATAAGGAATAATTGTAACATCCGCCAAGAACTTTTTTCATTTGAGTTACTGCATCAAAATGTGGGTAAAAGATGCTCTAGAAATTAGCAAAAAATGTAACCCTTAAAAAAAGAGTTAAAGAGGAAGGCATTGGGCTTTTTAAGTGAAAGAGTGTGAAGTTATTTAGCTACTTAATTCTCTTAAAAGTAACTAAGCGTAGTCCTACAATGACCTTAATGAGGTGTCATTAAGAAACGGGTAATGTCACTATACTAATAAGGTTCTAAAAAAGAAACTTTGTTCATTTTATAATGAATATTTGCAGATAAAAAAAGGGTTAAACTCACACGTGTGATATTTCTTAAAGTCACGTCTGTTACATATTTCTAATAAAGCCAGGCCATTATTACATCATTACATTAAATTCTAAAATTAGTGAATTTTGCATGAAAAATGACTTTTTTGTATAATAATGGAAATTTATAGGATTAAAAATTTTTTAATTACTAAACCAATCTGCTTAAGCCAACTTCATCTCGAACTTTTTGAAAAGCCCTACAAATATTAAATAATACTAATGTAAATTGGTTTTATTTTCTTAATGATTTTATAAATTTAATATTTTTTTATTGATTTTTATGAACTTCTTTTCCTATTATAGATTTTATAAATTAAATTCTCCAATTATTATTGTTTTTAAAGTGTTTTTTCACAAATGGTAGCATTGAGATTTTATTTTCTATTTTTACCAATTATTTTATTCAATAAAGCTAAAATCATTTATATTAAATTTTCTTGTGTATATATATGCACCGAAGAGCTATTAGATTATGACCCCCCTCCATCGATAACAATGGGCTCGCCCAGGTTTTCATGGCTTTTCATCCAGGAACAATGCTTTCATGGGACACATTAGGACCCATAATCATCATAGAACAATCCCTGAGGTCTGTAAGCTACTTGAACATAGTTGCAGACCAGGTTCACCCATTCATGGCAACAGTTTTTCCTGCGGGGGATGGTGTTTACCAACAGGATAATGCACCATGTCATAAGGGTCGAATCGTCATGGATTGGTTCGAGGAACATTCCAGTGACTTTCAAGTCATGTCTTGGCCCCCAAATTCACCTGACCTTAATCCAATAGAGCATTTGTGGTCCTACTTGGAAAACCAAATTCGTGCTGCCACGCTACCCCCTCACAATGTGAGGGGATTGCGGGACCAGCAGGTGAGCGCTTGGTACCAGATACCTCAGACTACCTATCAGCACCTTGTGGAACCAATGCCATGTCGGGTGCTAGCAGTTTTGAGGGCTAAAGATGGTCCTACTTGTTATTAGCAGGTGATCATAATGTAATGGCTCTTCGGTGCATATATATATACATAAAGACCGATAGAAGATTGATTTGAGTGTCTAAATCTTTTCTGATTTGCTTTCAGACTTTAAGATCTAAAACGAAGAATAATATTTGAAAAAAACTGTTCTTAAAAAATGTTAATTCTAAACACAATATTAATTATTATTAATATGTTTTTTATAAGTTATACTAGTATGTTTTGTAACTAATACTATTTTTCAAATCTCAAAGTATACAAGTTTTACATTTTACAAAATTTATATTTAACTAATGTTGTAATTTATAAAAATAATTATGTTTTGCAAATTCAACAATTAAACTTATAATTTAGGGTGCAAAGGGAGATGAAGGCCGAACTGGAGAAAGTGGATCGCAAGGGGAGAGAGTAAGTGATTTTGATTATTTTTAATGTAGCATAAATAGTGGTGTCTAACTAGATAATGACAGTGTAACATAAATTTGATATAAAATATGAGATTTATGAAAGCTTTTCCCAAAAGCAGTCTATCTTGTTTAAAGATGAGAATTCCAATTGAAAACTTAAGTTGGTCAGAATTTAAATTATTTGAATTCAAGTTAATAAATATTTTTAAGATATTTCAACTATCACTTTTTAAGACTTTTCACCTATTAAATCTGAAGACCTTTTCAAGGCTTTTCACCATTTACTATTTTATGTTTGGTAAAGTGGATCGCCAAGTGAAAGAATTAGTTATATTGAAAATTTTTGACTATGTAGTATAAATAGTGACATATAACAAGTTAATGATTCCAAGTGTAACATAAATGTTGATATAGAATATTAAAATTTATGTAATAAAATAGCTTTTCACAAAATCAGTCCTGCTAAATTCTGCTAAATCCTGCTAATTGGAATCCTGCTAAAAACAAAGATGAGGATTGCAATTCCTAACTTATGTAGGTCAGAATTTAAGTTACTTCTGCTATTATTTTTAAGACTTAAAGACTTTTCACCTTTTACCTTTTTATATTCTCCATGGAATTTTAATCATATTTTTTTCATTAAATTTAATGGAATTTTTATAAATGATAATGAAGGTTTTAATTAGTGATAATAACACAAAAATAATTTCCGGTATTCAGTAAATTTGACAATAGCATATGAAAGTAAGAACAAAATTATTTGACTATAAGAACATTTTTGACAATTATCTATTTAAACAAAAATAAAATTTAAATTGAATTCCGAAAATTATATGGATATAAAAATTATTAACCTTTTGTCGCAGATGGGACACCAATGTCATTCAAACATATATTTTTATGACACTCTAATTACAAGTAAAAATATAATATGATATTTTTTATTAATAAAAAACAGTCTAATAGTCACTATAAAAATCTATTAGAATATCAGAGTTATATTTGTACTAAAATGTAAAATCTAGCAAAAGTTGTTTGAAAATCATTTTTTTCATTCATATTTAAAAAAAATTATCAATAACTGATTTTGTAAATAAAAGAAATTTCAATAATAAATAACTGTTTCTTTTAAATCTAAATACTACAAATAAGTGCATATTTGAGAAAAAAAAATTGATTAGAAATAAGCCTTGTTAGGATCTTTAACGTAGTTACCTTAAACTTTTAATTTTACCTTTGACGTAGGAAACGACTCCGGTGTTTCATGCTTTATTTCAAAATGCTAAATATATTTTTTAAAACTTATTTTGACTTAAATTAAATGAAAAATGTATGAAAGATATGTTTAATAAAAATTCTGTGTCAAATGATTAAAGAACAAAGGAAAACAAATTTCAGAATGCTGGTAAGAGAAAATTCCAGGGTATATAACAAAGACAATATTAGACTTAAAATAAGAATTTTTATTAAAAAACAAAATTTTTGAACAAAAAACAATTTGCGTAGAATCCATTAGAAGCATTAATTAATTTGTTACTGTGTCAAATTCTGACTTTGATGGAAATGTAAAAATCAATTAAAACACAGATTTACGAAGAGGCACCGGCGAGATTCGAACTCACGATCTCCTGTTTACTAGACAGGCGCTTTAACCAACTAAGCCACGGCGCCACGGTTTGAGTGAAAACGAATAAAAATGAATTTCTGACCAATGTGGGTTTTTAACCAGGAACCTCTTGATTCGTTTCTTATGCATTAAATTTCGTTGCTCTTGCCGTCATCTTTTTGTATGCAATGTTAAGGTTTTTGATTAAGCTTGGAGACATTGCAATGTATACAGAAAATATATAACAAAGACAATATTAGACTTAAAATAAAATTCTGTATCAAAAAACACAATTTCCGAACAAAAAACAAAATTTGTGTAGAATCCATTGGAAGCATTCATTAATTCGTTACTGTGTTAGATTTTGACTTTGATGGAAATGTAAAATTCAATAAAAGGCACCGGCGAGATTCGAACTCACGATCTCCTGTTTACTAGACAGGCGCTTTAACCAACTAAGCCACGGCGCCACGCGAAGTAGTTAAACGAATGAAAATAAATTTCTGATCAATGTAGGATTTTAACCAGGCAGCTCTTGATTAGTTTCGTGTGCATTGAAGTTCATTTTCTGTTATATTTTTCTAGTGCAAGGTTAAGTTTCCTTAAATTGCTTGGAGACATTACAATGTATACAAAAATTTACAATATTTGGACTCAAACTAAAAATAGTTTTGTTAGAAATAAAATTCTTATGCTACATTTGTTATTATTTCCTTATAACATTATGACGTGTATTGAAATACATGTAAACAATCTATTTTACAGGGATTTCCTGGTGTTCCTGGGTTAAGAGGAGAACCTGGACTTGTTGGATTTCCAGTAAGTTTCTTAAATAAGTTTTAAAATCTTAATATATATAAAATGTATTAAAATGCTCTCATGGTGCTTCGAACATCATTTATCTATGTAAACAAAACATGTAATATATTTGTTTTTGTTATACTAGGGACCAGCAGGACCTGGAGGACCACCGGGAGTATCTGGACCTCGAGGTGAAAAGGTATTTGTTCATGTATTTTAAACATGTATTGAACCATATTTTTAATTTACTTATTATCCCATAATCATCATA